>NC_051400.1:10523094-10524066 GCF_015228065.2 Penaeus monodon
GATGTGGCTCAGGTGGGTCAAGGAAATCGGGTTGGGGTTTGAAGAAGCTCGTGATTCTTGCGTGGTTTGGATGGATGTTGAAGCGGCGTTGCTTACGGGTTGCAAAGGAAAGAGCTACTTGGACAGTCACTGAAAAGGGAGATTGCAAATTGCTTTGTCCAGATCGATGTTGTGAGTGATTTACTTATCAGGGGAGAATACAGAGGTGAGGGGGTGAATCATCAATGAAAAATCTAAGAATGATACTAATTTAAGAAGAATTGGAGGGTAGTTTTAATACGTTGATGTTGAAAATGCAACGAGTGTTTGGTGAGGATTATTCCACGACCGCGATTGTCTTCAGAAGAAAAAAAAATAAAGTCTTGGAATGTTTTAGGGCAAGGAAGTAGGAGAATTAGGAGAATCTTCTAGAAGTCTTGAGGAACTTTTCTCCCTTATTACTGCGTCACTGCGTCGCTGCGTCAATACCCGATGACTTGCGGTTTTGCGTCGAATCTGTGAATAGAAGAAAAAAGACATGAGCACGATTTACTATTTTGGTTTCAAGCTTAGCATACACACAGACGCACACTCGTCCAAGGTCACGAGAAATATCTGTTCTTTAAAAAAATCTATATACATGCAATTTAACTGAACATTCCTCTAGAATTTACGACCGGAGTGTACATTCACCTCTATTTACGGCAACACTTTGTTATTTCTGGAAATGAACGTAAATGATTATACTAGCAGCAAAAGTTAAACTTAATTATCCAGATGTGCGGGGAATATAACGTATAAATTATGGAATCAAATAGCATCTCTCACTTTCCCTTCTCCTTCTGTCTCATTCCCGAAGTCCCCGTCGGTAATTAGCGAATATTATTAAACCTCGCAGACATATCTCGGGATTCCAGGGACGGTTCGAAATCACAGCCAAGGCTTAAAAACAATAGTCGTAAATTTCTATACTTGAAGGAGGGTCTTCGTGTG
>NC_051400.1:10524730-10525117 GCF_015228065.2 Penaeus monodon
GCATGATTTATCTAAAGTCCTTGGCGAGGAACCTAGGTAAGTTCCATGTTAGGATAGTATGAATCATGTTCGTGAATTATAAGGCCAGTGTACATTCCTCTAGTATTAAGCACTGTGGGTTCCCGTGGCTACACCGCACACGCACAACGAGACAACAAGAACAGAGGAACTCGGAATGTTCTTGAGTGTTGTACTGGAAGGTCTGCGTGCGAGTGAGTGATATTTTATGCTTGGACGCGAATCCATCATGAGTTTTAACCACTGTATTCGCCTCGATCGAAACTAAGTTTGCTTGAAAAGATACAAACTTATTTCCCTTTGGATTGATAGCCCAGAGTGACAGTGAAACAGAATATTTACGTTCATATTTATTCTTTCTCCGCGGGG
>NC_051400.1:10525466-10525634 GCF_015228065.2 Penaeus monodon
CGCTCTTCCCCCCCACTGGCGAATGAGTTCTACATAATCGGGCAAGCTCTGTAGGTGTCTGCCTTGAGGGATAATTTGATCAAGGTCCGTGTCATTTTTCTTGGTCTGACTGATGCTCCCTCGTGGTGATCTTGCTCGGGGTTCTAGGTCTATCTCGTATGCCCTATT
>NC_051400.1:10525686-10525755 GCF_015228065.2 Penaeus monodon
TCAGTTGCTTTCCATCGCTTTGATACAAATTAAACTTGATTCAATAAAAGCTTCAAGGAGTATCATATA
>NC_051400.1:10526475-10526642 GCF_015228065.2 Penaeus monodon
AAAACGCCAAGAAATCCACATCCACAAGGCAAGAGAATCAACTGATATAACCAATGCATGTCTTTCGTTCTTGAGACACGCCAAGACTTTGTGTTAAGTGCATTGAGATCAATAAATAGAAATGTAAACAGATATCACTGGAATTGCGTCCTCGAATCCAATAATAC
>NC_051400.1:10526670-10526756 GCF_015228065.2 Penaeus monodon
AGTTAATATTTACATTTCAGGCAATTGTTAAGAGGGAGAAGTAAATATGAACATTTTAGACCCTACCATATAGGAAGGATTATTAG
>NC_051400.1:10527153-10527351 GCF_015228065.2 Penaeus monodon
AACAAACTAACAAACAAAATCAACACAAGTTCACACCAAGCTACAAAGTTTCCCTTTCTAACTTCCATTCCATTTCCTCAACTGTCTCGGGGCTAAAGAAAGGAAAATAAAAATGCTTGTCCAGGCCTATACGTGTGTATGGAATGTTGGAGTGTTTATTTATGCAAATGTTGACAGCGGTTTCCCTTAGATAGTGGA
>NC_051400.1:10527826-10527910 GCF_015228065.2 Penaeus monodon
TCATTTGTTCTTCCATTTTTTTCTTTGAAGTTGTTATCAATATTCTTTCTTTTTTATATAATGGTGAATGCCGTTGCTTTTAGA
>NC_051400.1:10528393-10528715 GCF_015228065.2 Penaeus monodon
GAGGTTTAATAGAACACAACTTCCGTTGTTTCGTTTTTCTTATCTTATTATCTTGAATATCTATTTGCTTATTGCCCTTCTTTTTACACATTATATACATATACACTGCAACATAATCAATATACTTGACATATAACTGCCAGATAGAACTTGATATAGATTTTGCAGAATGACCTAGTTTTGTGGTAACACTCATCATCATTATTATTGAATTCACAGTAAGACTAATTTTTTTACAGAATACCAGGTCTTATACTCTTTATATAGCCATGTATAACTTCATTCATCATTCATTCAACTATTTACGAATGAATACCAAAAA
>NC_051400.1:10529120-10529226 GCF_015228065.2 Penaeus monodon
GGAAACCCTTCTACTCCAACTTCCTACTATGATAAGTTATCTACCTTCCATGTACTGTTCTTACGTTCCCTGGAGAAGGATAATACATATTCATGATCCATTCTTA
>NC_051400.1:10529526-10529610 GCF_015228065.2 Penaeus monodon
CTCAACTCACGATAAGCTGTAGAGTTACTCTGCTGTGTATTCTCATGGGCGGAATACGAAATAGTCTCTAGGCTGGGGGAAGGG
>NC_051400.1:10530619-10530864 GCF_015228065.2 Penaeus monodon
CCCAACAGGAGCGGGCGTGGACGTGACCTTCTAATCTCTTTATCGGCCGCCCCCGTCTCCTCAGCGCCCGAAAGACGTGACTAATCGAGTCTCCGCGAATATCTCGGCGAAGCGAATTGATCATCGCGGCGTCCAGCTTGCGACGCGCTTCCGAAAGTCTTTCGCTCGGGTCGGCGGCGAAGGGAGGGAGTTTTATGGCCTTTGGGGAAACCGTTGTGGCTGCACAGGGCAGCCCCCAAACCAAT
>NC_051400.1:10531554-10531837 GCF_015228065.2 Penaeus monodon
CGAGTGTATTACATCGGCACACCCCATACGTCCGGTGACACAGAGCCATCGCAGACTTTAATATCCGCTCTCCGTCCCTTTGACAGGCCGGGAGAGCAGAGGCCGCGCGAGCAGGCAAGGCGAGGAGTGAACAGGCCTCTCGGGAAACGCGTATGAAGATAACATGTAAATATCCTTCGGCGCTGAAGACGTCCACGGTAGGCCGGGCCGTGGTGGAGATTGGCTGCCCTTGATGCCTCTCCCGGCGAAGCTTCAGCGCGGGAGATATAATTTCGTTGGAATG
>NC_051400.1:10532955-10533024 GCF_015228065.2 Penaeus monodon
GGTCCTTAACTCCCGCGAGAGTTGGCGCTCACATATTCCCTTTTGCCGCTCAGATAGGACTACAGCATC
>NC_051400.1:10534578-10534746 GCF_015228065.2 Penaeus monodon
TTCTCGATGTCAAGGGAATAACCAAGAACGTGGAAGAGGCAAAAAAATAAAATAAAACGAGGAGCTACGAAGGGAGGGATAGATAGCCCAGGACACGGAGGAAAATCAAAAGGAAATGTGTAAGAGGGAGAGTTGATAAAGAACAAGGGTGGCAAGTTCTGGATAGCG
>NC_051400.1:10534774-10534841 GCF_015228065.2 Penaeus monodon
AGGGAGAGGGAATTCAGAAAATAGAGAAGTAAGAGCAAATATAATTAATGGAACTCTTTCGCGTTTG
>NC_051400.1:10535009-10535262 GCF_015228065.2 Penaeus monodon
GGAATCCAAGCAAAAGATCGGGAGAATGAACGAAGGGGAGGAAGGAAACCACAAGGGAAAGAATGAAGGAAGAGGAATAAGTGAAGGATGGAAGGAAGGAGGGAGAGGGGAAAAAGAAAGACTCGTGGCGAAACAGAGCGAAAAAATGTAGATCAAAAGTAAGAATCTGATTGGGTTGTGTTCCTTCTGTGTCCCTCTCTCTTATCTTTCCATTTGTTTGCTTATTATTGGTTGCTTTTCCTCTGTATGCCTG
>NC_051400.1:10535399-10535731 GCF_015228065.2 Penaeus monodon
CTTATTCTTCATCTTTTTCGCCCACGTCTTCTCCAGAATTTCTTTTTTTTTACCCAACATCTCCCAAAAAGAGACAATCTTAAACCCACACAAACTCGTTTTTTCTCTCATCAAACGTGACACTTCCGTCCTTTCAACTTTTTCCCCCGTCCTTTTAACACGCATTCTAATTTTGCATTATGTTTTCATTACGTCATTCCCCCTGTATTACTGCATCACTGTGCCAAGTCTTTCTGCTGGTCCATTGCCCCGACCACTTACGGCTCCTTGTTATTGTATCTTTTTTTCTTAAGACAATTTCCTTGGTGCTATTGTGTCGCGTTGTTAAGGCT
>NC_051400.1:10535905-10536382 GCF_015228065.2 Penaeus monodon
TATTTTAGTCCTTGTTTATTTGCATAAGATCATTTATCGTCTTCTTTTCCATTTTGTTATGTAATCAGTGTTTTTTCCAAGGGCCTTTTTATGATTTTCATTTCCTTTTCGTTAATCCATGAATCCAGAGAAGAAATCTTTTTGAGAGACATTTCCTTTGGAGATTTATTCCTAATACCAAATGGTTTAGTTCAAAAAAAAAATCGAAACACAACACAACGAAATACATGCTATTTTTATCTAAATACTAAGTTCAGCGAACCCCTTCGTCTCTCTTGGAATATCCCGTTACATTAAGGACCGTGTCTGGCATGGCCATAAAGGCTTATATTAGTGACAATAGCAAGTGGGAAGGAGAGGCGAGGCTCTACTCTGGCCGTTGCTGAAATCCTTCTAAGGGCGCTGACAGTTTGCTAGCTTTTACTTAGCATCACGGGCGTCGTTAGCGCTGCTCCGATGCGTCTGTCGAATCTCACT
>NC_051400.1:10537624-10537862 GCF_015228065.2 Penaeus monodon
CCTCTTGCACTGGTTCCGAAACATTAATCTGTTGCGTCTCATACTCTTGCAGAGAAGGTTTTGGTGCGACCTTCCGCGCGGCCAGATTCATGTCGCGTCGGATGTGGTCCCGTGCAAGAGAGAGAAACAGTAGAGTATATAGCATATAGCCTCGGTATTTAGACTCTCAGCCTTAGTCCCGTTTCGTCCGTTCAGCCGCGTCCTTTAGAAGGTCTGGGTACTCGCTCTCGATTCCAAT
>NC_051400.1:10538204-10538771 GCF_015228065.2 Penaeus monodon
TAGGGAAAAGAGGGGCCTACCAAAAGTCTACCATGACGAAAAGATAAGTCCTGCCAAATTATAAGAATGACATTTAGTAAGGAGATATGGCTATCACAACTTCTATTAATTATTATAGACTTGCCCGAATTCGTTATTTGGTGTTCGGCGACTGACTTTTGTGTCTGTCGCAGGAATAGTTGATTTTAAATGGGAGACTTTGCCAAGTTTGTTTTTAGAAAGATTAATAAAGTGGTGTTTAAGACAGCAAATATCAATAAAAAAAAGATGAGAATGATGGTAGTAACCATTTGAGATACGAAAATATACGTACAAGTAAAGCATGATATGTCAGCTGATAAAAAAAAATTCCAGTTGTCTTTTTCTCTCTCTATTTATTTATATATCCTTTTTTCATTATCTTTCCTTTCCTGAAAATGGATGTCCTAAAGTACTCTCAAAGGCCCACGGGAAGCCAAATACCCTTCATTATACAACTTGAAGGACAGACACCATTCATACAGCGTGATAAAGGCAGTATGTGTCAGTGGGGCTTAAAGTGTCACATCCCTTCTGTTAAGTGTTTTA
>NC_051400.1:10538948-10539334 GCF_015228065.2 Penaeus monodon
CATACACTCTTAGGTCTTTTTTCTACGATTGTGTTATTGTATTGAATGTTCTCATCACCATCATACTGCCTTAATAAGATATAGCTGTGATATACGAATGATTATCTGAACCGAATAATATAAACTATATATTATGTTATATACGAAGGTGAAATGTGGCTCTTGCGTTGAGTTTGACAAGCCTGGTCTAAGCCTTCGTTTGCTGAAGCTTCAACTTCTGCCATAATTCACTTTTTTTCAAATATCCCCTTAAGAGAAAAGAAAAAAACACTCACACCAGAACTCCGTTGACTAAATTAACAATAACTCATCCCTTTACAGTCCTTTTTTATCGGAAAACTACAAATAAGTTATCTCTCAACAAACCTGTCGTTTCAATCTGTTTT
>NC_051400.1:10539380-10539452 GCF_015228065.2 Penaeus monodon
ATCTTCCCATTTTCATCTTCCCTTTCCAAAAAAGTCCTTATTTCAAGCTCTTCTTTATTCTTTTATTTTCAT
>NC_051400.1:10539506-10539833 GCF_015228065.2 Penaeus monodon
CCTCATCAGAGTTAAGATTTCCCTCCATAAAATCCCTATTTCATTCATGTTTTAACATCATCCCACCAATTGAAGACAAGAAAAAAAATAAATTGCATTTCTTCCCTTTTACACTCGGCGACTCTCTCCCATCTGCCATAAACCGGAGACAACTCAACTGCACTTGCAACTTGCAGACACCTTCTTTTTCATCCAAATCTGAAGTCACACTCGGCTTTCTCCGTCTGCCTTCGCTCTTTTGGTCTTCTGAAGCTTAACACAGGTGTTGTTTTTCATTCATATTTAGCTAGTTAGTAGTGCTTTCTAGTTAGCATTGTTCTGTCTGTA
>NC_051400.1:10539929-10541125 GCF_015228065.2 Penaeus monodon
CGATTACACACAAATACAGACACTCACGTCACTTGCACCAACTGCACCGTCCACCTTTCTCTTTTCTAATCTTTTCTTGTTTACTCGCGGGACAGAACGATCTTCCTCTGATCCCCCCCCCCCCACCTTTCCCAACACAAACACACTCCCAATCTTTACTCGAGATTCCCACCCTCCCACACACCCCACTATATCCCTTCGCCCACTTTACGCCCACACTCATGCCCACCACACAACCCACTCTCTCAACTTTGCCCACCGCACTCCCCACTCATGCCCACCATACACCCCACTTTCTCCTCTTTGCCTACAACACACCCCACTCACGGCCATTCGCCCCCCATCCCCCTCATCCTCCTTCCTCAGTCACGCCCTTTCGCCTACCCGCCTGGCTACCAATCTTTATTTATTCCCCGCGCTGCCAAACAACTCCTGAGCGAAAACAGAAGTTTCCTCGTTCTCGGCAACAAATTGTCTCGCACTCTATTGTGATCCGGAGCGACCTGTCAGAAGCACACATCTCCTGGCAGGCATGTGACGTGTCTGTAAGATTCTCACAAGGTTCCTTCGTATCCTGCTGCCTCTAAAGGTTATGTACGATTACATGCATTTTTATTGAAAGATAATGTAGCTTCTGTGAGATGGTGTGGGTCGCAGTAGCTATCGTCTCTGCGTTGAAGTGAAGGCAAATTGTATTTACTCGCCGAGAGATTCAGTTAGGGGCGACTGAGCTGTTACTTGCATTCAACTTCACTTGTACTGACTTGTCCAGGGCCTCAGGAAAGGTATTACTAATGTAGAATTTTGAAATCTGTCTATATTTCATAAATATTGGTATTTACATAAAGATTTTACCTTTCGTTGGATTAATAATTCGGTGATATAGATGAATTAATCAAGCAAATGTAGCGAATGTATCCTCTCATATCTACTGCATGGCTGCGTCAACTCCAACCCTGGATGGAATAAGTTAAGAGTTGTCATAATAACATTTCCATAAAGTTGATATAAATTTTCGCATAATATAGAGTGGGAATGGAGCCTTCTCACAAATTTTGCAAGGAAGGGGAGAAGAATATCTCACTGCATATGCTTGTGGAATACTTAATGTGAAACTCCGGAACAGAAACCCATACTACCAGGCATTACCCCACAATCTGAAAACTCTATCTTCGGCATAAAAATTCCCATGTCCC
>NC_051400.1:10541209-10541372 GCF_015228065.2 Penaeus monodon
GTAATCTCTCCCATGTCACAAGAGTCTGGAGGATTTCGCAGAGTCCTTTCAGAATACTCCAGCTGCTCGCGAGGCTCCCGGATCATTTTGACAGCTTTTCCTTCTCCAGAACTTCGGGGAACAGTGTTTCGTCAAAGCATTTACGGGCTGAGAATATGACTGT
>NC_051400.1:10541679-10541917 GCF_015228065.2 Penaeus monodon
GCTAAACCGCATTACATTTAGCCCCAATGCACATCCATTACACAACTGGCCAGAATCGAGAACGGAATCATAAACACAAGTCCACAAGTAATTCCATTTCCTACGTGTGTACCTGTATATAAGGGTCTATTTGTAACAGCGGGCGGTGGGTGCCTCAATTTGAAAACACATCAGGACTTCAATCACACAAGACGTTCGAAAAAGATTCAGATAACACGAAAACAGAGGAAATGGAAAC
>NC_051400.1:10543107-10543363 GCF_015228065.2 Penaeus monodon
CACTTATCAGTTTTTCTAACGACTGATGGATTTGTCGAGAATCCCAAGAGCTCACAGCAAATGTAAATAATCTATGACTTATCTGCCCTGCCGCAAAATCAGATTGGGAATATAAAACGGGGTAAAGTTGCAGTGATTTTTTTTTTTTTTTTGTAGAATGCAACTGCGGCGTTTGCCGGGTGGTAGATAACTAACTGTACTTTCTACTTTGCTGTTTAATGTACAATATATGTTTGTATATGCAGATATGTATGTG
>NC_051400.1:10543675-10543840 GCF_015228065.2 Penaeus monodon
AATGCAAATACACGCACACATCACAAACGCATTTATCTCTCTCCATCAAACTTATTCACAATTCCGATAAAATATCTGCGAAAGTTACCACGACCTCTGCAAGTTCCCAGTGCTCAGGTGTGTTTATCTTCAAATGACAAAATGTTGAGCTTTGTCCCACCCACA
>NC_051400.1:10544558-10544659 GCF_015228065.2 Penaeus monodon
TAAGATTACCCTCTTTGCATGTTTTTTTTTATCATGTTTATTTTTTCGTCTATTCATTTATTTGTTTATCTTTCCTTTTGCGTATGTTAATCGGTGTTGCT
>NC_051400.1:10545366-10545465 GCF_015228065.2 Penaeus monodon
AGCCCCAAAATTCCCAAAGAAAAATGAGCCCAAAATTTCCAATCTTGCGAAGACACGTGGGAAAACATGGAAGCCATTAATCAAGTGAAAATAGGGGGC
>NC_051400.1:10545768-10546037 GCF_015228065.2 Penaeus monodon
TATATATGTTTCTTTCTTTTTCCTTAAATCATCCTGAACTATGTTTACGAGACTTTTTTTTCTATCACATTTGCTTCTTCTCCCCATATACCTCTTCTTCCTTCCTCTCTTCTTTTTCTTCTTCCTCTTTTTCCTTTTTATTCTTCTTCTTTTTCCTTTTATTCTACTTCTTTTACTTCTTTTAATTCTTCTCTTCAATTCCAGCATTATTATTGCCTCTTTCTTTCTTCCTTATTCTGTTCATATTTATCATTTATTCTGCTTCCTCG
>NC_051400.1:10546075-10546893 GCF_015228065.2 Penaeus monodon
GCTTCTCTCTCTTTTTTCTGTCTCTCTGTGAGTCATCTTGGCATAATCATATCCCATTTAATCTTCATATCTCTTTATTTCCACTTTCCTTTTCCTTCTAATCATTCATTTTTTTTCTTCACTTTTTTATACCATTTGCTCCACGATTATTATTTTTTTTATTCTCATCATTCTTTTCCTCTACTGCTTTCTCCTCTTTTTTTATTTGATTTCATAATTTGTTTTAATGTCCTCTCCTTTCTTCCTCCTCCTCCTCTTCTTTATCCTACTTTTTTTTTCTATCCCTTCTCCTCCTCCACTACTTTCTTTATCCTTTTTTTCTATACCTTTTCCTTTTCCCTTTTACTGTCTTCTCTCCACCTCATTCAAGACGCAATCGGCCTGACACTCATAATTCAGTTCAGTTTATAATGGAATTACTTCAGACAAGAAACATGTGTATAAATCTTTCCAACAGACAGATCGTGGTTGGCTTCATTCATCAAGTAAAATTCGTAATTGCGTCTTCGGTCGACAGTTCATCTCCGTCAGAAAACGGTTTGAGAAAGTACTTTTTCCTTTTCATTTGTCGGAAAAAGTATATGGCGTTCGGTCTTATTATGAGACAGTTCAGACACGGAGAGCTACTTGTGTCTCAGAGTTCCAGCGTCTCGAGCCCGTCAGCCAATCACCACCGCGCTGTCTCACGCCGCATCCAATCACCGTCGAGCGGCCTCGCGTCGCAGCCAATCAAAGATGATCAAGTGGCAATTGGTGGTCCGGAAATACGGACCTCCACCGAAAGTGATTCTGAGTATGCTTGTGTGTGTGCCGCACGC
>NC_051400.1:10546982-10547273 GCF_015228065.2 Penaeus monodon
ATCAATATTCCAGTTACCATACATTAGTTATTACCACAAAAAATATTCGCTTCTTCCCCAAAGGCTTATCCTCAAATTGCTTTTGAATTATCTAAGTCAGCTTTTGTGATTCCCGTGGCTGCTTCTTATTCCGCTCAGTTTAACCCGCACAATATTTGCATCTAAATGTTTAAGTTCCTCGACCGTCGCCAACAAAAAGAAGGTATTCAAGTTTTGCATACAAACTGGACAAATTTTAATCTCTGTCGTGCATGATTTTACATTTTTCAGCAACTCGAAGTTGAGCCAAAA
>NC_051400.1:10547330-10547833 GCF_015228065.2 Penaeus monodon
TGATTGAAACACAAAGATTAGTAAGATGATTTTGAGATTATTTTTATTTTTATATTTAGTTTTGACTCCCATAAACGAAAGAGTTGAGCGGGGAAAATTAGAGTTTTCAAGTCTTTTATTTTACTCATCAGACTCTTCCTGTTTTTTTTTCTAATCATAGAAAGAAGTGAGTGCCAAGATAAGGCTGAATTATATATGAATATCTAAAGAAATTCCGCCATGTGTGTAGTGTTGATTCGAATAATCATAATCACAACGTTTGATATGGTTTTCTGGTCTAATTTCTATCCCTGATTTTCAGTCATTAATAGGGTCATAATATCTTTGTAAAATTTATGATATTCAGTCTGAAAAAATAATGAATCGTAGATTGAGCTTTAAAATCATTACAGTATTAGATATCCATAAGTTAATTTGATCGTAACAGCAACTAGAATAATGATAACAACAGCAATGGTAACAAAAAGTTATATAGAGAAATTATAATATACTTACCTTACCTT
>NC_051400.1:10547859-10548132 GCF_015228065.2 Penaeus monodon
GTTATATAGAGAAATGATAATATACTTACCTTACCTTACAAATAATGATATCAACAGCAATGGTAACTAAAAAGTTATATAGAGAAATGATAATATTCTCAAGTATCTTACAAACAAAACAAAACAAAAATCGAAAGGAAAGACAGGAGATACAGCCTATTAAAAGGCTTTTAATTACACCATTCCACACAGATGCCATCCTCTTTTCAGCGCGTGTGTATATACAGGTCCTCAGCCCTTCTCGTTCTCCTTAAGACACTCCGATCCACTAGT
>NC_051400.1:10548190-10548470 GCF_015228065.2 Penaeus monodon
GGTGTTTTCCCCCTTTTCGTTCTCCTCCTTAAAACATCTTTCTCTTTCCCTTCTCTTGTTCTTGATTCCCTTCCTTGACCTCTTTCTGTTTCCCCTTTTCGTCTTGGTGTTTCTCGTGTTCTCGTTCCCTCTAACGAGGTTTCTCTCTTTCTCTATTCTTATTTTCTCTTTTCTTTCTTTCTGTTCACCTCTCCATTTTCCCCCTTTCCTCTTAAACATCCCTCCTTCTTTTCCCCTCTTCTTAACAATCTTTCTCCCATCTCTTTCTGTCTTGCGTCTT
>NC_051400.1:10548626-10548807 GCF_015228065.2 Penaeus monodon
TTCGAGGCACCCAAGAGTCCTTTCATTTACTCGCTCACTCACGGGTAACTGGACCCTTCCCCTCCCCCTTCCCTCCCTTTCCCCCTCCCCCTTTCCCCCTCCCCCATTCCTCCCTCCCCATAGCTCCCTTTCCCCTCATTCCCCCTTTCCCCCTCTTTCCGCTTTGTGTGTAAGTTTAAGT
>NC_051400.1:10549304-10549703 GCF_015228065.2 Penaeus monodon
ACACCCTTATCTTTCATCACATAACCGCAATTCTGCAAATTCGCTGAGTTTTCCTTTCAGCTTCAGATAACATTTTGATGACATATAACCACGACGAAAATTCAGCTTAGTCACTCCAAACCCTGAGTTGCGACGCTGCCCATTTTACACCATTAACCTCAATTCAGAAGCCACATACACATAAAATAGGGACAATGCAGAAAGAGAATCCCCACTTTTTCCCCTGTAATGCATTTCCCAATCCGCCTTTCTCCTTTAAAAGGGTATTTAATTAGTCCAGTTATAAATAGACTTAGTATACGGAGGTAATCCCCGCGGGTGTGGATGCTGTTTATCGTACGCGAAGGGATGTGAAGAGGTTGTCACAGAGGAAAAGCAAGTAGCCGTCAAGGAAAATGT
>NC_051400.1:10550457-10551004 GCF_015228065.2 Penaeus monodon
ATCTAGATTT
This sequence comes from Penaeus monodon, assembly GCF_015228065.2. NCBI lineage: Eukaryota > Metazoa > Arthropoda > Malacostraca > Decapoda > Penaeidae > Penaeus > Penaeus monodon. The sequence goes on from NC_051400.1 coordinate 10,550,468, forward strand.
GCAACAAACATCGTCTCACAGCTTGAATCGAAGAAAATATTCGCAAAAGATATTTCCTCATCCCTATCACGCGGCTTCGTTTTTTGCCAGGTACATTTCTATAAATAATTTTGATAATCCGGCCAAATTTTGCTCCAAAGTAAAGTTCTAATACCGATATCTATGCGTAAATCATGGGCGAATTAAGTATAAGGAGCTTAACGAAGTCTAAACTTACAAACTTGGGCACAGATCTTTGACCCGCAAAGTTTAGGATCAAGAAAACCTGCCTTGAATCACTCTGAAATTTAGGTCTATGTTGCAAATACCACGTTTTTCTTTTTGTGCAAGATTGTTTTATGAGCACTTACGAAATAATCCTGGCTATCCCATACATAGTTAGGGGCATTTGCATACAAATTGCCTAGATGCGTATAATTTAGAATTTGTACGAGATTCTCTATCGTTCACCAACAGTGGAATTTATGTACTCTATTATTTCAGATTATCTGTGTCATCCTGCGGCTAATTATTCAGGATGACAAAATATTAGTGGTT
>NC_051400.1:10552392-10552747 GCF_015228065.2 Penaeus monodon
GCTGAAATACTGATATATGATAATATGAATTGTTATCTCAATAGAATTATTATATTTTCAGAAAACCTACACATTTTTATGACCGTAAATTTACAGCACTTACAAGGCAGAAAGGAAAAGAATAACTTTTCTTTGGCAAATAAACCCGACAGTAAAAACAACAGTAAAACAAGGGACAGCGGATGCTAACAATACATTTTTCTTCATAACGTTCCCTTATGTGTTTGTTGAGCAGATTACATAAACTTAACACAAAGATTAAGTGCTTTTTAGCATTAAGATTTCTGTATATTGTGAGGCCATTTAGGTAATGTAATTTTACTTTCTTTTCATGAATGTAATTAGAATCAAAGCC
>NC_051400.1:10552801-10552895 GCF_015228065.2 Penaeus monodon
CGTGTGTGCTGGATGCTCGATGTATTGCATTGTGGTTCTCGGCTTTTAGTTTTTTTCTGTTCATATCCATCCGGAAATTGATCTATAGATTGTG
>NC_051400.1:10553384-10553522 GCF_015228065.2 Penaeus monodon
CCAAGGCAAGGAGAACATATTCTATTTCAACCTCTGCTTGTATATTCTGCAACAACCTAGAGAACTCGATGCAATTGTACCTTAATGCAATTGAAAGGCCAGTGCTCGCCCACGTTTTAGCTTTGCATAATTCTTGCT
>NC_051400.1:10554268-10554357 GCF_015228065.2 Penaeus monodon
ATCACCATGAAAAAAAATAACAAGAGACCTAAAGACGAATGAGTAAATAGAAAGAAAATAAATAAGATATCAATCCAAAGAAGCCACTA
>NC_051400.1:10554423-10554704 GCF_015228065.2 Penaeus monodon
GCCGCAGCAAAGTACCCAAACACACAACGACGTCAGCATTCATTCTTGAAGAAGGTCCTTGTTGTGAGTTTTATCTAAATTAGGTTCTGGAGGCGTCTGGCCGAGTGGGATGAAGTGATTAGCATAATTTGTCTTGGTGCATCATCTAAGGCGCCTCTGGGGAAATGGGGCCTTTCGAGATAGCCTTCAATTTTATCTGTTTATTTATTTATTATCTCTTTTTTTTCTTTCTTTCTTTCTTTGTGGGGAAGGCAATATATATTGTCTAATTGAGTCAGATG
>NC_051400.1:10554793-10554891 GCF_015228065.2 Penaeus monodon
GTGTGTATTCGTTGATATAATTATTGTGATGGGAGAAGATTGCGTTCCTTATTTCCCCTTAGGAGGTTGAGTCATTTCGTTTTCATATGTCTTTATGT
>NC_051400.1:10554924-10555123 GCF_015228065.2 Penaeus monodon
GTCGTCATAGAAGTAATCTGTAAATGAATTCTACTTCAATAAAAAAATGGTGCATAGAGAAAAAAATGAATTTCAACGTAACGCCACAAATGCGAACAAACAGCCTATATTCCATTCAGTCTGTTATTACCCTGTGTTTTTTGCGGGTTGCATTTCGCTCATTAACATACTAATGAAGGAAATAGAAAACGTTTTTTTC
>NC_051400.1:10555399-10555706 GCF_015228065.2 Penaeus monodon
TTGAGGTTCGTTGAGGAAATAAAATACCTTGTATATCATCTTTTGCATTCATATTACATTCATACAAAATATCACTTCTGTATATAATTTTGCAATATGTAACCCCCAGGTATAATCGCACATATTTTGCACATAACAATGCAGTGATAACCTCTCACCCCCCCCCCTCCCCCGTCGTACAAAAAAAATCTTGTCAACTCTAATGCAATGCTTAACAAACTCCCATCTCCCAACATACACACGTTCATCTATACACAGCAATGCAATATGAAGCAACTTTTCCCACACACACACGAAAACAACTTTC
>NC_051400.1:10556265-10556633 GCF_015228065.2 Penaeus monodon
CTTCCGTACCTACACAAAATCTCCCTGATTTACAACATCGTCATATACATAGCTTTGAGAATATACATAAACATAACAGACAGTGAGAAAATGCAAAACAGAAGAGGCAGTGAGTAAACAATAAACATAACAGACGGAAAATGATAAACATAATAGGCAATGAGAATAAACATGAACACAAGTCAGTGAGGAAACAATAAACATAACAGACAGAAATGATAAACATAACAGACAGTGAGAAAACGAGAAACATAGACAGTGAAAATAAACATGAACACAAGTCAGTGAAAAAAAAAACAATAAACATAACAGACCATGAGGAAGCGCGACTGGTGATGCTACCCCAATGTTTCCACCACATTACGCAA
>NC_051400.1:10556681-10556762 GCF_015228065.2 Penaeus monodon
GAGGACCTAGTCACCTTGTCAACAGCGAGGATGTACGTCATGTGTTGGCCAAAGCGACAGGGGTTCACTGACCTCGACTCC
>NC_051400.1:10556802-10556937 GCF_015228065.2 Penaeus monodon
CCTTGTGTTCGGCCTTACGAGGGCGTGATGGAGTGCCAGAGTGTCAGGAGGAGGTTGGAGGGTCATCGGCTAAAGGGTTTTCCGCTGCAGAAGGAGGCGGGGATGTGTCGCTGTCTTTAAGCCGGGGGGGAGGGG
>NC_051400.1:10557290-10557758 GCF_015228065.2 Penaeus monodon
GGAGACCGAGGCAGCTTCACCCCTGATCTGTTTTCCACAATGGGTTGCCAGTGAGCCTTTTTCGCGGAATTCTCTCCCACGAACATCACTGAGTTTTCCTGGTCTCTTCCCTTCCTTATCTCCTACCTGCGTGAGAGCCATTTTAGAACTTTTGTCTTAGTGTTATCTTGAGAGTAAATTCTCGCTTTGGACTTCCTCTCCTGCAACGAACATCCCACAACTTCGCTCGTTTTCTTTAGCAGGCAAACTTAAACAGATCCGTATTTTCGCATTTCGTTCTTACAGTGTTCTTTTAGTTCTTACAGATTTTTTTTTTTTTTTTGTGTGTGTGTGTGGAATATGAACTTTAACATGTTTGTGAAAGGCTTGTCTTTATGTTTATTGTTTACGAGTGTGTTCTCCCAACTTCTGTTCTGTTGTTGCTATTCTGCGCTCGGTCGTTTAGCCCGTTATTATTCTTAGTGTGGA
>NC_051400.1:10558033-10558410 GCF_015228065.2 Penaeus monodon
ATTCCTTTTCCCAAATTTCCAAACAGGTTCCGCCTTTCCATGCAAATTCACCCAAGCTCCTCTACCTTGTTATACATCTATATAGAACTATCTCCAGCTCAAGAAAAATTCACAACAAGGATTACCCTTCAGAGTGTTCCGTACCCAAGTTTTCTGCATTCATTTATCACTACCTTATCCTCGTGCTGAAGTTTACCCTTGTACAAAGCGACGGTCACTTTAGATTCCTTGCATGAATATAACCCCTTTTTTTATCTTTTACTTCTCTTATCCATGGCAAGAGCTCGTGAACTGTGTGGTATGGCTCTCTTATTATGTGACTTAGATAGGGACTCGCTATGCACTCGATTTTATAGTTTGATTCTCGAGTAAATGTT
>NC_051400.1:10558542-10559165 GCF_015228065.2 Penaeus monodon
TTCTTTTTCTTCTTCTGGATTGTATGCACGAACATCAGTTCAGTAACATTAAACAATCAAGTTTATGGTTGTAACTCTACAAAGTCCATTTGAGCAGAACTGTTCAGACGAAGAATCACTTTCAAAAATCGAACGCTGTTAAGACTAAATCTCCCTCAATAAGTGGCGAATACTTCCTTCAGAAAAATAGTGTTCAATAAATCGTGTTCAATGTCTCTAACCTTGAGATTCTTTGCCTCTCGCTCTCTCCACGAATTCACATTAGAATACTTCCTCGTTACAAATTCCAAACATTTTATTATGATGGATATTGCTGTAATGTGCATTGAACGAGGGAAGCTCACTGTACAGTATAACGATGGAGTAAATTTACGTATTCACTGCATAATGGATAAACCTTTTGTGGAGTTCAGAATTTTTCGAAAAAAAGGGTATTTAAAATGTAGCCTCACTTTTAATCACACTTTTGATTGTGGTGGCGAATCATAACTTGCTTTTCCACACACCTGTCCTAAGAGAGTTTACTGCCATGGTAAATCACAATGCATCGGGTACCCTATTCATGTATATTTAAGGCGCGTGCGTGTGTGTGAAATGCCGTGAATAGGTGTGAAGAATGCAGG
>NC_051400.1:10559482-10559792 GCF_015228065.2 Penaeus monodon
AAAAGGAAAAGAAAACCCCTATCGGAAACCAATGAACATCGCGTGAACATCTGAACAGATCGCCGCGCACTTCTCCCGGATTAGCCAATTCATTGCCTCTCCCCTCGACCCCAATCGTCAGGAAGACAGATGGCCTAAAGTTCATGGCAGAGTAAAATCATTCCCCATCAATTATGTGAAATGCGTCAACTTGGGAGCTTTGAGTGCAAGGGAGGCATGGGTTGATCGAGGGGAGGCGTGCTGACGGGGAGGCGGTCGGGTTAATGCAACGGCGGCGAGAAAGGGAGGAGGAGTGGGAACGGGATCGGCC
>NC_051400.1:10560194-10560303 GCF_015228065.2 Penaeus monodon
CCTGGGGCCGTCGTCTCGCCAGCCGGTAACTCCCTTGGTCGCGCACAACCCCGACGGAAACTCACCACTCGAAGTGTCCAACTTGTTCCTTTGGCAGTTCGGGCGAACG
>NC_051400.1:10560484-10560971 GCF_015228065.2 Penaeus monodon
TCTAACTTCTGGCGGCGCTGTAATGCGGGATGTCAGCGGCGCGTCTGGGGTTGCATGGTGCAGGCATGTTGGAGCTGAGGTCGCGGGGGTCATTGGGTGGGGATGGGGGGGGGTACGTTCGACTTTAGGTAGGGGTAAAGGGGAGGCCATGGGGTGGTAGGGGGCATAGCGGCTGGTCCGGGGGGTAGGGGAGGGTGGTCAGTCGCTGGATGAGGGGAAATGGGCGGTGTGGGCGATGACAGGCTGTTGTGGGCGGGATGATGGGTGGGCGTGGGTGAGGGAGGGCTTAGGGAGTTGGATAGAGGCTGTGGGCGGGCGGCGGGATGGACCGTCGAGTAAAGGGGTGGTCGTAGTAACGAGGTCTAAGATGAACGTAGAGGTTGGGGGTGACTGGACACTGAGTATTAGGTATTCTAAAAAGTGGCCTCGGTTGTAGAGCGCTGCTTTGCAATTGCAAGGATCTGGCTTCGCGCCCGACCGCCCCTCT
>NC_051400.1:10561047-10561179 GCF_015228065.2 Penaeus monodon
AGTCCACCCCACCGCATCATCTCGCGGCTTAGTAAGCATGTTCCCTACGGACGTGTCCCTCCGTTCACGTGGATATGGGACCAACTTTGACTTTTAGATTCTTAGGGAAATGAGAGGGGTGGGGGATGATTT
>NC_051400.1:10561199-10561603 GCF_015228065.2 Penaeus monodon
TAGAGGGCTCATAATATCATGAGGGTGGGAGGGGGGGGGAGCTAACGTTAAATTCAAGAGAAAGGTGGAAAGAGGGAGGTATGATTCATGACATGACTATGAAATATAAATAAATAAATAAACCAAAATTCCTTTGCCAATATGACAGACGAGGTTGTGCATAATGCATTCAATAAACCAGTTTGATTACAGTCTTGCTCTCTCATGCATCGTCATAAATTCATGCATGCTTCTAAACATAACTGCATGCATGATTTTGAAAATATAGCAAAAAAGTTAGTTGTCATACATATGGAATTGAGTTGTTGCTGATTTATCCTGCATCTCGTTTTTTGTTGATACTATCATATTTTATTAAAATTCTCAAGATTCAGTTACAAGTATTATAACGGTTTCCTTTGGTG
>NC_051400.1:10562027-10562293 GCF_015228065.2 Penaeus monodon
TGTACCGTAACTCAGAATAAAAATAACAAAATCCTATAAAAAACGACCGACCACAAGGAGGTTCCATTCCAAAAGACAAATCTTTTTATGCCTATTTCCCCCTGCCTTTCTTTATCTCACTCTTCTTCCTTTTTTATGGTGCCTGGAGGATCGGGGCAGAAACACAAAAGGTTTTATGGGAGGTTAGCAGACATTTTTGCTGAATTAAGGGGTCAGTCGCCCGCCGCCATTGTGGGAGGGAGGACGCCGCCCGTCTTTCTCAGGCA
>NC_051400.1:10562578-10563025 GCF_015228065.2 Penaeus monodon
TAACCTAGAGGAGCAAGATGACTAGCCTTGCTATGCAGGGTCCTTTAGCCTGTGGTTTTGTTCCTCGGGCGGGGCACGTAAACGTAAAGCCATGGAGGCAGGCGGTGTATGGCGCTTGAAGCAGATAATACGTCTATGGCTAAGACTGTAATTTCAAAATGAAGAACAGAAATCCTCACTAGTCTGAAGTCAATGGTCAGGATGGTCAGCGGTCTTGTAGAAGATGCTGCTAACCAGAGAAGGCACCGGGAAACCACTCTTGCCATTGTTCAATTTCTGTCTAAAAGGTCACAGAATAATAAAGCCGAGTGTGGCGTGATAATCATGATAATCAGTCACTCCAAAGATAGAGTACTCAAGAAGATTATATATAGATTTAACCACACACTGCACATCCCCATTCTGCCATGGTGTCCGCACTGGAGGTATGCGAAAGATACGAAGATG
>NC_051400.1:10563273-10563432 GCF_015228065.2 Penaeus monodon
CACATGAATCTGAAATGATAAATGTCCCTGGAGTTTACACCGTGAGGAGGAAGGATGTCGATTAGCATGAGTGAGGAGAGCCAGAAGTGGAGCCTCAAGTACTGGTTGCCTGGGATTATTTTTGCAACTGCATGGATTAATGATTTAGATGAAGGCTGG
>NC_051400.1:10564106-10564602 GCF_015228065.2 Penaeus monodon
CTGAAGTGCAAAACCCCAAGCCGTCAACCAAACATTTTGCGTGTGATGTCGGGGAGGTAAAGAAGATCATTTTCTCCTCAGATGCGGAAAAACGAAAACTCTCAGTGATTACTATCGCCAGTTCCAAAACTTTCTAGACGTGATTAACATCTCCATTGACCTTCAGAGGCTGCAGGAGAAATCTCCAACACACGTTTTTTTCTATATTAAGGATTTTCATAGCTGCTGAGGCTTCTGTTATTTTTATAAAATTACTTCAGTTATTATGAACATGGTTGTTGTTGTGTCAATGAATTTTGTCCTTGGTACTGCGACTATGGTTTCTATTTTGATTAATGTTTTTATTATAGTGATTGTTTTAAGTAATGTTATTATTCTCATTACTTCTCACATTTTTTATCACTTGTCTTTTTTTATTTTTTTTATAAACATACTTAGGTATTTCAAAGCTCTATCTTTTGGCGTTTGGGCAAGGCTTGGACTTGTACCGTTAGTC
>NC_051400.1:10565060-10565228 GCF_015228065.2 Penaeus monodon
ACTTAGACAAATCGATCTTATTCTCGACAACATATTTAGGGCCAAAACCTCCTTCTGTTTTCTTGCCACAGACATGCTTTCTCTTCCCTTTCTGCCGAGGCATTTTCTTGCTGTTTTCTCTCTTCGGAAAATGGCTTAACTTCTCTCAACTTTTTTACAATATTCGTA
>NC_051400.1:10570817-10570980 GCF_015228065.2 Penaeus monodon
GATCTATCTCTTCTTCTCCATTCTTCCATCCATCTTCTCTTTCTTTCTCGCCTCTTTTCCCCATTCCCCGAATTCTCTCCCTCTGCCAAGCTACAGGACAAAAATAGACGGAGGAAAAAAAATCCTCGCACAGTGTCCTATAGTTAAGATTATCTCTCGAGGC
>NC_051400.1:10571769-10572000 GCF_015228065.2 Penaeus monodon
GTAAGAAAGAATATAGATAAGGAAAAAGTACAAAAATAAATAAATGAAGATAAGGAACAGGGAATAGCGTAGCGGAAATAATGAGAAACCGATAATGGTTTTCCTGATAAATGCAATGATAGTGTGATGGATGAGAAACAGCTTTGAGAAATAACGTGGCAGCGGCGCGTAAGATATTTGATGGCGACTTGTTAAAACGGAGATTATTTTGCCTTTCGTTCTTATTACAAT
>NC_051400.1:10572250-10572413 GCF_015228065.2 Penaeus monodon
ATACTTTATACTTTTAATTATAAAAATAAATTGACTATTAGGGCAAAAAGCTTCTGAAAAAGTTCATTGAAGTTACAAAGATGTTATGTTGTTTTTTTATCAATTCTAGTTAATCAGTTCATCATATCTCATCTTGTTATTCGGTATTGCTTGCATATCAATT
>NC_051400.1:10572858-10572940 GCF_015228065.2 Penaeus monodon
AATTTGATTCTTTTATTTATGTGTCACGATACATAGTATTATATTTTACAATATAATATTAATGCTTCTTCCTCGGAAACCC
>NC_051400.1:10573557-10573748 GCF_015228065.2 Penaeus monodon
CTCTCGCCACGCAAACACAGACATCCTCGAGAGAGATTATGAGCCTCCCCGTGACTCCCTTCAGAACCTGCCGGACTGAGGCGCGGAGACACGCCAAGCTTTCAACGCGTCTATGACCTGAATTATTTATGCGGCCGACCCGTGTGCGGTTAGAGTATCGAGGCGAGGATGCAAAGGGAGCCCGATTTTGC
>NC_051400.1:10574448-10574559 GCF_015228065.2 Penaeus monodon
ACAACGCACATATGACTAACAACAGTTTCCATCCGAGATTGACAGTTACTTTACATCCAATTTGTGAGCATTTGATGTTGTCGTTGTTCGTCCCAAAATATCGATTTGCAA
>NC_051400.1:10574583-10574694 GCF_015228065.2 Penaeus monodon
GCAGCACTCGCTCCTAACCCGTGGATCCGAACTCATGGCCCCCACTTGCAACTTGCAACCAGGCCTTCACCCTTTACAGTCATTCTTACAGACATTTTTAAGCGAATCCCT
>NC_051400.1:10575170-10576309 GCF_015228065.2 Penaeus monodon
TTTCTCCTTCTCTTCCTCTCTCTCCCTCTCCTTCCCTTCCCTCCTTCTCCCTTCTCTCCTTTCTCTTCTTCCTCTCTTCTCTCTCATTTCTTTCTTCCTTTTCCCCCTCCTTTCCCTTTCCTCTCTTCCTTACTTTCCTTCCCTCCCCTTACTCCCTTATCTCCGAATATTCGTCCGAAATTAGAAGATTTCTCTCTCCTTTTCTCTTTCCCTTTCTCCATTGTTTTATCTCCTTCCCTTTTCCCTCCCTCCCTTTTCCCTCTCTCCCTGCACCTCCTTCCCTTCACCTCTCTCCCTTCACCTCCCTCCCTTTATCATCCTCCCTTATTTCCGAATATTCGTACGAAATTAGGAGGTTTTGCACGCGGCTCGTTAAGAGGGACAGTTCGATAGGTCAGCGAGTGTGGATTCAGGGCGGAAGAAGGGAGATTACGATGGTACTGTTGACGAAAGGTCAGAGGTCACAAAGGTCATACTTCCAAATGCAGCAGAGCGTTGGGGTCGGGGATGGAGGAAGGCTAGAAGAGGAGGGGGGATAAGGGGAGGGGAGGGAGGGAGAGGGATGGAGAGAAGAGGAAGGAGGGGATAGAGGGAGAGGGAGGCAAAGGGATGGAGAGAAGAGGAGGGAGAGAAGGGGAGGAGAAGGAGAGGCGAGGGAAGCAAGAGATGGAAGGAGGGGGATGGAGAAAAGAGGGAGGAGAGAGAAGGAGAGGGAGAGGCGAGGGAAGGGATAGAGGGAGGGAAGTGGAGGGAGAAAAGGAGGAGGATAGGAGGGAGGCGAGAGATGGAGGGAAAAGGAGGAGGATAGGAGGGAGGCGAGAGATGGAGGGAAAAGGGGGAAGGGAGAGAAAGGAATAGAGGGGAGGAAAGAAGCACTGGGGAGAGAAGGGGAGAGGTGGCACAGACAACAATTATGTGCGATTTTGCGTGTGATAATAAAAAAAGGATTTAATTGATGCCTGCAACGATGCTTCTGATATGTGCTTGCTCGGTGAATTCATGCTGTCATACTATGCTAACATGATTTGTGACAGAGAGATGAATGAGTCTGTATGAACACGATTGAAGTGCATTTATGTCATGTCATTTTGGATGCCAGTGCGAAATCTTTGGCATGCAATGATTCGCATTTTCGGGGG
>NC_051400.1:10576909-10577998 GCF_015228065.2 Penaeus monodon
TAAAAGCGACAAAGGAAGACGAAAATAAAGAGCGAAAGTCGTAAAGTAGCATCTCATCCCGAAGATAAAGCCGCGTCATCTTGCCCAGACACGCGCATGACGGTCAGAAATCGGCTCATGAATATGGATTTGGACGCGAAAAGAGAGTTCAATTCCCTCTGAACGAAGGAAGTCTGTGAGGGAGGACGTTTGTGAGGGAGGAAGTCTGTGAGGGAGAAAGTCTGTGAGGGAGAAAGTCTATGAGGGAGGAAGTTTGTGTGGGAGGAAGTTTGTGAGGGAGGAAGTCTGTGAGGGAGGACGTTTGTGAGGGAGGAAGTCTGTGAGGGAGGAAGTCTGTGGGGGGACGTTTGTGAGGAGAAGTCTGTGAGGGAGGAGTTTTGTGTGGGGGGAAGTCTATGGGGGAAGTTTGTGTGGAGGAACTATGAAGGAGGAAGTCTGTGGGGGAGGACTTTTTGGGGGGGAAAATCTATGAGGGGGAAGTCTGTGAGGGAGGAATCTTGTGAGGGAGGAAGTCGTGAGGGAAAAAGTTTGTGGGGGAGGGTCTATGAGGGGGGAAATTTTGTGGGAGGAAGTCTGTGAGGGAAGTCTGTGGGGGGAGGAATTTTTGGAGGGGGGAAAGCCCCTGTGAGGGAGGAAGTCTGTGAGGGAGGAAGTTTGTGAGGGAGGAAGTCTGTTAGGGAGGAAGTTTGTGTGAGGGAGGAAGTCTGTGAGGGAGGAAGTCTGTGAGGGAGGAAGTTTGTGAGGGAGGAAGTCTGTGAGGGAGGAAGTCTGTGAGGGAGGAAGGCTATGAGGGAGAAAGTCTGTGAGGGAGGAAGTGTGGGCGGCCATGTTGACAAAGGTGGGTGACATAATGTTTATCAGTTTACTTTTTATATTATAATGATGATTATGTCATCTGTTGCGTTTGCTGGCTCATTTTTCGTTCCCCGGGCTAGTCCACTTTTCTAATTATTAAAAAGCAACCAAGTTAAGAAGAAATGAAGTGGAAATTATCGTGTTGCTGCTGTAGAAGGACAGTGTTAAAACTCATTTTCGTAATAAGGGTACAACCATTCTGCCTATTAAAGTTAAATATAGAAAGTTTTCTTA
>NC_051400.1:10578212-10578967 GCF_015228065.2 Penaeus monodon
GAGATGAGAGAGTACGGGGAGAGGGTACTAATGACATCATAAACAAAGCGAAGCACAGGAATAATTTACATAGAGTATGAGGACCGCCATTCTCTTCTTTAATGGCCGCAAGGAGTTTGAATTTACAGGCGCCTATCTAAATAAAAGTATTACGTGTTCAAGCTTAAAACGAATTCAGAAATGGTTATGATAACAGGAGAGGTATAACCACCCCATCTTTCAACTATTATCAACTTATTAATAAGATACTTTGTCTTCCGATTACTGTCGAATGTAAAAAGATAAAGAAAAAGATAGATTAAAAATATATATCACATCTGTCAATAGCAATAACAAAATGAATAAGAGTAAAAAAAAAGATAAAGAAGAAGATAAATAATACGAAAAAGTTTTGATATATATCCCCCCCTCTTCCCCCAACCCCCAACCCCCCATTCGTACTTACAACGAAGCCACATCTAAAGTCTAAGATTTCCTAAGTTAACCTGCCAGACTTCTCGCCCGAGTTGCACAAAGGGAAGGATTTAGGGAGACAATAGCCCCTCAGATCTCCTTTCCTAACCTCCTCTACAGATAACAATAGGCACCGTCTCCTTCCCGACCGAAAATGTCCTTCAGCAAACACCCCTAGAGAGAAAAAATAACAAATAAAAATAACAAATGGAAGTAGGATAACAGGGGAAAGTTTTAATAGCAGGAGAGTCGGTATAAGAGAATCGCCTCATTGTTGATATGAGTAGGGAGGAAAGTTTTAT
>NC_051400.1:10579053-10579216 GCF_015228065.2 Penaeus monodon
AGAGGAAACTAACATGATGGAAGCAAAAGTAAGGCTTTCGATGAGTTTCCTTTCATTTAAGGACATAAAAACAGAAAGAAATTAACAATCAGTAAAAAAAAAAATGTGTCAATTAATCACCATAATCATCTATCAATTTCCGCCTCATTTGCATCGAAAACGA
>NC_051400.1:10579699-10580011 GCF_015228065.2 Penaeus monodon
GGGTCATCCAAACGCAACATCCTAGAAGCCGGTCAGCGCAGGGTCCGCCTCGGGGTCTCGCGAACACCATTACCTCCCATTAATATTTGAGTTTCAGCTGCCTCTTTTTGGGTCGCACCCGAGCTTGAAGGCGGCTGCGAGCGTTATGTCAGAGTGCGTCCACTGGCGTCTCTTGACTCGGTTTCCCTTGAGTGGCGACTGTGCTGTGTCTTTGTTAATCACAGTACAATCGCAGCGGCACAATTACCAGTGTACTCACCACAGCACAGTTTTTATTATCCTTTTGTTTATATCATATTATTATGAGTTAAC
>NC_051400.1:10580094-10580233 GCF_015228065.2 Penaeus monodon
GTAATTTTATTGCGGGCGATGGGACTATGGCAGAGGCGAAATTATGCAGATTTTTTTTTTTTTTTTACGATGTTGATGATAATGAAAAAATAATAGTAAAGTGTTAGAATGAGGAGAGAGATGGATTTACTACCATCAC
>NC_051400.1:10580855-10581152 GCF_015228065.2 Penaeus monodon
CTAGACCTAAGGAAGGAATTTCAACCGTCACGGTATTCCAATCATCTAACATGTGCTCTTGCGCAGTAGAATATTGCAAGCCAGGAGGAAATCTCCCCCCCCCCCACCTCAGTCCTCTTCATCCTCAGCCAACACAAAAAAAAATCCTTAAAAAATCCCCAAAGTTACTGCTATTTGAACATTCCATTTAGTGATATCTAGTTCCCGATATGTTTCGTCCGCCATTCCACCCTCTCACAACTTTTCGTTCGTAACTAGTAGAACTATGGCTGATTAGCACTGTTTCGCGCCTCGCCT
>NC_051400.1:10582392-10582561 GCF_015228065.2 Penaeus monodon
CTACCACCGCGACCAGGAGCACCAGCGACAGGGTCAGGAAGGTATCAAGGTATAAACTCTCTCTTAACTTATTCATTCATAAAGAGGACCTGACGCTGAGGTATCTGGTTCCTGCTTCGCGCGGCGTTAGCAGCGAACACACACGTATACGGAGGTTCTACTGTGCGTT
>NC_051400.1:10582766-10582907 GCF_015228065.2 Penaeus monodon
TTAGGTTTCTTGGATGACTATAGGTTATTCTTGTTTGACTTCCTAATTGTTCGAATAGTTAGTGTGTGTTGCGTTGCGTCGTGTTTACATAGTGTTGTGTTTGTGTTTTGTTTGCATTGTGTTGCCATGATGGTGGCCGAG
>NC_051400.1:10582945-10583028 GCF_015228065.2 Penaeus monodon
CAAAAGCGCAGAAGATTTACATGGGAACGTTAAACCGAAGGGTAGGTCGCCTTCCCTCGGTCTACGACATTGACACACGCACC
>NC_051400.1:10583657-10583862 GCF_015228065.2 Penaeus monodon
ACTAATTGCAGGCTCCTGCACAGTGTGATTAATTGCTGTGGCGCCGAGGGCTGGAGTGCTAAAGGTAAGTGGCTCCAAGGCATCTGCTCGATGAGATTGGGCCATATAAGTATAGGGATAGATGCCCTTGTATGACTGGAAATTGCTCTTTCTCTGTCTGAGTTGGAGGATTAAATAACGCTTGTAGTAAACCAGTTAGATCAGG
>NC_051400.1:10584254-10584477 GCF_015228065.2 Penaeus monodon
TGCCTGTCTCTCTCTTTCTCTCGTTTTCTGAATCTCAAGAGAAAATAGGCAGAAAAAAGGGAAAAATAGATAAAACAAGAAAAAAAATTATCGTAGCGCCCTCCCCCCTCCCGCCTATTCACAGACGATTAAACGCGGGGGTTGTTTGGGCTTCGCGGCTGTTCCCTCGACCGCTCCCGCCACCCCTGCCATTCCCGGGAGATAACAAAGGGGGGGAGAATGG
>NC_051400.1:10584679-10584752 GCF_015228065.2 Penaeus monodon
AAAGATAGATTCGTATTTACAGTGTTCGTATATGCGTGGGTAGATATAAGCAGACATGCAAATTGAGAGAGAG
>NC_051400.1:10587804-10587997 GCF_015228065.2 Penaeus monodon
GGCCAATCGGCGACAGGAAGCCCCGCGCGTCTCACGAGTCCTACAATCCTAGCCATAACGGGACACGAGCTTGGCAATCCTCTGTAATGGGACCCTATAACCTTAACAAGCTGACGGAGGAGTAGCCGCAAGGAGGCTGGCCTGAAAAAAATACGGATTTCGTGGCGGACGCGATGCTTGTGGGTCGGGGTCG
>NC_051400.1:10588766-10588914 GCF_015228065.2 Penaeus monodon
TCCGAAAACATTGTGTTGCCTTTAGTGTAATTACGTTATGAGAAAATATTAAGTGTCAGACAAATATTGAATGAGCAGGAGCTTAATTTAAAGTCAGCTACAAGGACAAATGACATCAGGAATGTACACATGTAGACAGGTATGTATG
>NC_051400.1:10590434-10590839 GCF_015228065.2 Penaeus monodon
CAGCCTATTCTTACCTGCATGTGTATGTGCAGCTGTGCATGCCCATGAGTGCGTACCTAAGCATGCATGAACACAAAGGAACCCGCGGTGGCACTCCGCACGCAGCCACACATCAATTCCGTGCTCTCGGTACCAAAGCAACGTCGGGAATCAATATTAGTCAAGCTTGACCACCTTGGCAAGTACTTGAGCGTTATTCTAGCCACTGCTTTCCCACGCGCGACCTTGGCCCGAGCGCCGACAGTCCTGGAACCGACTTATTAGAGCACAGCGAGCGAATGATCGAAGGCCTAAATGTTCACCTTCGGACGCCTACTGGAAATCCATACTCACGCTGAAACCTACGATATATAGGTCTCATATATTATCGCTCCGAGACGCCAAGACATTTCCTTTTTTTTCAAC
>NC_051400.1:10590920-10591709 GCF_015228065.2 Penaeus monodon
TCATTTCTATTTATTTCTTTTCTGTTTTTTTAGCTTTTTCTTTTTTTAGTTTTTTGTTTTGTTTTCTTTTCTTTTCTTCTTCTCGTCTTTGTTGGTTGTGTTTTCTCTTATGTTTATTATTTCCCTCCTCTTCCTCTTCCTTCTTTGCTGCGTCTCGTTCTCTCTTCTTGATTTTCTCTCTTTTTTCGATTTACGTTTATTTTTCTCTTCTCTTCTTCCTCTTCTCTCCTTTTTGTATCCATATTTATCTTCTTCTGTTTCTTAATCTCCTTCCTTTTTTATCTCCTCATTCACATTTTATTCACCAAGATATGCGTTCCTTCTCCTCCTCTTTTTTTATCTATCTACCTTTTCTTCTTTTTCTCCTATTTCTTCTTCTTCTTCTTCTCTTCTCCCTCTTCTTCCTCCTCCTCCTTCTCCTTCCCTTATCCATAAACATCCGTTTTTTTCATCTCCCCTTTCTTCTCGTCTCCTTTGTTTTACCTTCTCTTTATGCCATCCTTCGTCTTCTCCTTCTGGTCCTCCCCCGTTCCTCCTTCCTCCTCATTCCTTGCCTCTTTCTCCTAATCCCCTTTTATCCGTCATCTTCTCTAACCATTTCGTCGCCATTTTCCTTAATCTATTGAGTCCCTTTCCTCCTTCCTTTCCTTTTCCTTTTTAATCGCCTTTTCTTCCTTGGTTTTTCCTATTCCTTCTTCCTTCCTCGTCTCCTCATTTCTTCCCTCTTTCTCCTAATCCGCTTTTATCCGTCGTCTTCTGTGGCCATTTCTTCCCCATTGAGTCCCTTCC
>NC_051400.1:10591854-10592011 GCF_015228065.2 Penaeus monodon
CTTCCTTAGACCTTCCTGCGTTCCCTCACTCCTCCTTTCCTTGCCTCATCCACCGTATCTCTCGTCTTTCGCTCATTCATCCTCATTTATCACACCCTATGTTTCTCCTCCTTTCCCCTTTCAGTCTAAAAGTATCATCAGGAATTACCAATCTGCT
>NC_051400.1:10592132-10593071 GCF_015228065.2 Penaeus monodon
CGCCTCCTTTTATATCCTCGTCACTATTTATCTCCTCTATCATCTCTTCCTTATCCACTTATGCTTTACCTCTCTTTTATTTCTTAATTCCCTTTCTTATCTTCTCGTGTCTTCCTCTCTTCCTTAAATCGCTTTCTTGTTCTCCTCACTTTTATTCCTCTCCTCTCTCTACCTCTCTCGTCTCTCCTCGCTTCCTATCTTTCATTCCTTTTTCTTTATCTTTACCTAGTCGTTCTCCATCTCTATTCCTCTCTTTTCTTTACCTCTCTCATCTCTCCTTGCTTCTAACTTCTTTTATCACTTAATTCTTTATCTTCCCTTCGCCTTCCCTATCTCTCTCTTTCTTTAACTCCTTATCTTTGCTTCTCCTCTGTTCCTCTCCTCTCTCTTTCTCTCTCATCTCTCCTCGCTTCTAATCTCTTTTATCTCTTGATTCTTTGCCTTGTCGTTCCCTTTGTCTCTTCCTCTCTTTTCTCTTCCTCTCTCATCTCTCTTCGCTTCTAACCTCTTTTATCTCTTGATTCCTTGCCTTATCGCTCCCTCTCTCTCTCCCTCTCCTTTCTCTACCTTTCTCATCTCTCCTCGCTTCTAACCTCCTTTATCTCTTGATTCCTTGCCTTATCGTTCCCTCTCTCTCTCCCTCTCCTTTCTCTACCTTTCTCATCTCTCCTCGCTTCTAACCTCCTTTATCTCTTGATTCCTTGCCTTATCGTTCCCTCTCTCTCTTCCTCTCCTTTCTCCACCTTCTCCTGACTTCCCCCACTCGAACGCCATAGCGCTCTCCCTTCAGGCCTCCTGTACCTACTTTACTCAAGCGGGAAATATTTTCTTATTTAATGAGGTCGACCGAAATCATTATTTTTCTAATTACACCCTCGAGCCAGTCAGCCAACCCGCCTTTTGTATCCATCTCCCTTCTCGCTTCCTCAGCCCCCCCCC
>NC_051400.1:10593360-10593782 GCF_015228065.2 Penaeus monodon
ATTCATTCTCCCATTCTCTCTCTCTGCCTCGCTCTAAACAAAGTGAATGAAAGAAACTTATCACTGCTGAGTAAAAACTGGAGTGAGATGAGATACTCATACCGTGAGTGACTGAGGGAATAAGTGTATGAGGAATGCTAGGAAACTCATAACGTGTGTGAGTGTGAGTTAGAACGTGAGTGACTGTGTTTCGAAATTCATATCGTGCCTGAGTAAACTTTAAAGTGAATGAACAGCTTTGGGAAACTCATATTACGAATGAGTAAAAGAGTGAATGATGAATGCTAATTAACTCATATCGTAGCTGAGTAAATATAAGCAGAATAAGGAAAACAGGAAGAATGTGACCACGAAAGCTAATGAGAGGGAGGAAGAGGATTCTAAACGAACTGAAAAGGTGTGTGTGTGTGTTTGCGCACATA
>NC_051400.1:10594024-10594729 GCF_015228065.2 Penaeus monodon
GACCTGAGTTAAAGTCCAGTAAATTCCAATTGCTCTTCAGAACATAACTCGTGATTGTAACTCCCGAGGAGGAGGGCTGCAACATGCATTGCAGAGAGAGGTAAAAGGTCAGCAGCAACACACGGAAAATCAATTAGACAATGGCATTTATTCAGACTTTTCGAAACGTCTTTTTTTTCAATGCTGGATGCTTTGGATGTAGAAGATTGGACGGGAGAGTAATGTATTCGTTGTTAGATGAAACAGGGCGCGTTTGATATGACCGTGTTTGAGAGAAATAAATAATTATAGTCTGTGTTGAAGACAATTAAATATGATAGTCTCCTGTTATTCAGGTAATTGGAAATGTTCTGTACCATCTTATTAAAGATATTTACCCTTGTTAAAAGACGCTGACACTAAGGAACGCGGAAAAGGTAATGATAAGAACGTAGATAATTAGACTATGTTTGAAAGGAAAATAGAAATTCCTTTGAACACGGCTAATGTATGTGAGTGTTAGAATGAAAGTTTTGGAAACATTCTCCTAACTAATCTCACGAGCATGGCGCCACACAGTCTGAAAACTACTCGTGTAGTCATCTGAAATCGATCCGTTAGTCACTCAGACGATATGAGTTGGATTAAATATGTTTAATATGTAAAGAGCATATCCAAGAAGAGCTGCACGTCTTGTTTACGAAAGATTTCTGTATAAATTGAAGA
>NC_051400.1:10594754-10595252 GCF_015228065.2 Penaeus monodon
AATAAAAGCATAATACATGAGAACGAGTACATAGAACCAACAATACATCCGTTGGAACGGGTAAATCTCCACTTCACCTCAAACACTTCACCGTGTCACAAAAGTAAGAGACAGTACAACCGGAAGATAGATGAAAAGGAAATGAGTCTGGGTGGGTATCCGCGAAGAAGAAGACTTAAGTGGTGACGAATTGAAAAGGAAATGCTCGACGGACGTAAAGTTAAGCTGGAAACGAGGGTATGGGGTTTGGTTGCGGCCAAGAGTAAGAGCTGAACAAGCCATTTGCATATCCGTTTAAACAAGGATTCCCTTTGAAGCCAGTTCTAGAAGGTAGAATATATATAGACGAGTGTTGGGGGAGAGTGTGTAATGTATTAACAGTTGTATGATGCATATAATAGTTTCAGTGGGGGATTATTTGTGTTTATTACTAAGGATTCCCTATGAAGCCAGTTCTAGAAAGTAGAATATATAGACGACCGCTGGAAAAGGACGTCG
>NC_051400.1:10595288-10595398 GCF_015228065.2 Penaeus monodon
TAGTGTCAGCGGTTAAATTATTTGTACATTACTAACCATTTCAACTTATTTTCTCCATAGATAGAAGGTGGAATTTTCCCACGGTACCTAAAACACATGATTACGAAAAC
>NC_051400.1:10595461-10595693 GCF_015228065.2 Penaeus monodon
ACATACATATACCCCATAACCCACCACAACAACCAAACGCCTGAGGGTGAGGCGACGCAACACGGTTTGGAGAGGGACCAGTTAATGGATGGGACACGCCTGATAATGTCCCTGAGGATTTGCCGCGTGCCTGCAGCGAGAGGCTCAGCCATCCCCCTGCTCCTTCTGTGGTGACTCGTTATAGGTCTGTATACCTATGTGCACGTGTACAAGCGAAGTGGAGTCTAAGGGC
>NC_051400.1:10599696-10599907 GCF_015228065.2 Penaeus monodon
GCCGGAAAACAACCTCAGCCTATGCATCACATCTCCGCCTTGTGCCCCCTGAAGATCCTATTAAACGCACGAAGCCTCTATTAAATTCCTGGCGCACCTGGCACACGGGCGGGGGTCGGAGGCGCCGGCCGAGTGTGTCGGGCCGCTCATATCTGTCGGGATTCGGGTCGGGGAGGGAGCCGACGGGGTGCGGCGGGGGGGGGCGGGAGTG
>NC_051400.1:10600356-10600796 GCF_015228065.2 Penaeus monodon
TCTCACCAGCATCAAACCAATCTATAAAATTACATCCAGGACGACAGTTAGTGGCTCTGCAAAGGCCTTCCCCATCTATCTCCTGCCGTTACCTCTTTCGAAGTACGCTATAAACATAGAGCAACGCGGTATGCTGTACTTTGCACGTGTACATCGGGCTGTTATTCATGAATGGAAGTTTTCCGTATTTGTAAATGAAGGTTTTTGATATGTGTGAAAGAAGATTTCTGATATTTGTGAATGAAAGTTTTTCGTATTTGTGGATAAAGATTTCTGATACTTGTGAATGAAAAATTCTTGACATTTGTAAATATATTTTTTTTTACGCTGGGTGATTTATTCTCCATGTGTACGAATAGATTTGCTGTTTTTTGGAAATCTACGAGCCATGCAGATGTGTTGAGGCATACTTTTATCATACCCAGGGTTGGGACATTTGC
>NC_051400.1:10601056-10601164 GCF_015228065.2 Penaeus monodon
ATCTGTGTCCTAATAATTTTGTAATCTCATAAAAAAAAAAAAACTAATTTAGCAAAGGGCAAACAGGAATGAAGAAATAGTGACACAGTCTAGTAAAGCTCTGCCCAA
>NC_051400.1:10601207-10601798 GCF_015228065.2 Penaeus monodon
CTTCCAACTGACTGATATACTTTCCTGTTTTTCAAAATTACACACACCAAAACACACACACCGAAAGACACACACCAAAACACACACACCGAAAGACACACACCAAAACACACACACCGAAAGACACACACCAAAACACACACACCGAAAGACACACACCAAAACACACACACCGAAAGACACACACCAAAACACACACACCGAAAGACACTACCTTTCCTCCTTGAACATTCGCTTGGCAGGGCAGGGATCCACACTTGGCGGATACCCGTATCCGCACACGGATACCAAATACTCAGCCAAATATCCAGGGCACCAAGATATCCAAGTGGTTAGCCCTATACTTAGAAACCTAAATGGATGTCCAGATATCCAAGCGGATACCCAGACACACAAGCGGATACCCAGATACCCAAGTGGGATACCCAGATACTCAAACAAATAACCAGATACCCAAGCGGATACCCAAAAACCCAGCCGGACAACCAGGAAGATTATCGTTATGCAAGTTGTGGGTAATGGGCGCTAAATGTGGAAGGTCAATGATCCTTTAGCAAATACAGTTATTTCTTGTGTGTGAAAGGCAAAAAG
>NC_051400.1:10602041-10602307 GCF_015228065.2 Penaeus monodon
CTACAGCCGTTAGACACAATCGAAAGTCAGAGGCTGCGCGTAGTGTGATCTTCCGCCCGACTGCGCATGCGTCAGCTCCAGCCAAGAGGAACCCGTCACTGACCTACGTCAGTCGCTCGTCAGGAGGCAAGGTCACTGCACTGATTTTTTTCCCGTTCTTTTTTTCACCAGAGCAAGTTGGACCCTTCGTTAGAGGAATGGATTGCGCGGGAAGAGGCTGGGTGTGATTATGTATTCAAGTCATCGGAAGATACACACACACAAAG
>NC_051400.1:10603022-10603211 GCF_015228065.2 Penaeus monodon
AGGGTAGTACAAATTTCATCATTGCGAATCGCGCACATAACACAAAGCATTTATCCACACAGACTAGTAATTTACAGGCGTTTTAATTCATGCTACACTCTGTTACAGTTGTAATTACTCTGAAACGTAGCATGTAATTACACAAAAGTGAAACCTTCAATCTCCCCCATACTCCACCCATACTGTAAT
>NC_051400.1:10603244-10603462 GCF_015228065.2 Penaeus monodon
TTCAAAACCTTCCTTTACAATCATTAGCATTATCTCCATTAACGCATTCCCGTTTACGTGACCAATTGACGAGGAGATAAGACCCCGGTAACGGCTCCGGCAAATTCCCAGTCGCAAACCTCAAAATCTGCGAAATGACGATTTGCCTTATCTTTCAAACTGAATTAATTATCTTAGAAATGAACTCGTAATCATGTCGTTAAAAGGCGAAGAGGCCA
>NC_051400.1:10603496-10603768 GCF_015228065.2 Penaeus monodon
ACACACAGGCTCTGGCAAAATTGATAATGTCTAATTCTCAGCCAGAGATCATTGATGAAGAAAAAAGTTGTTATGACGACAATATATATTTTTTATGGATTCTTATGGATTATATACTTTGTTGGATGCTTTAAAGAGACAGGACTGTTATTTGTAAGTAGATTTATGTGTCCAACCCTTCTTTCCTACTACAGTGTCCTTGAATCATACTTATAAATACACTTAGAAATATGCAGGTACACATAAAAATCGCTATTATTAGTAGCAGTATT
>NC_051400.1:10603801-10603895 GCF_015228065.2 Penaeus monodon
CGGGCATTTATTCTGAAGAATACTGAAACGGTTTACTTGTAGAGAAAAAAAAATGAAAAAAGGGATTGGAAGAGAAACGGAGGGAAGGAAGAAA
>NC_051400.1:10604709-10605029 GCF_015228065.2 Penaeus monodon
AACAATTTTCATTAATATTTCTTGTGAATTTCTGCCGTTTGTTTAATATTTCTTGACGAACAAGTATTTTCAACAAACGATTTTTTTTATTTAATATTTCTTTTCTGATGAACATTTTTTTTGACGATTGGATTTTCTGTTTGATTAGATTTCTTGACGTTTTTGTTTTTCATCTTCAACAACAAACACAAATAAGTACAAAACAAGAGACACGAGATATAATCAGATGTTAAAGGAAATGACAATAGACATTAGCCAAGGTAATTTGGAGATGTATCTTAGCCTTCTAAAGTAAGGCAGGAATGTATACTCTCCAAACC
>NC_051400.1:10606010-10606299 GCF_015228065.2 Penaeus monodon
TCCATAAGAGAAACACAAACCTTATCATCGGATTCAGAACAGTAACTCAGCTGGCACTCGACTTACCTTATTTGGTTGCCTGCGAAGTCGCGTTCTGCTGGAGACGTTCTTGTGCTGATCCAGAGCTCTCTACGTTTTCCACTTTCCTGACGCGGCCGTAACGCTGTCTTCTTCAGAGAGATTTTGCCAGAGAAACAAAAAAGCAAATTATTTTTGAATACGTGTCGAGCACTTATCTTCGCTGATTGAGTTGTTCTGTTTTGTTTGTCCTATTTAACTGCCGTCTTGA
>NC_051400.1:10606375-10606842 GCF_015228065.2 Penaeus monodon
CACCTTTTTTTCCGAAATCTTCGTCTGTGTTGATCTGCGTCTCCTGGCAAGCACGGAGCTCCCTGGAACGTCTAATGAAAGTGTTCTGTGCCCCGTGTTAAACGCCTTAGGTGGCACTGCTTCCTTTAACCTGTTCTTTTTTGTCTTTCCTTTTTATCCAGCATTACCAAAGAGGCGAGACGAAGGAAGGCAAAACCGGAGCGAGGAAGGAGGCAAAACAAAAGGTTGGGGGAACACAGCAAATAAGAACAAAAAGATATTACAACGTTCTTGGTTTTCTCTACCACCGAGCTTTTGGTTGGAGGCCAGCGCGTTGCAGGCAGGCAGGAGGCTCCCACTGTGCTAATACGGTGAATAATGGTAACGAATTCTTGTTTCCTCCGCTTACTGCATTCCCTCGGGTCCTTAGTCACCTCCTAGACATCTACAGCGGAACCGATGTTTATTCGCCCCCCTGCTGTGGCGTC
>NC_051400.1:10606885-10608168 GCF_015228065.2 Penaeus monodon
GACGTGAAACTTGACTTTAGAACCAGATTATCGCAGATCTCTCCCTGGGCTTTCGTGTGTGGAGAGCAAGAGCGGACGCAGCATAGCAGAGTGTGTGGGATACCATCAGCGAGTGGGAAGCGCTATCGTATTTTCTTACTTGTTTGGAGCCTGCAAAATGCGTAGATGTTTGTCAGTTAACATGCAAATTATTACATGTGATAGAGCCTAATGCATATTAACATTTTGGGGATGGGATGGGAAATAAGGTTTCATTTAGGTGGTGTTATATCAGATTTGTTTTTATATGAGATATTATGTACTGGTTTATAATATGCTTTAAATATATTAAACATATATTTATTTACCTGTATATTTCAGCTTCACGTTTAGGGAATTATCTCAGTATAGTCAAATTTAAACTCGGTGGTTTAAATCATCACATACTCAAAGGATTATAAAAGTCTTCAAGGAAAGAAATTTGAGTGGAGATGCCCTAAACCATGTTCCTCACTCGATAGCCGTGAGGGAGCTCCACAGAATCGAGTCAGCTGTCCCAAGCACATGTGTCTATAGGCCCTGCACAGTGACAGTCCATACCTGGCTATCTACTCATTATTTCCAAGGGGATTTTACCATACTGGGTATTCCTCGCAAGTCTAATGGTTTTATTGGGAAGTTTACGTCTTCCTTTCCCATTGATGGATCAGAGTTAATAGAAGAAATGGGTTACTAAATACCGATTCAGAATGTCCTTATTTTGGGGGCCAGTGAAGCTCATACTAGTTCATTAAAACTGCTATGAGGCTGTTTATAAATGATAGAATAACGTGGTATTGCTACAGAAACAAAAGAGTTACGACATTTTCTGAGGGCTAACTGTCCAAACTATTATTCCCAGATGCCCATAAAGATATCACGTACAAACTCCAAACTTCGAAATAATAAGTTATCTTTTCTACTAAAGCGTTCTTTCATCTTTTCACTCTGAGCGAGAAATTTTCCATCATTACATTAGTCTCCGTGACCATAGAACTATTTTACGCCCGCCGACAGAACCTCTTCGTCGACTCTGCTTCTCTCATGGTCCGTCTCCTTCCGTCATTAAAGCCAGGCACGTAATAAATTCCTTTTCGATGATGTCTGTCCACCGTCTTGCTTCTTAGCCTGGAGAAGTCTCGGTTATTTTAAGAATGTCACAGTCCATGCTAAGTGTTTGTGTCGTTTATTTCACCTCCTTATTATTTTTTTTTTTCTAAATTATTAATACTTCTGGTGATCAAAGTTAATGGAGCACGAATAGC
>NC_051400.1:10608198-10608412 GCF_015228065.2 Penaeus monodon
GATTCCTGCGACGTCTATTCGTTCTCTTTATTTTCAGTCACTCTCATCGCACGCCTGAATGTCACACGCAGTCCGGTCGGTGGTGCACATGAGGGACAGTTGATCGCCAAGTGTTTTCCTCCATTATTTTAGCGTCGATCCTTCCGTGCCTCTGCAAGCACATCGCAGAACCCACGTCAGACCAGCCCGAGTTGTGTCACCATCGCGAGGAACC
>NC_051400.1:10608438-10608815 GCF_015228065.2 Penaeus monodon
CCAAAGAAGCGTGAAGTTCGACCGAGCGAGCGAGCTGATCAGCCGTGGAATGCAGCTGCCAACTTCTGTCCTTCAGAACTTCCCCTTCGTTGCGGGCTCGAGGGTCTGCTCGCTCTCGCTCTTAGCCGTCACGGACAGGCTGTCACGAGTCATCCTGTCACCTCGCCATCGTCGACAGGGACACCGAAGGAAGCACCTCAGGCCTCGAACGCGTGGAGACCGACACAGCACACCGGCGACGACCACCCGTCACGAGTGTCTACGGCAGACTGAGTGTGGAGGAGCAGCAGCAGGGGTCATGGCGCGGCCGTCTGGCAGTGGGCGGGGCCCCACCTGAAGGCTGTGGGGAGGGCGGGGAGGGGCAGGGGGAGGGGCCC
>NC_051400.1:10608855-10608921 GCF_015228065.2 Penaeus monodon
CGGTACGCTGTTTGTGGGTCGGAACGTGGGACGTGGACATGGGTCGTTGGCTCAGTGTCAAGTACG
>NC_051400.1:10609069-10609144 GCF_015228065.2 Penaeus monodon
TAACAGTAACTATGTAGGGGCCTACATATTATATACAAAATAGACAGATGCCTAAAGAGGACCAACATATTGAGC
>NC_051400.1:10609680-10609759 GCF_015228065.2 Penaeus monodon
GCACTTAGGCAATATATGGAACGATTTGAGGTTCATGCAATATATGCCTTGAAAGAAAGGAATTTATTTTAAGGTTTAG
>NC_051400.1:10609786-10609898 GCF_015228065.2 Penaeus monodon
GGCCATGATTTGAGAGAGAAAAAAAAAAACGTTTAACCGAGAAAATCTATTACTAAGAAAACAAAGTGACAAGAAAATTTGCTTAAACCCTTTCTTTCCAGCAGTACATGCG
>NC_051400.1:10609920-10610102 GCF_015228065.2 Penaeus monodon
TAGATTTTTCTCTTTTTTCTCTTTTTTTTCTTTCTTTTCTTTACTTATCTTCTATTTTCTCTTCTTCTCTTTTCTTTCCTGTTTTTTTTTCTCTTTTTTCAAATTAACTAGGGCAAAACAAAAAAATATACATATATATTATCGAGCATTATACAAAACAAATCACTTCTGGATACAATGTC
>NC_051400.1:10610141-10610378 GCF_015228065.2 Penaeus monodon
ATGATAGTAAAGCTTATGAATGTGGTCATAAAGCTTAAGGAATTATGGATTTTGCTGCATTTTTGCCTTGAACAACTTCGTGATACTTTTGAACAGCTCACAGTAAAGGTTAAAGTCTGTTTATTTACTTCCATAGTTTGTTTAATGTCGGCTATATGTGTTTATTGAGTAAAAGGGTGAGGAATCTCATTCTGGAGAAGGGGAGGATATTCGCGGATACTTGCGGATAAAGGAAAG
>NC_051400.1:10610895-10610961 GCF_015228065.2 Penaeus monodon
GAGAAAGTTCAAGGACACATACTTTTCCTATGCTCTTTGATATTTTCAGGCAACAAAATTGCGTTT
>NC_051400.1:10613900-10614104 GCF_015228065.2 Penaeus monodon
TATCGGACAGACTTCCTTTTGTTTAATCAAATCCGGACAAAGGTACATGAAATACTCATCACTTCCTTTTATATTCTGATTTATTCGCAAATGAACAATGCATAACGCCTTTGAAAATTTGAATATTTAAATAAAGTTTAACAAACCAAACACTTCAAAGTGCCATTGTTGTTGCCAAACCCATTAAGTATATAAATAACCCAA
>NC_051400.1:10614226-10614362 GCF_015228065.2 Penaeus monodon
CCTTGTTATTTGTATAGAAGGAAGGCTGTTTGCTATTGGTCAATCGTTTCTGGCATAATAACAGCATGTGCGTATTTCATTACTGAATACGCTACTACCATACATCAACTGACTTTATTAAAGGTCAAAGCACAAT
>NC_051400.1:10614428-10614756 GCF_015228065.2 Penaeus monodon
GGCTGCGTGTGTGTGTTTTAAACTATTTGCATTTACAATACAATTACATCTATACATGGCCTTCTCTCCCTGGCATTTTATCTTGGAACCATTCCCAGTTCCAGTTACCAAAATAGTGAAACGTTGGAGGTTCACTGTGTAATTTACTCCAGTGACCGGGAGGCTTCGGGAGTCGCTGCTGTCCGGCCGAGATTCAGGAAGTGAAGTGCATTGTGTGGTTTGTAATTCTGATTTATTGTGTGTTTTCCTCTCTCTTTTTTTCTTCTTTTTTCTGTCTCTATTGCTATCTCTTCCTTCATTTCTGTCTGCCTCTTTATGTGTCTCTGTT
>NC_051400.1:10614989-10615772 GCF_015228065.2 Penaeus monodon
CTTCGCTTGAGCTTGAGTGTGTGTGAATAAAAATCTATGAAATGTAAGACTCGAATGCCTATATTAAATTTGATAATCCATGGACGGTTATAATTATACCACCCCTTGGTAATAATGCGTAGGTAATGACTTAAATGTGGCGGTCACCCCACTTCCTCTCCTTCACTGTTAATTGGTCTGGTGTCACTATCACTATTTCGCAATGATTTGCTGTACTGAGGGGCTTCGATTCGCGAGTGGTGCAGCGTTTCAATAAAATGGTGAATATGACCTCAATTCTGCAATGCACCTAACTTCTCCTGTAGTATATGCTTACCTCTCTAAGAAATGGCAGAGCATACTCACAAAAAAATTATAATAATAGAAAATGGATAAATAAGTCATAACAACCACGACAGATCCGTAAACTTTATCAATGATGTAACCAATACTACTGAAATTAACAATGAGAGCCATAATTTCATCTGCACCTTCCGCGATTCCGAATTTTCATAAACCCTGTAGCCCTTATACGCTTTTTACAGCAAGAACTAATCTCACAAGAAGGATGCCGGAATGTTCGCACTGTATTCCGCTAACTGTAATGGATGAACACTATTGTTCACTGCATACACGGACGCGGGGAAACGAAGATTAATCGAAAAACTTCTGCCGGCAAAATACCATTAGGCGGTGTAAACAGGCCGGTTTAAAAACACGACGGAAACCGGGTAAAACAGGCAACGTAATGGTTTAATTCCCGGATGTGAATAGCCTCGTAAACGTTAACTTTGACTGACCCGC
>NC_051400.1:10615920-10616074 GCF_015228065.2 Penaeus monodon
TTGAAATAAACGTGGTAATAAACATTTTCTAAAGAGCTGGGTTAATTGATGTTCCTAACACTGTTTCCAGACACTAAAAAGAAAAATGCCAATAAAAAAATTGTTTTTTAGATCCCCGAAATTTTGGATATTAGCCTTGTCTAAAACGTGAGTT
>NC_051400.1:10616330-10616615 GCF_015228065.2 Penaeus monodon
ATGAGAGAGAGGGAGATGATTTCTACCATTTGTTTATTTACAACACAGTACCATTAAATATTCAAGAACTGAAAACAAATAGCATAACTAACTGATAACTTCAGGCCTATTCTCTTTCAGAATTATTTTCCATGGGAGACTCGTACCTGTATCGCCGCCACAGAAACGCGAATGTCAATATCAAAATGGAAATATTTTTACTTTACCTTTTATTTATTTTGACTCGTGTGTTCTTCGTTGCTTACTTTTTTGAGAATTTGAAAGATTTTTTTTATATTTTTTAGT
>NC_051400.1:10617120-10617224 GCF_015228065.2 Penaeus monodon
ATCAGACTCTGGTAAGTCTTTAATAATTAAGTGAACTTGTGAGAGCAACATCACCTCAGTAACTGTCTGATCATTTGGCTATATATTTTTCTTTCTTTTTCCCC
>NC_051400.1:10617302-10617707 GCF_015228065.2 Penaeus monodon
GTTCCTGCATCTCTGCAAACTCGGCTTTTCGGACTGTGGACTTTTAGCACGCCTCCCCTCCCCTTTTTTTCTCTTTCCTTTTCTTTTCTCTCTTTTCTTTCATTTCTCTCTTTCCTTTCTTTATTTCTTCTCTTTCTTTACAGACACACCTAAATGGTCGGTGCCACCACGAGCGAGGTGGAGGCGGTCCCGTGTTATCGCCCTGAGGAAGGAAGAGAAAACACGGGACATTTGCCGCCCGCCTTGGTCGACACAGGCCGCCGTTCTGCTCATCCTTGCCACCAGCATAGGCCTACGCGAGGGCGAAGCAAAAGCCTAGACCACGCCCAGGCAAGACGAGAAAGACGCCTGCGAAGGCTGATGCCCTCATCCGGTGTGGTGGGTGTGGGAGCCCCTTCTTACAAT
>NC_051400.1:10617844-10618257 GCF_015228065.2 Penaeus monodon
AGTACCCAGTACCCAGACCTTCTAAAGGACGTGGCTGAACGAACCAAGCGGGACGAAGGCTGGGAATCAAAATACCGAGGCTATATACTATACACGATATACTCTACTATTTCTCACTCTTGCACGACGCGCTTGAATCTGGCTGCGCGGAAAGTCGCACCGAAACCTGTTCTCCACAAGAGTATGAAGCGCCACAGATTGAAGAGTGAAACAGGGTCACTGACGAAAACACCTTGAAATGTGTTATAACAACCGCAAAAACAGCCACAGCTGAAGGACGCCATCCTGGAGCTGTGGCGGGAGATCGATCAGTCCTACCACAATAACCCGGCTCTCAGGATGTCCCCGACGTATGCAGGGGCCTTACTTGCCAATGGTGAATTTGCCAAACACTTACCCATAATATTTTTCAT
>NC_051400.1:10622456-10623022 GCF_015228065.2 Penaeus monodon
AACTGTAAGCTTTCGGCAAGCAGCACATAAATCACTTGAGTGTCAGATAAGGCCATGTTTTTCTCCAGCAAAAGATTCTCAGGTCCAAAATGATTTGTCGGTGTGAGAAGAAAGGTAATTAATGATGCTGTCTTGTTTTATAGCCTGAGAAATTAATTGGTGTCAGCCTAACGCATGCCAACCCAGCCTGCATCGAGCTATAGGTTAATGGAGTGAGAAAGAACTCGTGAGAAAACGTAGTGAGAAAATTATCACGTGTAACTATGAATTAAAATCGCATTGTCAAGATGAAGACAGGTTTTTTTTCTCCTCTCTCTCAATTTATCAAGTTATGATTTAAGTTTATTGTATCAGCTGTTTTACAAATATCAAAGATTTTTACAGTTCTTTTTATCAAGTTTCAGTTGAAGTTTATCGTATCGTTTCATAGATTTCAAAATTCCCTCATTTTCATCAAGTTAAACATATCAAGTGTTTCACAAATATGAAAACTTTCTATCTGCCGGGCCAAGAAGTGTCAACCCTAAGATAATCGCACTTGGTAATTAATTTCATGGAGGAATTCT
>NC_051400.1:10623138-10623345 GCF_015228065.2 Penaeus monodon
AAAGTTTCTATCGCCTTACTGATGTAGATGAAGAAATATAAACGAAATCTTTGTACCACAGTTTCTGTTCATTTGCTTTGAATCTGCATCGATACGGATCTCTATTAACGTGTGGTTTGAGCATACTTCTGATAACGTTCTGTAATGCAGTTCTATGTAATCTCACCTTTCCTTCTAGATTTTTTATGTTTCAGAAAGACTATCAGG
>NC_051400.1:10623646-10623731 GCF_015228065.2 Penaeus monodon
ACAGACTGACGGATAGATCAGCAGATATGTAGATTTATATTAAACCAGATATAGATAGACTCATTCCTTTGTCCCTGCTATTCGC
>NC_051400.1:10623751-10623977 GCF_015228065.2 Penaeus monodon
ACATAATCTTAACATGACAGCCAACTCCTGCGTTTTATCCGCAGGAAGTTTCCACATCATAATTCCGAGGAAAGTATGAAACACACTGAGATTTTATTCCGAAAATCAATCACAAGATTATTTTTTTCTCTATGATCTGCATCATTTTTTTTTTTCATTAGTGGACAATATTCATATTACGAGCGCAGTCACTATGTACTTTGTATATTAATGTATATATGCATAC
>NC_051400.1:10624172-10624429 GCF_015228065.2 Penaeus monodon
TCATTACATATACACATATATATGCCTAGATTGCGCGAATTCTCAGCACAATTACCATGATGGCGGGCGTGGAAGGCGCGGCGTAAGTGGCCACCTGGGAAGTGGACAGCCAGCTGGTTCGCATCAAGTGGAGACGAAGATCGATGGCCCAACAGGAATCGAATTTACACTTAAGAGGCCGGAGAGGACGACGCCAGAAATTCATCAGAGAACGGAAGGCAAAAAAGGTGGATTTTGCGTCCAGAAATATCGTGTGC
>NC_051400.1:10624578-10625392 GCF_015228065.2 Penaeus monodon
TATTCTGCAATTTACTAATGCGTTTCCGTAGGTATATTTATGCATTGAATGCTGACTTTATTCCTGATATTGTTTTATGATCTGACAGTATTACACGTAGAGAAGGGGCACGCACAAAAGGGAAAAAAAGTCGAGAAATAAGAAAAACAAGTAAACAAGTGATTAACAAGCATAACAATAAACGAACAAACAAAACAAAAAATAAGAAAACAGATGCGAAAGAGACGAAGGGAAAAGGAAATGGCGACGCACGTTTGGCAGAGAAAATATGACAACCTTACCCGCTGTGCATTGGGATCGGCTGAGTGATGAACCTTTGCGTCAGGGAGAAAAACGTTTGTCTAATACCCATGAAGGGAGAGAAACGTTTGTCTAATACCTATGAAGGGAGAGAAACGTTTGTCTAATACCCATGAAGGGAGAGAAACGTTTGTTTGTCTGAAACTCATGAAAGGAGAGAAACGTTTGTTTGTCTGAAACTCATGAAAGGAGAGAAACGTTTGTTTGTCTGATACCCATGAAGGGAGAAAAACGTTTGTCTGATATCCATAAAGTGAGGTAAATGAAAGGGAATGAAAGTGGGTGGATGAGATGAAGGAAATGAAAGGATGCGAGTGAATGAGGTGAGTGGAAGGGAATGGATAAAATTAATGAAAGAAATGAAAGAGTGAAAATGAATAAAAATGCATAAAAGTAGATGAAAGAGATGAAGGGATGTAAGTAAATGAGATGAAACTGTGGGAATGAAGGAAATGAAGAGACGCGAGTGAATGCGGTGAAAGAAATGCATTGAAGTGAATGAATGAAATGAAGG
>NC_051400.1:10625427-10625668 GCF_015228065.2 Penaeus monodon
CGAAGATGAATTAAATCAAGTAAAGGAAGTGAGTGAATAAAATGACTGAAAGCCAATGAAGATTGCCAGTGAATGCGGAGAGAGCAAGCGAGTGAATGAGATTCATGAAGGCGAGTGGAGAGCGGAGAAGGAATCTTTGGAAAATGCCTGAAGGAGGTCACAGGTGATAGATAAACCTGGGTTCGAAAAAACAGGAACTCAAGACGGCGCTGAGGATCTCGAAGGGGAATCGCCCACCGCC
>NC_051400.1:10626261-10626819 GCF_015228065.2 Penaeus monodon
GCCCCGCGTTGATTTATAAGGGAAAGGACTTGGGCCGCGTTTTATAAATCCTAACTTTGCACATGAGAGGGCAACAAATTTCAATGAGGCGCTCTGGGGCGGCAAAGATTCGTTTCAAGGTTTCTGGAGTGGCACTTGAGGCTCGAGTCGCAGCGCCAGGAGGAAGAGGGGGAGGAGGGGGAAGGAGGGAGGGAGGGGAATGCACCTGGTCGGTCATAGGATGTCATACTGAGTAATAAGGTAGACCGTTGTAATACTGATAATGGTGATAGGGTGTAATGTCACGGTATTCGTAGTGATAAGATA
Organism: Penaeus monodon; assembly: GCF_015228065.2. Taxonomy (NCBI): domain Eukaryota; kingdom Metazoa; phylum Arthropoda; class Malacostraca; order Decapoda; family Penaeidae; genus Penaeus; species Penaeus monodon. The sequence goes on from NC_051400.1 coordinate 10,626,568, forward strand.
GAATAGTGCTATTTATAGTGGTGATAGGATGTACAGCTATATGTGAATTGATAATATGATGTAATCATTGAATAACGAGTGTAGATAGGTAATAATTCTATATATGGTGAAAAAAACGCAGTGTCCTTAAATCTGCAATGCAGGTTATAGTTCCAAACTAAATGCATTGGCGTACCATGGTGTCTCTATAATCAAAAATATAATGCCATAATAAATGTAATGCTGATAAGACGTATGCCGTAGTGTTATGTG
>NC_051400.1:10626956-10627458 GCF_015228065.2 Penaeus monodon
GAGTGTGATGTCATACTATCTGTTATGAGGCCATTATATGACTCCATACTTTCTGTGGTAATTAAAAGATATAGTGATGAATACATGTGTAATGAATATAATTGTATATTTAATCCTTATGTCGTTGCCATATTTCAGTGCAAACTACAGTGCAAGCTATTCACTTTACATGTGTTATAGTCTACTAAGAAAATAATCATAGGTCATGTAGCATAAATTATGATTTAGAAAACGGTTTGCTGAGAGATTCCCTGAAAGTCATTTCTTTATGTAATGTTATACAGAAAATATACATTTTCCATAAATCATAAAATTAACTCACCATAAGGTGCTATATACCTCCGTAATATATATAAAAAAAGGAAATAAGACATACGGAAGAATCACAAGACTTATAAACTTACTTTGTTAGAAACCGTATAAAAAACTGATGCCCATAAAATACAGAAAATGTGCTTCGCAAAAAACTGTAGGATACGAAAATTCGCTGATAGTATGTGAT
>NC_051400.1:10627746-10627938 GCF_015228065.2 Penaeus monodon
AATAGCCTTCAGCCCTTCTACACTTCCACTCCTTTAGCCAACAAGACATGTCTTAGGCTCCTCATCGCGGGCCCTTTGAAGGAGCTCTCCCGGGCGAACACATCTCGCCCACGACCTCCTCTCACGCGGCTCAAGCGCCTATCAAGATCATTAAAGACAAGAGCCTCATTTTTCGCGTTCTTTTTTATCTTC
>NC_051400.1:10628600-10628797 GCF_015228065.2 Penaeus monodon
CTAATTTTGCCTTTCCCTTCGTCCCATCTCGGAGCAGCGGAATGTTCCTTCTGGCAAAACGACGGGTCTCGAGAGGCCTTTAAATTCTCTCGGATAAAGAATCTGTTTCGCCCGAGTAATTTCTTCTTTTATAAAAGTTTCCGGGTAACTTTTATTATTAAAAGGAAGAAAAAAAAATAGAAATTCGTGTTTTACCT
>NC_051400.1:10628831-10629095 GCF_015228065.2 Penaeus monodon
ACTTCCCGTCCCACCTACCCCCGAGCGAAAAGTTTAATTGCGAAAATATATGGATTATGTTAGAATGCCGCGTGTGGTGACTTTTTAAGTATTGGCTTTTTTTCTTTTTTTTCTCTCTCTCTCTTTTCTTTGAAGAACACCCGAGAGATTTCGAGGAATTCTTAACCCTTTTACGAGCTGTTGTTATTTTTAAGTCGTTCGTAAACATTTCTAAACATTAATTAAAAACCTCTTGGGTAAAAATGGATAAGCGTTTTTCTATTT
>NC_051400.1:10629195-10629870 GCF_015228065.2 Penaeus monodon
GGCTAACTGTTTAGATGTATTTAGATATTCATAATTCTGTACTTCTACTTAAGGCAGAAATCTAAAATTGCTGTTGGTAACTGTTTATAAGTCCTCAGATATCCACAATTCTGTTCTCTCCTATTTAAGGCAGGGTCTTATAGAGTCTAAAATTGCTTTGGGGAACAGTTTTAAAGTTGTTTAGATATTCATAAGGCTGTGCTTCTTCTACTTATGGGAGATTCTTATGGATTTTGAAATTGCTTTGGGTAATTGTTTAGAAGTGTTTTAGATATTTATAATACTATATTTCTCCTACTTAAGACAGATTCGTATGGATTCCGAAATTGCTGTGGGTATCTGTTTATAAGTACTTAGATATCCTTAATTCTGCACGTCTTCTATATAAGACAGATTGTAATGGATTTTAAAATTGTTGTGGGCAATTGTTTATAAGTACTGAGATATCCATAATTCTCTACGTCTTCTACTTGAATCAGATTCTTATGGATTGTAAAACTGCTATGGATATCTGTTTATAAAAATTCAGATATCCATATTTCTGTACTTCTATTTAAGGCAGATTCGTAAGGATTTTGATATTGCTTTGGGCAACTATTAGAAGTATTTTAGATATTCATAATTCCGTACTACTATTCAAACAAACAACAAAAACGAAAACATCCAGTCGAACAG
>NC_051400.1:10629907-10630454 GCF_015228065.2 Penaeus monodon
CTTTTACATTGTATTTAACCTTTTTTTCTCCTTTATCAGCTTGAACCAATATACAGCGTTGACCTTTAACATCGCTGATCGGTGAACATAAACCCACGAACTGAGAGTCTGCCAATAAAATTACTCCAAAAAACAGGAGAAGGAGCTGTATATAATTTAGGGTTTAAGAGTCTCCTATGAACGCTTAAGTTTAATACAGGCATTTAGAACGGATGGAGAAACGTATTATTTATTGAATACTTGGCAAGATTTGAGCCTTATGTGGAGAAATAACAGTATAGAAACACATAAATACGCTTATCCATTTTTACCCAAGAGGTTTTTAATTAATGTTTAGAAATGTTTACGAACGACTTAAAAATAACAACAGCTCGTAAAAGGGTTAAGAATTCCTCGAAATCTCTCGGGTGTTCTTCAAAGAAAAGAGAGAGAGAGAAAAAAAAGAAAAAAAGCCAATACTTAAAAAGTCACCACACGCGGCATTCTAACATAATCCATATATTTTCGCAATTAAACTTTTCGCTCGGGGGTAGGTGGGACGGGAAGT
>NC_051400.1:10630488-10630685 GCF_015228065.2 Penaeus monodon
AGGTAAAACACGAATTTCTATTTTTTTTTCTTCCTTTTAATAATAAAAGTTACCCGGAAACTTTTATAAAAGAAGAAATTACTCGGGCGAAACAGATTCTTTATCCGAGAGAATTTAAAGGCCTCTCGAGACCCGTCGTTTTGCCAGAAGGAACATTCCGCTGCTCCGAGATGGGACGAAGGGAAAGGCAAAATTAG
>NC_051400.1:10632147-10632335 GCF_015228065.2 Penaeus monodon
CTTGTCTTTAATGATCTTGATAGGCGCTTGAGCCGGGAGAGGAGGTCGTGGGCGAGATGTGTTCCCCCGGGAGACCCCTCCTTCAAAGGGCCCGCGATGAGGAGCCAAAGAATGTCTTGTTGGCTAAAGAGGGAAGTGTAGAAGGGCTGAAGGCTATTGAGACATGTAGGTGTCTTTTGTGGATCAGA
>NC_051400.1:10632561-10633092 GCF_015228065.2 Penaeus monodon
CCCACAAACACGTAATTTCATCTAAATAAAAAACACATACTACAGGCGAATTTTCGTATCCTACAGTTTTTTGCGAAGCACATTTTCTGATTTTATGGGCATCAGTTTTTTATACGGTTTCTAACAAAGTAAGTTTATAAGTCTTGGATTTTCCGTATGTCTTATTTCCTTTTTTTATATATATTACGGAGGTATATAGCACCTTATGGTGAGTTAATTTTATGATTTATGGAAAATGTATATTTTCTGTATAACATTACATAAAGAAATGACTTTCAGGGAATCTCTCAGCAAACCGTTTTCTAAATCATAATTTATGCTACATGACCTATGATTATTTTCTTAGTAGACTATAACACATGTAAAGTGAATAGCTTGCACTGTAGTTTGCACTGAAATATGGCAACGACATAAGGATTAAATATACAATTATATTCATTACACATGTATTCATCACTATATCTTTTAATTACCACAGAAAGTATGGAGTCATATAATGGCCTCATAACAGATAGTATGACATCACACTCT
>NC_051400.1:10633254-10633947 GCF_015228065.2 Penaeus monodon
CACATAACACTACGGCATACGTCTTATCAGCATTACATTTATTATGGCATTTATTTTTGATTATAGAGACACCATGGTACGCCAATGCATTTAGTTTGGAACTATAACCTGCATTGCAGATTTAAGGACACTGCGTTTTTTTCACCATATATAGAATTATTACCTATCTACACTCGTTATTCAATGATTACATCATATTATCAATTTACATATAGCTGTACATCCTATCACCACTATAAATAGCACTATTCTATCTTATCACTACGAATACCGTGACATTACACCCTATCACCATTATCAGTATTACAAAAGGTCTACCTTATTACTCAGTATGACATCCTATGACCGACCAGGTGCATTCCCCTCCCTCCCTCCTTCCCCCTCCTCCCCCTCTTCCTCCTGGCGCTGCGACTCGAGCCTCAAGTGCCACTCCAGAAACCTTGAAACGAATCTTTGCCGCCCCAGAGCGCCTCATTGAAATTTGTTGCCCTCTCATGTGCAAAGTTAGGATTTATAAAACGCGGCCAAGTCCTTTCCCTTATAAATCAACGCGGGGCAGGAGGAGGGGGGGGGGTAGGAGGAAGGGGGTAGGAGGAGGGGTTGGAGGGGGGGGGTAGGCGGAGGGAGGTTGGCGGCGGGGGCGGAGGAGGGGGCAGGTAGGAGGGTAAGGGGGAGGGTCACACGGTGCGTTTC
>NC_051400.1:10634401-10634603 GCF_015228065.2 Penaeus monodon
TTTAGGGAAAAAATATTATAATAACCTTACATGATTTTAATTCTCTCTTTCACTCGCCGTAAAATTTTAAATCCTATCTATAATACTGACGTTACGATGCGTGTAATTGTTGATGGAACCTGCGTGAATGAAGCCTGTGATTAGGTATTCGCCTTTTTCTAATGAAGTTCGCCTGTCAGTTGCTAGCTTTTTGGAGGCTTCG
>NC_051400.1:10635748-10636403 GCF_015228065.2 Penaeus monodon
CCCCACTATAAAAATGCAAGAAAAACGTGACTATCTCTCGTTTTATCCTGAATGTTGGTCCATTAATGTTGACAATATCTCCCCCTCAAAATACATGTGGGAAAGTATACAGTATACTCACTGAAATTTTCTCTCTCCCTCTTTTTTTTGGTTTTGTTTTGTCTGCGATTAACTCTTTCAAAAGCAGGTTTTCCTCCCATACAGAAGAAGATTTTGAATTTATGTTTGAGAGTATGGCAAAGGAAGGGACACGAACAAGTAGACATTATAGCTTATGTTTATATAATCATAATTTACGTTTTTTCATTTGTATTTTTTTATGAACTGAGGGAGCGATTGCCTTCCAGCCCCAAAAAGGAAAATTTTTTTGCAATTTTGATGTAAACATAAAATAAACGAAATATAACACTGCTTTCAACCCAGCACACTTTAGAAAAAAAAAAAGACTTACTTTGAAATATTGATTAGAACATATATCAACAAATAAAGAAAAAAAAAACAAATATATAGCATTTCTTTTTAAAACCCAAAAACCATTAGGGAAAAAAGATAAGGAATATCATTAAAACCCACATAAATAACAAAGAAAAAAAGAATACACGATATTATATTCAAACAGGCAACAATTAGAAAAAAAATAATAATCTTAAAAAAG
>NC_051400.1:10636463-10636596 GCF_015228065.2 Penaeus monodon
TTTTCTAATTGTTGCCTGTTTGAATATAATATCGTGTTTTTCTTTTTTTCTTTGTTATTTATGTCGTTTTAATGGGTTATTACGTTATCTTTTTTTCCCTAATGGTTCTCTGGGTTTTAAAAACAATGCTATA
>NC_051400.1:10636625-10636786 GCF_015228065.2 Penaeus monodon
GATATATGTTCTAATCAATATTCAAAGTAAATCTTTTCTTTTTTTTAAAGTGTGCTGGGTTGAAAGCAGTGTTATTATTTCGTTTATTTTATGTTTACATCAAAATTGCAAAGAAATTTTCCTCTTTGGGCTGGAAGGCAATCTGCTCCCTCAGTTCATAA
>NC_051400.1:10636838-10637114 GCF_015228065.2 Penaeus monodon
TGTCTATTTGTTCGTGTCCCTTCCTTTGCCATACTCTCAAACATAAATTCAAAATCTTCTTCTGTATGGGAGGAAAACCTGCTTTTGAAAGAGTTAATCGCAGACAAACACACACAAAAAAAAAGAGGGGGAGAGAAAAATTTTAGTGAGTATACTGTATACTTTCCCACATTATTTTGAGGGGCAGATATTGTCAACATTAATGGACCAACATTCAGGATTTAAAAAGAGAGATAGTCACGTTTTTCTTGCATTTTTTATAGTGTGTGGGTTTTT
>NC_051400.1:10638098-10638360 GCF_015228065.2 Penaeus monodon
GCCTCACGAAATCAGTGCACATAATATTTCGGCCACAGTTTCGAAGCCTCCAAAAGCTAGCAACTGACAGGCGAAACTTCATTAGAAAAAGGCGAATACCTAATCACAGGCTTCAGTTCACGCAGGTTCCATCAATCAAATTACACGCTATCGTAACGTCAGTATTATAGATAGGATTAATAAAATTTTTCGGCAGAGTTGAAAGAAGAGAAATTAAAATCATGTAAGGTTATATATATATATTTTTTCCCCAATAGATTTG
>NC_051400.1:10638816-10639109 GCF_015228065.2 Penaeus monodon
AAGATTTCCCACATTAATACCGAACAATAAAGTCATTCCCAACGAGAACTTTTTAACCCTCCGGAGTGCGGTCGTAATAATAAAACTATTCCAGAGTCATGGACTGAAGTCTGCGCCGGAGTCATGCAATGAAAGTCATGCAGTTAGAGTCGGGAGATGCTATCTTGAATTTATAATTGCACAAGTTTCTCCAGAGTCGGTTTAAGTGTTATTTTCCATGATCACGGCTTGTTCGGGCCAAGTGGGTGCTGTGATGGAGTTATAGAATATCAAACAGGTCACAAAACACTCTA
>NC_051400.1:10639251-10639370 GCF_015228065.2 Penaeus monodon
GTTTTTTTTTAAAAGAATGAGAATTCGGGGTGGGGGTATGTTTCTCTGACTTCCCGGACCCTAGTTCAGTGAGGTGATACTCCCGGTTTGATGGAAAAAGATGGTGCGCCTATTTCCTT
>NC_051400.1:10640795-10641197 GCF_015228065.2 Penaeus monodon
TCAACTTTTTTTTTCTTACCATCTGTTTTACCATTCCAGGCCAGTTGGTCCTGAGGTAGTAATGAGATTACATTCAATATTGAGCGATTATACTTTGCAATGTTGAGTCAAAATATTGTTTTATCCATATTGCCTTTCAGCTAGGTTATAGGCCTGAGGTGAATGAGTAGTTGTAACTTATATGAAGCCACGCGTTGTCTTATGCTGTTGGGGTGTTACATTCGCATGTGATTATGTGTTGTGTTCATGTATAAGTTTAGCCATGGATATGCGTTTATTTATCGATTGGTGTGCCTGCCAGATTCAGCGATCAATCCGTCTCTATCTATCCGCCTATTATATACATTTGTCTTTGTCTAATTATCACTCCTGTGTGGGTGTTCATGATGTGTATTGTGTTGC
>NC_051400.1:10643192-10643302 GCF_015228065.2 Penaeus monodon
CCATTATAAATAAAACTCAAACTACAAGATTAACAAACGAAAAGCCTTATATAGATAATGAAAGTAAATGCATCGATGGACTAATAATATTCGCTGAGAAAATTACTTAC
>NC_051400.1:10643352-10643551 GCF_015228065.2 Penaeus monodon
AACGTCTTGACTGTTCCAGATAATTTTTCATGCGTCTCTTATTCACGAACCCCTTATTTTCAAGACTCTTGGAATTAAACATTGTGCAGCCTGCAAGCATCCTCAGGATACAAAGACAACAGAGGGTACACACAGAGCCTTGGGTACGGATGCCACAAAGAGTACAGAAAGAAAGGAAAAAGTTAAGACATAAAGAAAC
>NC_051400.1:10644071-10644502 GCF_015228065.2 Penaeus monodon
CAGTATCGAGTCTGAAGCCCATGAGTGAAATACGACACCCCTGGCCCACAGCTCCGGACCACTGGCTTAGAAGGGGGCTATAAAACATGCATTAAGTCACTGAATTTATATAGCTGATAGTGTTATCTCGACACAAGCATCACGCACCATATTTCTTGTGAGACTAATACGTCGTGGATTGTGATATCATGCAGATGAACACAACATTCGTAATTGTCAAGTAAATATATGATGTAAAGGCTGTATAAATATGAATGTCAGTAAATGTAAATATGCAATGTCGATGACTGTGTTATAAGATTTGCAAATATACTTCACAGAATTAAAAATATGAATGTTTCTTTTTCATTTAAACTTCTTTACTTGAGACAAGGACACTTAGAAACAGGACCACTTGATTCAGAATATGACGAGGAACATAAATCTCACTT
>NC_051400.1:10644548-10645112 GCF_015228065.2 Penaeus monodon
ATTTGAAAGAGTGAGGCTGTAACTGAGGCTGCATGGAATTTGTATAAATAAATGAAACTATTTATATTCTTTAAAATTTCGAGTACACGTTCACAGACATATGGTTCGTAAGTGGCCGAGGGGAGGGAACCGAGCAACGTAAATGGATATATGAATACTGAAATCAGAGTTGCAAAAATGGTACTAATACCAATCTATATGCGCATGTTTTGCAGCTTATAAACCAGTGTTTTAACAAAAATGCTGAATCATCGAATGCATGAGGCAAAACATGAAATAATATTACGGAAGGGAACATAAAAAAACATAATACAGAAATAATATATCTTATCCTATATGAAATGAAGGAAGCTACTCCCGTTAATAACGAAGTTTTATTTAGTAAGATATAAAATGAGAAAATCAAAGCCGATGTCACACTTGCTCATCTAACCGAGTTTCCTTAAATCACAAGCAGACCCCATATTTTATTCATTAGATTTCCTCTCCCTGTTTCCTAATTTATTCAGAGATCCGGAGCCAAACATAAATTTTGGAAAGGAGGCCACAAGAATACCCTCTCGG
>NC_051400.1:10645141-10645706 GCF_015228065.2 Penaeus monodon
CAAGCCTTAGCATACGATACCACTTGTGAATGATTTATCCCATGTCATAAAAACAAAACAAAACAAAAAAGAAGTTATTTGTTAAGTAGGTACCTCGCAGTTATTTACATCACGTTTTTAGAAATCTAATTTTCATCTTTAAGTAAATCTTTATAACAAAATCGAACGGGTCACACACGAACGAAGAAAACGGGAAAAAATATACACACAGGATATTGAAATGTCACCAAAAGCCTGTGATATATGGAGGAAAAAAAACAGCAGAGGTAGAGATGAAGAGGAAATATGGTGGCCGAATGCCAGGCTGCTGGCCAATGGCAAAAACAGCAAGGCAGAATACTGATGTTTTTTATTCAAAACACAGAATATTCTTTAGGGACTGAATATATGGGTTATGTGGCGCATATCCACACATTTGTTTATTTACCAAACGTAACTGTATTACCAATATGTCCGTTTATCGATAACGATATACAGAGTTATTTCCCCAAATTGATTCTCATATCTCAGAATTCCATTTCAAATTTCTTCGTCCAGTTTTCTCAGATAAAGAAATCATTGCCTG
>NC_051400.1:10645972-10646147 GCF_015228065.2 Penaeus monodon
TATTTTCTCCTTTTTCTTTTCAAAGTTGTTGATGCTTTTATCGGACGCTGGACCCTGTATGCTATCTGGAACTCACTATTACGTATTATATTTTTGGCAGAAAAAGTCTTTGAACTTCAAAGGACACTGCATTTCAAGCACTCTCCATTTTCTTACATTCTGGTGTTTCTTTGAG
>NC_051400.1:10646324-10646448 GCF_015228065.2 Penaeus monodon
ATTTACTCTCTATCCGAAATTTCTCCTAACCCTTTGATCTCTCGCATCACTTTGATAAGCTTCATTAGGGAAGGATATTAATGAAACATGACATAACTTTGCATTCCTTGCTGAAGCTCTTAAG
>NC_051400.1:10646691-10646822 GCF_015228065.2 Penaeus monodon
TACTTGATGCCCCACTACTAAAACATGAGAAATTCTAGTAGAGTACGTTTTCAAGCCTCTGTAACTTTGTTTGTTTCTTCTTCTTCTCCGCCAACTACACTAAAAAAAATTATCCTCTTCATCGTTTATTC
>NC_051400.1:10646996-10647157 GCF_015228065.2 Penaeus monodon
TTTTGTCACAAGACTCTCGATAAGATTTTTATGAATCATGCCTTCCTTCTTTCCCGACGGCGAACTGAACTGAAGTTGCACAAGTTTTATAACTAATCCAATTGTCTCTTGAAGCTAAACTTTGATCAAAACTTGAGGCTTTTTTGGCCATCCTCCCCCCC
>NC_051400.1:10648250-10648989 GCF_015228065.2 Penaeus monodon
TTTTTATGCATATGTGTAATCAACCCCTTATGTAGCTCGCTCGCCCCAGTCTGTCCTTCCATTCGGCCGAATTGACCTGCCGGTTAGGTTCCAATTTGAAATGCTCACCTGGTCAAATTTACCCTTTAGTCAGTTCAACCGGACACATTTACCATTCAGCTTTTTCAACCGGACACATTTACGCTTCAGCTTGTTCATCCAGACACATTTACCATTCAGCCTGCTCGTCCGGCCCAATTTACTCCTCCACTCAGATCGTCCGGCCCAATTTATCCCTTGGGTCAGTTCAACCGGACAAAGTTTCCCTTTCATTCTGTTCAACCGGCCTTTCGTCAGCTCAGCGGGCCCAGTTTATCTCTTTAGGAGAAGAAAGGAGGAGGAACAGAGAACCAAGAGAAGAAAGGGGGAAGTGAGAACAAAAGAGAACCAGAGAAGAAACTGGGAAGAGAGAACCAGGGGGAAAAAGGAGGAAGAGAGAACCAATAAAGAAGAGAGGAAGAGAGGAAGAGAGAACATGAAGAGAAAGGCGGAAGAGAGAACCAATAAAGAAGAGAGGAAGAGAGGAAGAGAGAACCAGGAGGAGAAAGGAGGAAGAGAGGACAGGAGGAGAAAGGCGGAAGAGAGAACCAACAGAGAACCAGGACCAACGAGGAAGGGAAAAACAGATGTCTATTTTCCCTCTTGTTGTTTGTCCCAATATCGGGAACGAATAGTAATTTTGAGCAATAATCTATGACGT
>NC_051400.1:10649466-10649562 GCF_015228065.2 Penaeus monodon
GATATTGTATTTTGATATATGAATAGATTTCGTAATAGATTTTGCACCGCGGATCATATCTCACATGTAAATATATACAGTATATTACACAGCATG
>NC_051400.1:10650020-10650201 GCF_015228065.2 Penaeus monodon
TTATTCGGTTCACAAGAGAATCCCTGTTGTATACACATTCCTTACTTCCCTGACCATATTTACTCGGCAAACATTACGCTGTGACGTTTTTCCTTATGGACCTGACAGTATTCCTTCGTGGTGAAGAATTTCCTAGGACTACGAAACATCCCGCGAGGCATAAAGGATGATGTTCTTGGTG
>NC_051400.1:10650729-10650933 GCF_015228065.2 Penaeus monodon
ATGATCTGAAACTGGGGAAAAGGAGTACCACAAGCGACTAAAGAGACGAAGAGGAGTCAGAATACCATGGATACAACAACGTTTTCTCCTCATAAATAAAGAACGTTGAAAGGGGGGAGGAGGAGGTCGCGCTAACATACGAGTACACACACACAGGACCCGCTGAATTATAGCTTTGTCTGATCTTCGTGGCTAGTCGGTTTA
>NC_051400.1:10651809-10652697 GCF_015228065.2 Penaeus monodon
AGGCAACACATCAGTCACGAAGGTTAATGATCAACCCAAACAGAACGCCGACCTTTCCTAATAAATCTTACCCGCACTTCTTTTCTCTCTCTTTTCTCCTCCATTTCTCTCCCTCCCCTCTTCTCTCTCGTCCTCTCTCCCTCCCCTCTTCTCTCTCTTCCTCTCTCCCTCTTCCCTTCTTTGTTCTTCTCTCTCTTCCTCTCTCCTTCCTCCCCTCTTCGTTCTTCTTTTTCTCCCTCTCCCCCTCTTTCCTCTCCGAACTTCTTCTCCCTCTCATTCTCTCTACCTCTTTCCATCTCCCCTTCTCTTTTTTTTTCTCTCTCTCCGTCTCTATCTTTCTCCCCTTTTCCCTCTCTCCTTCTCTCCCTCTCTCCGTCTTTCCTTTTATCCTTCTCTTTTAATTCCTTTTTACTTTCCCTCTTCTTTCCCTATTCCCCTCTCCTTCTCTCTTGTCCTTCTCTTTCCCCTTTCTCTTTTTCTCCCCTTCTCCCTTTCCTCTCTTTCTCCCTTTCTTGCCCTTCTCCTGTTCTTCCCGTTCTCCTTTTCTACCCTTTCTCCTTTTTTTCCCTTTCTCCTTTTATTCCTCTTCCTTCCCCCACCCCCTTAACCCCCATCACTTCTCCAACACTCATCTCCAACTTTTTCCTCCTAACTCCTATTTATTTCTACATCTTACCCCCTCCCCCCCTCCCCCCTCCCTCAACTCCACCTCTTCTTCCCCTCTATCCCCCCCCCTCGTCTCCCACCCACCTTTCCCCAACAATGCCCCATCACCTCCCAACAACATACTCCTCCTCCCTGACATCTCCAACAAATTTCCATCACATCTCCAACAATCCCCCGCAGCGGCTCTACCCCCCCCTCCCCCCTCCACGAAGCAGGACGCAC
>NC_051400.1:10653190-10653773 GCF_015228065.2 Penaeus monodon
ACTAGTACAATGAGCGGGAAGGGAAATTCCCGTGTCCCAACTTCCCGCGAGAGAAGTGACATACGAGGGGAAGTGGCTGACCCACGAGATCTGAACTTCCGTCGCGAGGGTGAGGCGAGAGGCGAGGGGAGGGAGGAGAGGGGGAGGGGCGAGATAGGAGGAGAGAGGAGAGGGGCGGGAAAAGAGGAAGAGAAAAGGGAGGAAAGGGAGAGAGGGGCAGAAAGGGGAGAGAGGGAAGAAAGGGGATGGCAGAAGAGGGAGAAGGGGGAGGGGGGAGGAGAGAGGAGGGGGGAAGAAGGGGGAGAGGAGAGAGAGGAGGGGGCAACGAGGGAGAAGGGGAGAGAGGAAAGGGGGGGGGCAGAAAGTGAGGGGGAGAGGAGGGAGGAGAGGGGGGGGGGGCAGAAGAGGGGAGAGAGGAAGGGAGGAGGGGAGGACAGGAGACTTCCAAACTTTTGTTCTTTATGATGGATCTCCTGCGCTGGAAGGAACGGAATCGCCGAGGACTCTGTTGCAAACGAGCCTGGAGTCCTTCCGGCCCCTTTGCACGTGTCTCGGAGGAGGGAAAGGGTTGTAAAAGTCTGCA
>NC_051400.1:10654853-10655238 GCF_015228065.2 Penaeus monodon
GGCCAGATACCATCGAGACACGAGGGAATACGGTTCGTGGATTGCTTGTGCGATGAACCCGGGATCTATCATATTGTTAAGGGCTTATGCATTGCCAGTGACACTCGTGACGGAAGTGTCCCGGCGAACAGGTGTTGCATCTCAAGGGGTTTATTAATATTAATCTACAACATATATTTGATTGGGTTATTTGCTGGGAAATTAGATTAATCTCACTAATTGTGTTGATATCATATCTATCATCATTAGTGAATGGTCATGCAGAGTTTCTCTCTCTCATTTCAGGAGGGAGTGGTGGCAGTGATATCAGAGACTATTATTCTGTTGAAATAAAGAACTATGAATTACAGTGAATTTTACCGAACTCGTATACTGTTTAATTCCA
>NC_051400.1:10655545-10656114 GCF_015228065.2 Penaeus monodon
ATACGGAACTCTACTTTGCTAAAACAGTAAAGTTAATCTTGTAAATACGTTTTCCGAAGTATTCCCGTTTTCTAGTGATCAGCTGTTTTTGACAGTTCTGGGTATGGGCAGTGACTGCGGGGCGGTGGTGAGGTAAGGAACTCTCAGCGGTTACTTGCGGAAAGGGCACCTCTAGGGCCATATATATGCTAAATATTTGTTAAATAGATGTCAAGAGCTATGATTTGTTCCAATTTCCATCCAAATAAGAAATTAACGCATAGTAAAAGGTACAGATTGTAAAAATAATAGATTATTTTGCCAGCCGGCTGCTCCGGCAGACTGAAGCATTCTTATATGCATTTTTTTTCCTATTTCACACTATTGTTATGTTCATTAAACCTTTGTTATTGGTAACAGTTTATTATGAGTCCTTATTATTAGAAAGAACTTGATTTTACGAAGGATAATGCTCCGTGAACAAAGAGGAATGGAAGGATGAAGAGAAATGATAACGAGTGGTAAGCATAATGAGCAGAAAGGAAATTTCATTAGTGTATAATTAACAACTCATACACCTAGACGTAACA
>NC_051400.1:10656313-10656444 GCF_015228065.2 Penaeus monodon
GAATACATGTACAAGCATATGATTTATGTGTGTGCCCATTTACAATAAGAATTTTAATGGATACAAAGTTTCGAATTTGCCAAAACTTATTTAAGTTAATAATCATAATTCGGTTATTGTGGCAGCTTACT
>NC_051400.1:10656641-10656789 GCF_015228065.2 Penaeus monodon
AGCAGAAAGAAAAAGCCATAAGCTGTTTCCCATTGCACTTTGCTTCCAAATGCCGGCCGACGTTATGCTGTGGTTCTCACGAGAATTAATATGCAGTCTGTACCTATTCAAGCTGCCTCACGGAATCGGTGTGATAGAAATAGGGGCT
>NC_051400.1:10657436-10657557 GCF_015228065.2 Penaeus monodon
CCTATTATTCACCAGTCCCCCCCCCCCAACTCTCCCACCTCCCTACCCCCATTCCTCCAACCCCCTCCCTTTCCCCCAATCCCCCTTCCCCCCTCCCTTTTCCCTTTCCCTAACTACCTTT
>NC_051400.1:10657728-10657911 GCF_015228065.2 Penaeus monodon
AGCTTCCTCGCTCCGCCGCCTCCTGTAACCACGCAGCGGCCGGATATGCAAATGAGCGAGTCTACGGCTGAGTGCAGGCGGAGAAAAGCTCCTAAATGTGAGCTTTTTAGGCGCCACGATAAGGCCGCGCGAGGAAAAAGGTCATTAGAAGATCTGGCAACACTTACGGCCTGGAATTTCGAT
>NC_051400.1:10658157-10658232 GCF_015228065.2 Penaeus monodon
TTGAGTGCGACGGAAGCTGGTTTTTAAGTGGTTGCTATTCTTTTTTCGATAGATAAAGATCGATAGAATCCATCG
>NC_051400.1:10658870-10659022 GCF_015228065.2 Penaeus monodon
ATGAAGTGCAAAATCTTTTCTTAAGAACACGTCACAATCTTCATGGCTGCAACTCCTTAGAATAAGAACGACATAAATATTTCTCGCGAAGATCCCACTACGGTGTCTTTAAACACAATCCTTCACGTTGCGCGCAGAATAACAAATAATGT
>NC_051400.1:10659373-10659468 GCF_015228065.2 Penaeus monodon
TGGGGATTTGGCATTATCCTTAAAGATAGGATGAGCCTGAGTGAAATCTTACGTATTCTGTTTTGCCACCATTACGATTCCGGGGAAAATCTCGG
>NC_051400.1:10659709-10660241 GCF_015228065.2 Penaeus monodon
GGAAATATATTCTAAGGTATTAAACGAAATTCTAGCTCTTTTTCAGAATATAAAGGAGACCGTGTGAGTGATTGGCTTGAGTGAAACGGAAACCTGTTTTTATTATGCGTCTGAGACTCATAATGTTTCGTTTCCTTTTATGAGATAAGTTTTGATTTTTATGATATGTCTCATATGTTCTGTTTTCACAATGCATCTAAGATTTATAATGTTTTGCTTTCCTGTGTGATTTGCATGTTATGATTGATGTGATATGATATTTATTGATATTTGATTTACATGATACTTTTTTTTGATTGCATGTAAGATTTATAATGCTCTGTTTTCTTATATAAGTTACATGTTCTCACGTATATGATATGATGGATATGATGTACTATATACCATATGATATTCATTTCCATAATATGCTTTATATATTCCGTTTTCTTCACCGAGCTATCGAATCACACACAAAGGGGGTAGGTCTGGCAACAGTAAGAAAGCGAACCATTAACCTCGGTCTTACAATACCTTGCTCTCTATCTATTGT
>NC_051400.1:10660267-10660341 GCF_015228065.2 Penaeus monodon
TCTTCATGTGGAGAAAATCCTATAGAAAAACATCTTCAGAAGCAACGAGAGAGGAATGTTATGAGTATCCACCT
>NC_051400.1:10660387-10660549 GCF_015228065.2 Penaeus monodon
CAGTGGCCTGCCCGTATCACAGGCTGAAAGCATGCAGCTGGTCACACAAACACCACATGTAAAGCCCAGCTGTTGCCTCGGCATTTCCTGCACACAAGCCACCCTCGTATTGCAAACAGGATTACCGGAAGTTGCAAAGCAGGATTCCACATAAATCCTCTG
>NC_051400.1:10660776-10660971 GCF_015228065.2 Penaeus monodon
ATCGCAGATCGACAAATTTAAACATACACCCGATGATGTACAGAGAAATATACATGTGTACAAGTTCTCTGAAGGTCTGATTCCCCAAAAAATAATAATTCCTGAGATAATATATTTCGAACTGAGAGGAAAGATGAGCGCTGATGAGATGCAATCTGTAAAGAAGCAATTACCTGGTGATTGATACCTTTCATG
>NC_051400.1:10661614-10661846 GCF_015228065.2 Penaeus monodon
TTCTCGAGGTCATTATACAGTCTGGATGACAAGAACGAGAATAAAAGATGTATAGAATCTTCCTGTCTATTGAATACGAAAGGAATATATAAACAAAATAAATATGCAACGCTTAAAACGACCTTTGGGACGCATTTCCATCAACATCATGAGACTCACGACCTCCCCGTCGGGTCTTCGAGAGTGTGATTAAAAAGCAAGAGTGAAAAAAGTGTGAGAAGGAAAAGGGGAA
>NC_051400.1:10662187-10662321 GCF_015228065.2 Penaeus monodon
AGAGACAGACAGACAGCCATAAACAAACAGGCAGAGAAAGAGAGAGACTGAGACAAAGAGAAAGAGAAAGTGGGAAAGGAAGAAAGAAAGAAAAAGAAGACATACCTACCCTACGTCACGTAAATAATGAACAG
>NC_051400.1:10662454-10662540 GCF_015228065.2 Penaeus monodon
GCTTGATGGCTTCAGGATTGCTTTGGAGATTCAGTGCGAGAGGAGGGCTATGCATGTGTCGTGTTGCATGGTGTGGAATCTCTGGC
>NC_051400.1:10662929-10663168 GCF_015228065.2 Penaeus monodon
CTATTCGTAAACCTCGAGAGAGTATAAAGTCTCCTTAGGATTGGTTCCTGTCCATCAATCGACCGCGGTTACACAGCCAAAAATATATATATATGTTTCTGACCAGCGATGCAGATAAATAAGAAAAATAAACTCACGCAGAGGCGATGACGCAATTCACTAAAAGTTTCTGACTGTTCTGGTGCTGGTGCCACATCGCACAGTTAACCATACAAATGAGGGGAAAAAAACAAAACACC
>NC_051400.1:10663484-10663873 GCF_015228065.2 Penaeus monodon
AGAATATTATAGCAATAATATTATACATTTAGTATATTTATATGCAATGCAGTACCTCGAGGTTGTCAACATTGCAACAGCTGTGAAGGCGTGCGGCGCTGATTGTGTTTCCGAATAGAATATCGCAATAAAATGTACAAAACAGCTAAATCAACGTTTGGTAATAAACCGAAAGGAGCCTCCAAGTTTTCCTTGTCATTTCCGACGCAGAACTATCTTGAACATGAGTAAATTTTCACTGAACTTTTAAAAAACAGTCTTTACGCGCATGGGACACTTCGACCGAGTCATGTACAATAATTGGCAATTATTCGTATGGAATTATTGATATTATCGTCATAATATATTAGCATAATACTGTAATCAGTTAGCATCATAAGTCTGAGAGC
>NC_051400.1:10664056-10664450 GCF_015228065.2 Penaeus monodon
ACCTATCTATCTAATTCCTCTCTTCGATGTTCTGATGAACCATCCGTAAACCCAAGGACTTTATACTAAAATCACAAAAGTATTATTATTAACTGCGCTCCATAATGCTCTGATTATAATTTCATATAATCCATTTAGTTAAAAAGCCTTTTCAACATGTACTGTGCTGCTCTTAACTGCGGGCCAATATTGAGTAGTGATCAGAACGATTATTTCTATCTTACAACCGGTTCTACACAAGAAATATTACCTCCAACTGGTGAATTGGATAATAGCCATGGGTTGGTGTTATTTCAGTCAAACGGAAGTTGGTTATAAGCAAGGGCGCCTGTCAACAGATTTCGTATGCTGTAGTTATCAGTCAAATAGTGTATACCAAAATCATTGTTCGACG
>NC_051400.1:10664499-10664909 GCF_015228065.2 Penaeus monodon
GTGATTTAGATTTTTTCACGTGCATAAATTACAACTTGATACAGTGTTTGTTTTTTTTAACACTCCTTTCTCTATACATTGTCGACTTACAAAGCATTTTGCACCTAACAGATAGATCTTTATCAGTAAAGTCAAGAAACAAGTTTATACATATTTTTTCAGAGATTAAGCCCTTTCCCAAGAGTTAATTACTGCTAGAAATCAAGAAAAGTTAAACAGTGACGTTGATCATGGGAAATAGGGTAAGAGGAGGAGAAAAAGAAGAGAAAAGCAGAATATATGTAAAGCACAAGCAGCTACATCACCTGCACTTGCACCCAACTCATATTTTGTTAATACTGTCGAGCCTTTTATTGGAATAAGGGAGGATCCTGTCATAGCAAGTGCTTCATAATGGTACTACAAAAGGT
>NC_051400.1:10665220-10665546 GCF_015228065.2 Penaeus monodon
CCAGCTCACGTTGAACTGCAACATGTAAACACTCGATACAGTAATCTGTTAATCTCAATTTAGTACTTAGCCCAGCAAGCTTATCAGTTTCATATAAGCCGAAAAATATATCGTAAACCTGGCTTGGTAAATATCAAAACACATTTACCATGTCATTTCTCCTCATATACCAACACTCCTTATGTGTAACTTACGAATTCCATCTGTATTTAGTGGTGTAAAATACAGACTTAAGAATCGAACTCTCTTGCCAAATTTCACGCAAGAAGGTTCTCACCAGCTGACTCTTGCAATATCTTCCGCTTCTGATTCATGTCACCATCGAG
>NC_051400.1:10665643-10665718 GCF_015228065.2 Penaeus monodon
AAGTGAATTAAAATGTAGCCTATAAATTGAACTAAATGTGTGATTTCTGGCGTTACGTTAATCTACAAAATATAG
>NC_051400.1:10666248-10666876 GCF_015228065.2 Penaeus monodon
TGCATAGACTGGTATGCATTATTGATTTACAACTAAGAAAAAAGGACTATGCAACCAGATCACTATGTCAGAGTAATAAATGACAGCCTATCATAAAATCACATTATCAGTGCATCAAAATTGCCAGAACACACAAATGATTGCCAAATCATATATTATTTAGGCCTCATCACTAAATGCCATTGCATTGCCCAATGTGATTAACTGTTAGAATTTTTTTTTATGGTGAAACAGAATAGAAAATAAAATAAATAATAGACATAATGAAATGTAGATTACATTAATAGTATTGATATAATGATAACTGATTAATGGAAAGTAATATAGCGAATTAAATAAAGACAATATAGAGCAATACCAATACGATAATATTGTCTTAGGAAAGCGAGAGAGATTAGACGTAACGTTAGAAATAGCGGATTAAAGTAATTAATTGATAATAGAAACATTCAGTAAAGGATGGCGATCAGATAAGCAATTGTAATCTATTCGGTATATGAAGTTCCTTTTCCATTACGTTGAGGGATACTGTTCAGAACAAATGGGGATATATCATGTGTAAAATATCGAAAGTTGAAAAAGAGTTAGAAAATGAGTTAGATAAAGGTCCATGTAAGTCGAAATTCAC
>NC_051400.1:10667401-10667600 GCF_015228065.2 Penaeus monodon
ATATTTCCCAAAGTGACTTTAACCGCACGCAGCATCGAAAAGAGAGCGATCCTCTCCCCACTCTAAAACAATAAAACGACAAAGGAAAAGAAAAAAATATATATAGTGACATTAGCGTTTCAGTCAAGGGGCGGCGACGGTGCTCGAAAGACGCGCCTCAGAAGGTCAGGGACTTTTATTCATGACCTTTTGCGTGTCT
>NC_051400.1:10667891-10668132 GCF_015228065.2 Penaeus monodon
CAGCTTCTCTGGTAAACAAACAGCTGTCTCAAAATCTCGTATTTCATCCTATCTGGGTAACCAATAGACAACAGCAATGAGACAGTGATACACCATGAAATAATTTTGCAACATGGAGAATGAATCTTCAAATTTGCAACAAGGAGAATCATTCACAAACAAACACACAGCAAAGTGAAGGTGCAACAAAGAAAAATAGCCATCAAACAAATAGTAAACAAGATCAACAACAAGAATGATT
>NC_051400.1:10668626-10668745 GCF_015228065.2 Penaeus monodon
GCAATAGAATACGTAAAAAAATTATATAAGATATTTTTGTAACCTATTCATAAAGTCTCGTCTATTTCTTGACATATTAGCTACCCGGAAGAAGTGTAATGAAATTCGAAAAAAATTTG
>NC_051400.1:10670268-10670561 GCF_015228065.2 Penaeus monodon
TAGAGTGTTTTGTGACCTGTTTGATATTCTATAACTCCATCACAGCACCCACTTGGCCCGAACAAGCACGTGATCATGGAAAATAACACTTAAGACCGACTCTGGAGAAACTTGTGCAATTATAAATTCAAGATAGCATCTCCCGACTCTAACTGCATGACTTTCATTGCATGACTCCGGCGCATGACTTCAGTCCATGACTCTGGAATAGTGTTATTATTACGACCGCACTCCGGAGGGTTAAAAGTTCTCGTTGGAATGACTTTATTGTCGGTATTAATGTGGGAAATCTT
>NC_051400.1:10671018-10671282 GCF_015228065.2 Penaeus monodon
AGCAAATCTATTAGGGAAAAAAATATATATATATAACCTTACATGATTTTAATTTCTCTTCTTTCAACTCTGCCGTAAAATTATTAATCCTATCTATAATACTGACGTTACGATAGCGTGTAATTTGATTGATGGAACCTGCGTGAACTGAAGCCTGTGATTAGGTATTCGCCTTTTTCATAATGAAGTTTCGCCTGTCAGTTGCTAGCTTTTTGGAGGCTTCGATCTGTGGCCGAAATATTATGTGCACTGATTTCGTGAGGC
>NC_051400.1:10672166-10672618 GCF_015228065.2 Penaeus monodon
GTGACTATCTCTCGTTTTATCCTGAATGTTGGTCCATTAATGTTGACAATATCTGCCCCTCAAAATTACATGTGGGAAAGTATACAGTATACTCACTGAAATTTTCTCTCTCCCTCTTTTTTTTGTGTGTGTTTGTCTGCGATTAACTCTTTCAAAAGCAGGTTTCCTCCCATACAGAAGAAGATTTTGAATTTATGTTTGAGAGTATGGCAAAGGAAGGGACACGAACAAGTAGACATTATAGCTTATGTTTATATAATTCATAATTTACGTTTTTACATTTGTATTTATTTATGAACTGAGGGAGCAGATTGCCTTCCAGCCCAAAGAGGAAAATTTCTTTGCAATTTTGATGTAAACATAAAATAAACGAAATAATAACACTGCTTTCAACCCAGCACACTTTAGAAAAAAGAAAAGACTTACTTTGAAATATTGATTAGAACATATAT
>NC_051400.1:10672645-10672806 GCF_015228065.2 Penaeus monodon
TATATAGCATTGCTTTTAAACCCAGAGAACCATTAGGGAAAAAAGATAACGTAATAATCATTAAAACGACAATAAATAACAAAGAAAAAAAGAATACACGATATTATATTCAAACAGGCAACAATTAGAAAAAAAATAATAATCTATAAAAAAGATATTTG
>NC_051400.1:10672872-10673035 GCF_015228065.2 Penaeus monodon
ATGTGAAGAAACAAAAAATAAAGACCCCGCTTTTTAAGATAATCATTTCGTCTTGAGAGAGAGCCCGAAATCCGAAAACATTAATTGAGACGTAAATTGGTGTTGCGTGAGACGCCGCTCGCCAGACCCAATCGCACTCGCCGCAGGAGGCACGTGTGGGTGC
>NC_051400.1:10673330-10673442 GCF_015228065.2 Penaeus monodon
CCTTCAATTCTAGAAGATTCTAAAAAGTTCTTCTCTCGGGGCCTTGTCTACCTTAGCTGCCAGTGGGGGGGAGGGGGGTGAAGCAGACTGGGAATTCTTAGGTTTATGTAGA
>NC_051400.1:10673726-10674387 GCF_015228065.2 Penaeus monodon
ATGAAATTTTCACTTGTTCTCAGTGTGAAGCAACGCGATATCACTTAATACTAGATCACTTTCTTCATCATCTTTGCCCATTTCCAAAATTGCAATTCCAATGCAATCGTCATTTTCATATATTTCCCTTCCCCCCTTCCCTCCCTTCTCCTCTTCTCCTCTTCTCCTCTTTTTCTTCATTTCCTCTTTCCCACTTTTCCCCTATTCCTCTTTTCCTCCTTCCCTCCTTCCCTCTTTCCCTCTTTCCCTCTTCCCCTCTTTCCCTTTCCCCCTTCCCCTTCCCTCTTCCCCTCTCCCCCCCTTCTCCCCTTCTAACCCCTCCTTTCCCCTCATTTTATCTCTTTCCATCTCTCTCTCCTCTCTCCTCCATTATGTTCCACGCCCTTCCTTCTCTCTGACGTCACTGTCCCTCTCCCTCAACAGACAGATGTATATTACCTTCTCTATGGCTCCTTAACCCCCGAGGATTCGCAGTTCAAGCTGTAACTGTCTCGTTCCTCCAACACTCAAGTTCGAGTCGTTGGCCATCTCCAACACGAAGCACTTGGGGGAGACTGAGGGAGATGGTGATGTCGAGGAGGATGAAGTAGATATGATGCTTGGGTGAAGCATTAGGCAGGGTTTAGTGTTTCGTTTGAAATTGTCATCTGCTGTTTCTTCT
>NC_051400.1:10674499-10674739 GCF_015228065.2 Penaeus monodon
ATTTCACGTGGAATGAAACTCAGCCATGGTTACCGTGAGTAGTGTTAGGTGCGGTTTTGTGTTTCGAGGGAAGTTGCTATACACCACGTCACTTTTTGTTTTGCTTGACTGATCATTTTTCCATTTTTTCTCTTGTTGGTGAGACCCACAGGCATAATCATTTAGGAAACTTTGATCGGGTTCAGCAATTTCGTTGTCATTCTGGGTCTGTTTCCCTATAATACGTTAGCTGTTTCATTT
>NC_051400.1:10674766-10675549 GCF_015228065.2 Penaeus monodon
TCCCGGTTATGCTTTTGCAGTGAAGTGAAACACGGCTGAAGCGACGAGTGAAATACTAAATGATTTAGTGTTTTATTAAAAAAAACAGCGGTTATGTTCCCTGTATATTAATGTGTTTGTGTTTTTCGTTAACGATGCAATTATTTGTTTAATCACACTGTCTTTATTTTCTTTTATGATCACTTTCTTATTAAGGTAAAATTCCAATTATCCGAACCGGCAGGGGGACATGGAATTTGTTCGGATATGCGGACAATTTGGTTAATCGGATACCTAGCGAATGACTGTCGAAGCATACACCAAAACGCAAGCACACGTCCACGTAAACACCCACACACAAAGCGAACTCACACTTATAAATAAATCGAAAAACAAAACAAAAAAGAAACGCTATTTCAGTGAAAATCAAACGTTATTACTGTACATGTACTAATTTACATATCCCGAAGCCTGCTTTCGTGAAAGACGCCATGCCCGCCATAAAAGCATGTTACTCATTATTACATCGAACACTGATCGTCCAGCTAAAGTTCCCTTTCACGCTTGAGGTTCCGCTGACAAACGCACACTCACAAATCCGTCTCGCCGAATTTCACTTAATACCCTCCGATCGTCTTAAGATAAAAGTGACATTGAAGGGTAACAATAGATACATTTAACAGTTTAACACGTGTTTAAAAAGAAACTTCAGAGAGCAGGAGGCGGCAAAGGCAACATTACGAAGATCACAGTGACCGTCACCGCCAGAGTGAATCGAAAACAATTGATGAGAAAAACAATAGA
>NC_051400.1:10676044-10676305 GCF_015228065.2 Penaeus monodon
CCCATTTCCTTATTACATCGATCATGATTTTCCTATTCTCCAGTTATCATCCGTTTATTATTCATTTTCCTAATTCCTGGTACGAGAATTATTATCCGCTAAAGAAAAAAAAATTGTCTCAAAGTCACTCTAATTCTTTTCACTCTAATTCTTCTCCTCTTACCTGTGACGTCAGATAATGACCTAATCAATGACCTTATTCAGTCCAAATCCTGAAATTAATAGCTGACCTTTGACCTCCTCTTTGTCCCGCGTCATAAC
>NC_051400.1:10676350-10676507 GCF_015228065.2 Penaeus monodon
GTCTCGTAAAGTAATATCGTTTTTTTTTTTTTTACTTTGATTTTGTGTTGATTAATCAGTGGGTGAGGGTTTGTTCATTGGACTTAATTAAGGGTCGTTAAGGGTTAATGGGTCTTAGTTTGTGTCTAATGGCGGTTTGTGTTGTAGCAGAGGGGGT
>NC_051400.1:10676828-10676915 GCF_015228065.2 Penaeus monodon
CTCCCGTGTGCATATAAAAAGTTCCTTGTAACAAGCAGCTGATATAATAATGCCTGTTATTGATGTCAGAAGTAGATACATCAAACG
>NC_051400.1:10677638-10677703 GCF_015228065.2 Penaeus monodon
ACAAGCCTTTGTTATTATTTCGTTTCTGTAATAAATTTAAGATTATCATTTTCATTCATTCAGCC
>NC_051400.1:10678533-10678622 GCF_015228065.2 Penaeus monodon
AAGAAAATTTTTCGACCGAGTGTCTTAAAGGGCGTCTGATAAAGAACGTGTCTTTGTTTCCTTTCGACTTTTATCAATATTTGGAAGGT
>NC_051400.1:10678887-10679090 GCF_015228065.2 Penaeus monodon
CTGGTTGACAAAAGTTTACATATTCAGCTTCAAGGAATTAAACCTTAGGGAGCTGCAGTGAGGACCAATATTAGTGAAAAAAATGACGGCTGTGAACCGAAAAAGCGGTTGTGGATTAAAGCAACAGAATGCCTTGTCTGGATTTGATCTGAACGATGGATATGGTGATTAGGATATGTAAAACAGGTTAGTGGGGTTACTTT
>NC_051400.1:10680123-10680297 GCF_015228065.2 Penaeus monodon
CAAGGACGTTATTCAAATGTTATTGCACTACACGGTCGGTAATAGTCATAAAATTATTGATATTGTTGCTATTATTTTTTCTGTCGTTCAAATTATGGTACACGGTTTTGTTATTAGTAAGAGGAATCACAACTGGGCCATTGTTAACTAGTATGTTTGTGCATTGTTTACATC
>NC_051400.1:10680483-10680785 GCF_015228065.2 Penaeus monodon
GTCACATTAATAAAGCTAGAATCCTGTCTTCTAATATCAACAGCCACCGTACGAAACGTCAGTGCTCCGAGGGATGGGGAGGGGGAAGGGGGGAGGGGGGAGTTACCGCACCTAATCACCCACTAATCAACATAACCTTTGACCTCCAGCAAATGACTTCATTCTGGGTCATTCAGGAGCGAAAAACGTAATTTTCTTATCATTATTAAGCAGCAGAATTACTTAGAAAAGGGTCACGTGAATATTTAAATCATGCAATAAACGAAAATCCTCTGCAGCATTTTAGTTCAATCGCTCGCTTA
>NC_051400.1:10681524-10681704 GCF_015228065.2 Penaeus monodon
GGCATTCAGTTACCATAATTACAGTAGATCATTATTCCTTCATTCAGCTGCCTTTTCCTTTGGCTTGAATCGACGAGAAGCTCATGGCGTTTAATCCCTGGCATAGAAGCCCTCAGTGCCTACCACGTTCCTTTTGCCCGTTTTAATTTCCTTGCTCCACGATTGCATTAAGGTCGCGGC
>NC_051400.1:10682097-10682203 GCF_015228065.2 Penaeus monodon
AAATTCACCACTGCCTTTTTTTCATCTTACATAGAAAAGCAACCTCGATAACCCGGCACTGCATAAGAATTTCCAGACCCCCCCCCCCCCATGGCGTCCGTACCGT
>NC_051400.1:10682872-10683154 GCF_015228065.2 Penaeus monodon
TTCCCAGTTCTGAAAAGCAAATGCACGACCATTGTTCAACCTGTCTCTGCGCCAACTTTACACCCTGCATAGCAGCGCATGAGAGCTCGCTGAGGGTTAAATCGCCCTCCCTCTGGCACTAGCACCCTCTCCATCTCCCCCCCCC
This sequence comes from Penaeus monodon, assembly GCF_015228065.2. NCBI lineage: Eukaryota > Metazoa > Arthropoda > Malacostraca > Decapoda > Penaeidae > Penaeus > Penaeus monodon. Next base: position 10,683,018 of record NC_051400.1, read on the forward strand.
CCCCACACACACAGGCACTCCATTCTTGGGTAAAGTCTTTATCCCGATTTTCATCCCTGATTTTTCCCAACTCCGGTCTACGTCCATTCGAAACGGATTCTGTCTTTTTATTCTTTGTGGTTATTAATAAATATATA
>NC_051400.1:10683486-10683729 GCF_015228065.2 Penaeus monodon
AGATTAACAGACAAACAGAGAAATTAATAGAAGAAAGATTAACAAACAAACAGAGAAATTAATAAACAAACTGAGAAATTAATGGATTAACAGAGAAATTAATAGACAAACAGAAAAATTAATGAAAAACATAATTAATAGATGAACAGATCGAAAGGACTTTATATAATGAATAGACAGCGAAAGAAAAAAAAATCACCTCAAAGTAGATGAATAGATAGATGAAGAAATAGATTTTAAAAA
>NC_051400.1:10684078-10684355 GCF_015228065.2 Penaeus monodon
CCACGGCGACGAAGTGCCACAGAGCATAAACAAATCAGCAAACAAACCCACACTCCGCACTGCACGTCCCCCCCCCCCTCCTCCAATTAGGCAAGAGCAGAGAGACGAGAAGAAACTGCCGGTTAAATATCCCGCAGAAGGCGCTGCAGGAGGAAAGGGGGGGGGGGTCTCCCGCGTTCGGACTGCGCGGCGCGAGTGAAGCCAAAGACGAGGTCGGTCTTTCCTGGCGCCTTATTGTGGGATTTAAAGGCGTTTTGTGTCTGGTTTGGGCTGTCTT
>NC_051400.1:10684570-10684997 GCF_015228065.2 Penaeus monodon
CATCATCATCTTTTAATTGTTGTTGTTTTTGGAGGGAGGTGGTATGTGCGTATATTTTGTTGATATTATTATTTGTAGTCTTTTAATTAATAAATTTCGTTTTTTTATATAAAAACTTATGTGTGAAAATCAGACAGACAGATAGACAGATTCTTATCATCATTCTTGCTACCATTGCATTGAACAGTTTTGCTGCGATTAAGATAGATAAGAGGAGATATGAAATGAAGTGACAGATAATACAAATTAAAAATCAAGGGAGAGATAAAACAAAAAAGTATGAACAGTACAGATGAAAAAAGATGCAAATATATTGCAGAGTGAAGAAAAGTCACTTAAAATCTTTTATTTCAATCCTTTTAAAAAGTCGGGGTCATATTCGTAGAGATCTATGCTTACTAACCCGCGGGAGGATGTGGTAGGATGG
>NC_051400.1:10685112-10685574 GCF_015228065.2 Penaeus monodon
TAGCTCTATCACTTTGCTGCCTCCTTTGTTAATATTCGAACAACCAAAGTCTCATCGGTACCAAACTCCTTTGTCTATCGTGTCCCATTTCTTTCAGTCAGCTAGATAACCGGAATCAGTTTTCGACGACAGAGTTTCAGCCACGCCAAGTAACTGAGATCTGTTCCTCAGAGTGCCTCGCGCGAACCCGAACTTTCGCTGCTTCCTTTGCTCTGCTCCAAATAAACATAGGCTTGTACTGGATCTGTTGGGAGCTAAGGGTCTTTGCATGTATATTGAGTTCATGGGGATTGCCTGAACTGTACCAATGGGGGGGAGGGGGGAATTAGGTCCAAACGTATTGGGAGAGAAAGGTTAGTTATTGGACCTTTCCGCGTTTCGCTGACTCTCTGGGAGAATCAAGACTATTTGGTGTAGCCTCATGAATTGCCTATAAGCAAAGGACAGACAGTAGATTTTCGA
>NC_051400.1:10686239-10686333 GCF_015228065.2 Penaeus monodon
GCATTCTGATTGCAAACCTGCAACCCAAAATCCCATGACAACTGCTTCACAGAGTTAACAGCATCCACCTTCCTTGGATATTGGAGTCAGCATT
>NC_051400.1:10686371-10686606 GCF_015228065.2 Penaeus monodon
ACGAGGAGCAACAAGCAGAACCTACACAGCATCGATACAAAGGAAAGGCCTAAAACGGGGGTCCTTGTTTGCTTCATATTTCTAAGGCTTCGTGGCGACAAGAGAGCCCGCGGCTGGTCGTAATAACGGGAACAAATACGAGATCTTTGTTTTATTTCGCTCTTGCCTTGCCTCCCTGTGCTCTCCTTGCTCTCTCGCCCCCCCCCACCCCACCCCGAAAACAGACACGCTTTTA
>NC_051400.1:10686875-10687358 GCF_015228065.2 Penaeus monodon
GACTTGCTTTCATTATCTACGAGTATTATTCAAACGAATATCCTTCTCTAAGCTTTCCATTTGAAATATAAACGAAATATAAACAAATACAGGTTTCGCCTCTGGAGAAAAATCTCTTATTTAGCATTGTAGGGTTTCTATAACTCACCATAGATTATCATATGACCATGCTACTAAATGACTTACATTCACTGGCTTCCTTTCTGCCGCGTTCCTGATAAAAGTTATGTTGAAGTGATGTATATTTTTTCATTTTTCTCGAGGGGTCATAATGAGGTGAGGTTGACAGGGAAATTCTTAAATTCATGAAGCTTTTAAGCACGAGATTCTACATCTCACCTTAAGTCTAAACGGAGATGAGGTCTTTTCTCGGGGTTTCCTTCAGACACAAATTCGGCAATGAGGTATTATTTTAGAATATATTTCATTATTTATCAAAGTCATGTCGAAGAACTGTAAGGTAGGGGGAAAAAATGTTTCCCG
>NC_051400.1:10687583-10687781 GCF_015228065.2 Penaeus monodon
CGAGACGGAGAAACGGCCACAGTAAGAATTGCGGCTTTTTTTCCTTTTCATCTTTGTCTTCACGTTACTTCTCCCTGCCATTGTTAGGCCACCAATAGAATTTCCTCGAGGATTCGGTCAACATTTCTGCAAATCATATTATATGGGTAACACTATTACAGATAGTGTGTACTGTTCCACTAAGTTTTTATGCTATCG
>NC_051400.1:10688745-10689501 GCF_015228065.2 Penaeus monodon
TACGTGTGTGGGGGGGGGGGGTCGGATTCTATTGCGATTCGTGGCTGGAGTGCCTGCAGATCGAGGCACAATCGGTCGCTGATCCAGAAACGGGTGTGGAAACCAATTCGAACTGTGTGAAGTCGAGCCTTTGGGGAACAGTCGCTTAATAGGAATGAAATTTTGGTAAGATAGGTGTGCGCTGTACATGTGAGTGTTGTGGGTTTGGTGAGTATCTTTTGATGTTGAAGGGATGTTTATTGCTATTGATTATCTGTCTGTTAGTTATAGCCCTTATTTCCGGTGGTTCAAAGGTGTCCATAGATGGGTAATGGTTGTTACTCGATTCTCTTCTCGACACCAGATTTGATGCGTTGTTATCTTTTTATTTCAATGATTTTCTCTACACCTTTACACACTACTTTGGATTTCTTGGTATAATAAAATATCAGCTAATATATATTGCAAACTTGCAATATCTTTAGAGCAACATGTTAGATATAACTTTTTATGAAAAAGAGAAAAATATCCATGCAATCTCAAACAACTTCAGTTTTCTCAGACTTTTGACTTTTAAAACATCATCGTCAGTGATCTATACGAATCATGTGTGCATTAAGACATGAATCTGCCGGTTTGTATTCTATCTGACGCCCTTTGTAACTATTATGATGCCTGTATCATTCATTCTGTCACAGACCCCATACTCAAAAGCTTTGCCCCGCCCCTTTTTGCCCTGTGAGGATGAAAAGGACGGATTATGTTTGCTCGTTTTTT
>NC_051400.1:10689640-10689951 GCF_015228065.2 Penaeus monodon
TTTCTTCCGTTTTTTTTTTCTTAATTTCTTAATTTTTTGTGTCTCTTTATTCCTATTCTTTTTTATTTCCATTTTTTTCTTCATATATTTCTTATTTATCCAGGGACTTTGTCCTTTTTTCCTTCGATATCTAAGTGTTGGAGGGATATATACCTCGTAAAAAAAAAAATATCTCCTTCCATCCCTTTATCTCTAGGTTTCTTATTCTCTTTTATTTATCTTTTTATTATCTGATTTTCTAATTTTTTCCCCCTTTTTTTAAGGCGGTTGTTAATGGTGTATTTATCGATACTCGATATTCTTTCTCTATT
>NC_051400.1:10690039-10690497 GCF_015228065.2 Penaeus monodon
CTCCCTTTTTCTCTCTTATAATTTTCGTTATTTAATACTCAGGTATTGCAACAACAAATAAGAAAAAATAGTCTTTTAAATCACGCAACTTTCTTTGTAAATGAGATTCGAGGACCATCACTATGATTAGCCTTTTGTAACACGAGTAAAGCTCCCTCTTGACCCTGCCGTGACGATTTTAGTCCATACATTCTGTGGTTCAAACTGCCTTAACTGCCTTATCTTGTACACAATATCTCGTGTTTTGGATCGTCACTGTAAATATCCGAAACGCAATATTTTTTTTTTTTTTTTAGTTAAGCGTTATTTTCATCTTTGATAAAGCAGTTCTTTTTTAATACCGAAAGTAAACTAACCCATAAATGAAAAAAAAATTAAACCTGTCATTGGTGTAGAATAATCTAGATCTCTTCATTTCCTAAGAAAATGGAGTTTATGAAAATAAGAATATATACATT
>NC_051400.1:10690561-10690726 GCF_015228065.2 Penaeus monodon
AGAACAGATATCCTGCCTCGAAGGTTGCTCCAGCGAGCTAAGTTAAGACTTTGGAACGACGAAATCTTTTAGGAGAAAAATGAAGTGCAGAGTAACATTGCCTTAAAACTCCATTAAGAAGAATTTCCATGATTACATTAGATCCCTCGGGATAGACTCAGAACT
>NC_051400.1:10691015-10691249 GCF_015228065.2 Penaeus monodon
TTTACACGAGCAAGAAACTGATAGTATGAAACATTTCAGAAATATTATCATTAGAATTAAGGCTAGTTTGATTTTTTTAAAATGCATTGTCTACTGTATTTCCTAACGAGCATACGATGGGAAAAATAATTAAATGCATAAGTTAGGAAATCTAAAAAGAAACAAGTTAAAAAACACAGAAACAATGGGTTCATGACACATATAAATAGGATACGATCGCGTATGAATAAGATC
>NC_051400.1:10691611-10691713 GCF_015228065.2 Penaeus monodon
CAGAACTGGATTTCCTCGTATCAAGTTCGAGACAGAAGACTGCCAATCTTCTACAAATGAGGTAATTCGACACGTATCTCTCAAGAACATGAATACTCATCT
>NC_051400.1:10691971-10692268 GCF_015228065.2 Penaeus monodon
GTATGTGTGTGTGTGTGTAGCTGTAGGCGGGACACTAAGAGCAAAACTGAGCGAAACGAAAGCAGGGGAAACAGAACTAAAAGTACTGGACACTTTTCGTTCTTGCATGGTTGGTAATCCTGTTCTTATTCATAAAGTGCAAATCAGTGTAGCAATTTCCGGTTGATATATGATCATTTGTGTAATTATTTCGAAATTGGAGTATTCTAGGCTTAGTTCTGTCAATTAAGAATGTTAAAAAAAGAAATGACTTGCAATGTCATTAGCGATGTACAGATAGTTTCAGTCAATAATATG
>NC_051400.1:10693149-10693293 GCF_015228065.2 Penaeus monodon
TTCAAAGGCTACAATATTCCTGATATTCCAGTCTGAAATCCCGATTCCCGATAGAGAAGCGATCCTATTAAGTGATGGAGCAGCCTGTACGTATAAATTATCTGCTCAGCGATTCATCGGTGTGCTCTCAACTATGCTACAGCT
>NC_051400.1:10693533-10693823 GCF_015228065.2 Penaeus monodon
TACACCCATATCAAGACACCCAAAACAAGAATAATACTGAAAAGGAAATCCAAAAAACTCAAACTCAATTATACAAAACAGGCAAGCTTGTTCATATGGCTGAAATCCGTCGACAATATCTGCTTAACATGAACACTTAGTATATGAACTTGCTTCTTAAATGTTCATATGTTCATCCCATCTCTTCTTTGTCTTCATCTTTTTACACTTCTTTCTTAAATTGGCCCATTAGACTGATGATTAGGTTGATTAGACTGATGATAGTCGCCACGTTCACAAGTGACAAGTGA
>NC_051400.1:10694137-10694552 GCF_015228065.2 Penaeus monodon
TTTGGCTGAGTGAAAAGCCGGATCCCCGCATGCGGTTTTGCTCCGTGAAGAGTTACCACAAAATCCGAGCAAAAATCTCCGCAGTTTCCCCGAGCCGCCTCGCCTCCCTCGGAGCAAAAACAAACAAAAAAAAGATCTTGTGGGTTTCCTAAAATCATTCTTGTGACCAATGAAAAGGAATGTTGTGATTGGCATTCCTGTCCCGGCCGTGGGCTGGGTGGGCAGGGCAGGGTGGGCGGTGGGGGGGGGCAAGGTGGGGGGGCGAGCGGTGGGCTAGGTAGGGTGGGTAGTGGGCAGGGTGGGCGGTTTGCGGATTCTTGCGAACTTTTGTGTCTGGTCTGAGGGTGACGTGTGTTTCCTCGCGGTTAAAGCCGACTCGCGGTTTGGCCCTTGGTGTGTGTGGGGAGGAGAGTGA
>NC_051400.1:10696980-10697249 GCF_015228065.2 Penaeus monodon
ATCAGTCCTCTTGCAGAGTCCTCCCAGCGCAAGACACTCCCTCGGCCCGGCTTCTCCCTCTCACCTACAGCCCCGTATTTATTCCACTTTTATCACGCCGCTTTTCTTCTCTCTTGCGGCGCTCTGTTCTCTTCTATTGTCTGCTCACCTTGTTTATTTCCTTAATGGCGTCTCTATTTTTCTTCGCTATTCCTCGTTCTTCCGTCTTCTGTTCCTAGCCTCTGGGACAATCAGCGCGATCGCTTTGGTAGGGAAAATAATTTTTTCCC
>NC_051400.1:10698167-10698352 GCF_015228065.2 Penaeus monodon
AAGCATTCCCCTATTTATCATGAGACTCTTAAACCAAGCACATCGCAGCGTATCTTATGGTCTTTTTCTTTTCACTGAAGCTGTTTCTTTTATAGGATTCCTTCTAGTGTTTCATTTCCTCAGGATAATGGGACTTTCCCGTATTTTTCTCTTTCAGGATTGGGAGTAGATAGCTAGTGATATTT
>NC_051400.1:10698673-10699291 GCF_015228065.2 Penaeus monodon
ACAATAATTGCTTTCACGGTGAAATACTTGCAAACACATATGTTTACAATTTACTAGAGAATTTATTATATGTATCATGTATCGTTTTGTCAGCAAATATTAGTTAAACTTTTTCATGTTGAAATGTTATATTCGAGAACATTCCTCTTACTGTTATTTTTACTCGTAATATAATCTTCCATCGTGTACTTGCAGCTTGTCAACAGTCGTTTGATTGACAACTTTTAAAAGCAGAATGTTGAAAGTTGCAATGCATTGTTGTAACCTTTTATCGAGTTTAAATATCTACAATTTAGCAATATAAATTCTCTGCATGATGATTGCCCGTGGCTGACTCTGCTTTTCATCACAGTGTAGCATATCCTCATAGAGTTAAAATGTAGTATATCTTCACGTAACTTTGAAATTCCAATTACATCAACACCTCCGCCTGTACTTTTCCCTCGCGAAAGAACAAGGAATTGAATATCCCTGAAAGTACGCGATCTTGCAAGTCTCCATTGCAAATCCCTTGACCTCCGGATGGTCACTTTCGGCAAGGAGCTGCTCCAATATTGCTCGGTTTCCTTGGCTTCAGTGGCATCCCGGCTTGGCAATTTGATCGCTACGCTCGCTGTC
>NC_051400.1:10700410-10700574 GCF_015228065.2 Penaeus monodon
CTAACTTTTTGGAGACTTTTCACTCCGACTAAATCACATTAACATAGTTTGAGGAAACATTTTAATAATTCAAGTCTACTGCGAAAGATGACAACCTTGGTTCTTGTTCAAAGTGTTTGGGGCTTTTAATGCAGAGGCACTTGATAAACATACACGAACTCTTT
>NC_051400.1:10701310-10701489 GCF_015228065.2 Penaeus monodon
GCCTTACATTAAACGTCAGATCAAGTATTCCCACAGACAAATTCCCGCCGGGGAGAAGCAGCCAACTGGTAAAATATGTATTGCCATATTCAGATGCTGCGATCAGTATGCGAGTCTTGGGCGGCGCTGTCAGGGAGAGGCGCCGCCAGGGTACATCTCGCCTGTCCAGCATCTCAGGG
>NC_051400.1:10701600-10701717 GCF_015228065.2 Penaeus monodon
GTGAGATGGGTAGAGGAGGGAGGTGGGGTGAGATGGATGGGGAGGGGGGAGTGTGTTAGATTGGGATGGGGTGGAGGGGTAGATGCTCTGTCTGTCTCGTTATCTCGAGTCTTTGCT
>NC_051400.1:10701952-10702580 GCF_015228065.2 Penaeus monodon
TGCCTCTTATCACAGGTAATTGAAATCATTTTCTTTCAGACGAATGGTATAGTACGCATCATAGTATAACATTAATGAAAATACATAAAACCATCATTTCAGATAATGAAAATATGTTTAACCTTCCGAAATTATGTTTTTATTTGTAGTATCATATCTTCTGACAAGAAACAGTGTGGCAGAAAAAGTTCTTTGAGAGAGAGAAAAAAAGTCTATAACTGAATGTATAACTGAATGTATAATAGCACAGCATCTATGACAGACTTTATTAATGACTGAAGTTTATTCTTGAAAGTCCTAATATAAGTGTGACCGACATGGAATACCAGCTATATATGTACACACGACAGCGTAAACTTAATTAACGTAAAGCATGCGGTGTGTGAACGTAGTGTCCATATATTAGCATTTACATATATGGCTTTCCTAGTTGCGGGCAATCTAGTTCAGTATTGCAATGGAATTTCGTGGCATAATTTGTTTTGGGGAATTACGTTGCAAGGATGTCCTTTCTTGTAAAAAAGGAATTTTAATGGAAGGACAAATTATGCTCTTCGAAATCTTGTAATGGAATTCTCAAACTCAATTATACACACTTTATTCGGGGTCTAAATGCAGATAAAATATA
>NC_051400.1:10702936-10703536 GCF_015228065.2 Penaeus monodon
GGAGACACCGCATCACGAGATAAATCCCAGCGATTAGTAATCCTCTTTCTTCGCCTGGATTTCTCTCCTCCCCTACAACGAAAGGTTTTTTTTTAGCAGCATCCCAGCAGAATGTGGATTAGAAGGAACATGTAATTGATAAAAAAAAAAAATCTGAATGGGACTTTCTGAAGTAAAAGGAGTATGATCATTATTATTACTTAAATAAAAAAGGAGATTCAGAATGTTTTTTTTCTGAAGTCGTAGATGGCAGCATTATCACCATCATTATTCATCAATTAATCACCATCAGATTTATCACTAATATGATTTCTTTACTAAATTTCTCACACTTCAGTTTTTATTCTTATATAATTTTCTCCCGGACTTTATCTTTTTGTTAAACAGATTCCTATCTTTATCCACCTCTCTGTATGTAGCTCTCCTGTTGCAATGTTGCAGAGAATTTCCTCAATCTCTTCAAAGAAAAACAGACGTTATTGAAGTATTTATGAGCATACTTACGACTCACAATACACTCATTGTAGTCCTGCTGTATTTACCTATTGTTGTGTTTCCTATTGTTGGGTTAAATATTGTATTCCGCTCTGGGTAAGAGGA
>NC_051400.1:10703700-10704083 GCF_015228065.2 Penaeus monodon
AGGGGAGATTTTTTTTAAAATGGAGAAAACGAAAAGGAAAAAAATAAGGAAAAAGAAGAAAAAATAATAAAAACTTCAAAAAAGGAAGGAAAAAATTAGGAAAATGAAGAAAAAGAGACAAAAAGATAAAGGAGAAAAAAGGGAAAAAAACATAAACTTAAAAAGAGAAAGAAAAGAACAGAAGACAAAGAACAAGAAAAATCTATATAACAAAAACAAAAAAGTGTCTCGCCCCAACAAAACACGCCTAATGGAGTTTTGTCATACAGTAAACACAATTTGCATAACCTATACAGTGGATTCCGAAGCCGATGAATTTGCATTTCAACTTCTTCCCTTCATACATGAGCCAATTTCCAAAGGGGAGGAATTTTATTTGGGGG
>NC_051400.1:10704336-10704565 GCF_015228065.2 Penaeus monodon
CAGAGGATTATCAAAGCGTAGATTGAATTTGCTGTTGTAAGTTGAGGTAAAGTTGATATTTATTAAGGTGAAAAAATGGATGTATATAGAAAAATAAATGCAATTTCTATAGCACAAGAAGTTTTTTTCTAACAGTTAAAAGTATAATGTTCATAGTTTTAATGTTTTGTCTGAGATGTATCGTCTTTTAGAACTGTGTGAGGTTTGCTGTTAGGACTTAATGGAACAC
>NC_051400.1:10705496-10705597 GCF_015228065.2 Penaeus monodon
GGAAAAGAAAGAGGAGGAGAAAGAGAAGGAGAGGGAAAAGTTAGTCAAGAAAACCTGATAAAAAAAAAAGCGATTTGAGTACAACAGACGAAAGAAGAACG
>NC_051400.1:10707841-10707973 GCF_015228065.2 Penaeus monodon
GACCTCGCATCAGACATAATTTTCCACAAAAAGCCACAGATAATACATTCTCAATACCTCGCGTCTTCCTTAAACCCGCTTCAGCTCCTCGGGATCGGAAATCCTGTTTTTGCACTTTCTCCGATCTCTACG
>NC_051400.1:10708005-10708518 GCF_015228065.2 Penaeus monodon
TCACGATGGGTTGATAAATACGGGTCTTTTGTGGATGGTTGAAGTGGTGATCTAGAATAATAAGGGAGAATGAATGAGGGATAGAAGAAGAGAATGAAGAAGAGATAAAAGGATAGGAGAGGAAGGGAGAAAAGATGAGAAAAAAAAAAAGAAAGAAAAAAAGAAAAAAAGAAGCAAAAAATCAGAAGATTAAGAAAGAAAGGAAGATAGAATAAAAAAGAAGAAACGATAATGAAACTAATGATAATATTAAAAGAGCAGAATCAACAGATGGCGCTGAAGGAAGTCGAGAGCGATGGCTTCGAAGGGACATCCGTCGGTGTCGCCATCTGTTGTCAGAAGAAAAAGCGTCCGGCGAACTCGCTCTTTCCCATGCGGTTGAACCAACAGAGTTTTCTGTGATATGATGCACTTGGTTCACTTAAGTGTCAAAATGATGCAAGGGAATTTGAGCGAATTCATTATTTACTACGCGACTGATGATGAAACTTTTTTAACAAAAAAGAAAAAATA
>NC_051400.1:10708624-10708703 GCF_015228065.2 Penaeus monodon
CAATTCTAAAAAAATTATAACAAAATAAAAAACCTTCAGTATTACGCTGAAATCAGTGAGAGATCAAGATAACACAAGA
>NC_051400.1:10708731-10708850 GCF_015228065.2 Penaeus monodon
ATGGAAAGGCTTTCTTCCACAATGCATATTTTTCCCTTCCATCTAAAGCATCGCCTGAGCCGTTTAGCCAAACACGGGAGACGAGGAATTATCCCAAAAGCTGCTGTATTCCTACATTC
>NC_051400.1:10709063-10709232 GCF_015228065.2 Penaeus monodon
TTTGTTTTCCTGTTTTTGTTTTGTTTACTTCCAAAATGTTTAAAAGCGCCTTGTTCTCTCTTTGAATAACGAAGGTCTCGGAGGCAAAGGTGGTGTTTAGTTTTACTTATGAAAAGGAAAGAAAGAAAGAATGGATAGAGAGTGGGGCTGAGAAAGAGCGGGAGGGAGG
>NC_051400.1:10709444-10709867 GCF_015228065.2 Penaeus monodon
GGTGAGGAACAGCCTCAAGAATCTCCCTCATATCTTCCACATTTCACAACATCTTCCCCCCTCCTCTCCCTCCCCTCCCTCCTCTCCTTCCCCCCTCCTCTCCCCCACTCCCCTCCCTCTCCTCCCTCTCCCCTCACCCCCCCCTCACCCCGCTGTCCTCATTATCGTCCTCTCCCTCTCCCCCACTCCCCTCCCTCTCCCCCGCTCCTCCCCCTGGCCTCATTATCCTCCTCCATCCTGTCCTCACTCACGCTCCGAGCCGCCGGTGCCACAGAGAGACACTTGACACCTTCGTAAGTGTCATGGCAAAGGCAGTGGTGCCTCTGACGGCTGAAGTGCCAACACCTGGCGTGCTATGACTGGCCAGAGCGTAGGCTGGGTTATCTAATCCCTAAGACAATAGATTAGAAGAAGGACAGTTTG
>NC_051400.1:10711171-10711273 GCF_015228065.2 Penaeus monodon
CCCTGCAATCAGCGAAAGAGATTTAATCCCTCCACAGGGGCGAGGAGAGGCCCAAAGAAGAACTTTGCAGTAAATTCCTTCAGGAAGAGAGAAACAAGAGTA
>NC_051400.1:10711419-10712168 GCF_015228065.2 Penaeus monodon
ACCGATGGTCTTCCATTTCTCAACCTCATCTGTCTCTCCATTCCCATCATTTATCATCTCTTCACTTTCTTCCTTTCGTTCTTCTCCCATTCCACAAACCAAATCATTTCCCAACTCACCACCTTATTTCAAATCGACTCATTTCTCCCTCCCAGACGCCTCTCGTCCTCTCAACTACAGCAAGCCTCTTAAAATCACTAAAATTTTCATAAAAGGATGAAGATTTTTCGACTTTTTTTTCCTTATAATTTCGTTTCATTTCCTGGCGTCCTGTATCCGTTTCCTAATCAAGGGCGTTTTTTTATCATCAGGAAATGGTATCAGATTTCGAAGATCAAATTTTGGAATTATTGTAATCGCACAAATGAATTTTTGCGTCTTTTGGCACAGATGGGATTATTTGTTTTTGTTGCTGTTTTTTGTATGTCCAGATGATTATAATTTTGATGGATTTTTATTAAATGATTATGAATGCTATTTTTATAAATGAGAAAAAGGAATATCGATTGATAATTAAAAGGCAAGGTTTTAGAAGGTTTACTATTTTTAGATCAATAAATTATGATAGATAAATAATGAAATAGAAGAAGTTTCAGGGCGAGTTGTGTTCTTTTAGCGTATAGGCAAAAACAACTTTTTCACACACTACTTTTTTATTGGAAGATTTTCTTCATTGAAAAGTATCATCATACATAAGTGTTGTAATTAAATAAAGTTAAATGGAATTGTGACAAATATTGATGGCTTTA
>NC_051400.1:10712216-10712339 GCF_015228065.2 Penaeus monodon
GATAATAATACTAAAAATTCTATATTCAGTCCATTACGCAACTAGGAAATAAGATGGAAAACTGAACATCATAGAATCGAAACCCTATGCAATAGAATTAAAGTCTTAGAAATTATTAGTTTT
>NC_051400.1:10712969-10713227 GCF_015228065.2 Penaeus monodon
TATATACGAAAAAGCCCAGAGGCTTAAAAAAAATAATGTTTCTCCTCCTCAGAGCCGTAAATGGCATCTTTCGCCATAGCTTTCCTTGCCGACACTCCCCAAGAATTGCCATAAATCGGCATGAGAGGCCATAAGAGAGATGTATTGACTCGTGCCTTACTCTAAGCTCTCCATAAGGGCGTCGCCGCGGTTAATCATAATTACTGGGGGGGGGGGGTGAGAGCCAAGCGCTGCCGTTCGTAATAAGGTCCTGGGAAA
>NC_051400.1:10713304-10713402 GCF_015228065.2 Penaeus monodon
AGGAGGAGGAATTATTTTGTGTGTGTGTGTTTCGGGTCCTTTTTCATTTATTTTTGTTTTTGTTTTTGTGTCTGCTTGGATGAGCGTGATATTACATC
>NC_051400.1:10713529-10713813 GCF_015228065.2 Penaeus monodon
TTGAAAAGGAAAATCCACATTTCATTTCCTGAAAACCAACATCATCAGTCATTTGTTTCTCGACGTAAACGAATTTAAAAAAAAACTGAACTAAAACCAGCCTTTGTTTTAACTGGATCGCCTATATTGCCTTTATGAGTGTGTCTTTCCTTGCAATTGCTCGTGCGTGCGAAGGGGGAGGGAAAAGGGAAGGGTGGACTATTTTATGACATTTTTCAAAGTGATTAAAACACGAGAGAAAATTTATCGGAGACAAAAGGAGTGTCTTATGAATCATTTCATTT
>NC_051400.1:10713897-10714101 GCF_015228065.2 Penaeus monodon
AATCGGATTGTGAATCTCGTCAAAAGACAATGAATATTAATGAACCTTAATGCCATTTTTATTTTGAAGAGTAAATGCGACGCGACATGGGTGATTCACAAATCTTTTTTCCATTTGTCTGTTTATTTGTTTGACCGCCCTACTTTGGTGGTCATTTGTTTGTTTGTTTTTGTCCTTCTCTTGTGCCTATGCGTTATCATTTCG
>NC_051400.1:10714215-10714420 GCF_015228065.2 Penaeus monodon
CTTTCTTCTTCTTCTTTGTCTCTTCATCCAGTATATTCGTTATGTGTTTGTGCTACTTGCAAAGACAAGGGAACAGACAAACAAACCGAGAAGATTAATCAACCTTTATTAACCAAATAGCGACTGACGACCCTCGCTAGTTTGAAAAGGTTAAAATTGTTTGATTTTTGTCTCTAAGATAAGTAAGATAGTAAGATAGATAGAT
>NC_051400.1:10714580-10714836 GCF_015228065.2 Penaeus monodon
TTCGAGTTGTTTCTACACTTCCCCTATATAGTCCGTTTCGTATACAATTCAATTTATTTTCCAAATTTACAGTTCAGAAATATACATCTTAATAACAACCGAATATTTCTGAACCCCCTAGGCACGCCTCGCCCTCCTCATCTTGCTTGGGAACGCCGCTCGGGAATACGTCACGCGGCGCCTGTGCCGTAAAACCCTGTTCATGCCGAACCTACGAACACCCTCATATTTACTTAGCTTATCGTTATAGGTACTT
>NC_051400.1:10715028-10715161 GCF_015228065.2 Penaeus monodon
TTACTTATTCATTTATTTATTCATAAGGAATATGTGTATGTGTTTCTACGGCTCTACCTTGGCGACAGCCTCGGGATTGTCACATTTCAGTGATAAGGAACCAATGGTAAAACGCATTAAAATATGGGGGAAG
>NC_051400.1:10718200-10718333 GCF_015228065.2 Penaeus monodon
ACTAGCAAATTAAAAGAGTTTTCCATGCTATATTGGCCACTGGTTCGAGATCTTTGTCCCGAAGGCTAACGAAACATTTTTGAACCACAGAAAACAGCTTTTTGTAGGGTAAACTTATCTATTGCCTCTACTT
>NC_051400.1:10719574-10719762 GCF_015228065.2 Penaeus monodon
CTGTCTCTCTTCCATGAAGCTAAACTCTCTTTTCTTCCGCACTCCCTCATCTCCTCTTTCTCCTCCTCATCATTTCCCCTTTCTTAATTAACCGAATCACCAAAGGAAAGTTTAAAGGATTTTTTTCCCTTTCTTATCTCTCTTTTTCCATCTTCTTCCCCTTTGTCATGTTCTCCTTCTGAAACGTG
>NC_051400.1:10720071-10720299 GCF_015228065.2 Penaeus monodon
GTCAGAACCGTGTTCTCAATAACACAAAAGCAGACGCTGTGAGGCTATCAAAGGCCTTTTAAGATTTACGGGAATGCAATAGCCCCGGAACCTCTCCGTCTTGCAAAATAATTTTCCTGAAATTTTTCCAAAGATGAAATTCGGGCCTTGGCTAAGGTTATATTTTTATATGCAGTTTATGTTTCCAAAAGGGGTTTTGAGGGAGTAATAATAGTTATATCATCACTC
>NC_051400.1:10720357-10720534 GCF_015228065.2 Penaeus monodon
CATTGTATTGACCATTTTGCGATTATCATCACTTTAAAAATAGTAGTAAGAATACTTAATAGTAGTAGTGATTGCAGTAGTAGTACCATTACTTATATGTTGCTGTTACTATAATTGTTATCACTGTTATGATTCGTAGCGGTAGGTTTAATATCACTATTATAGAGAATGCTATGA
>NC_051400.1:10720607-10721268 GCF_015228065.2 Penaeus monodon
CTAATACATACACGCCATGTCTCCACTGCAAAGTTTTCATAATCTGTCTTTGGATAATTAAATGTAAGTTTCATTTTCAGTATTGACGCGTAATTTTTCTTGTTACAAATTCCAAAAATACCCTGTGTGCGACTCATTTCATCTGATGTAATAAGCACTTTGACAATCATATCTGGATGAAGCATTTATGTTTTAACAAAGTTCTTGCAATATCAATATCAGGACAGATTATATATAAAAGTTGTTTCCGAGTATATTAAGCTATCAAGATTCCCATTGTCGTTACAAATATTAGAGACAATTACATTTACATTTTGGTAACATGTCATGGAGACTATCAAAGCAATAAAAGTCTTGAGAATATACTTTTGAATATTGCATTATCAGCACTGCTCATGAATAAACAAAATTAGCATCGCTTTCCACTTTTGCATTAATGACCACCCTCTTGCATTTTTGACCTAACCTCCTGTTATTCACATTCTTTCGTTTCTTATTTAAATGCAGGAGTGACATGTAGAACACACTGATAAAACAATTACGACTATTGTGAAAACTAGCATGCAGGGAATTCATTCATTATAGATTATAATTGATGTAGTGTGTTCTGACGATCGTTGGTTAACAGAATTTAACATATTACTGGCGATATTAGGTATCA
>NC_051400.1:10721305-10721579 GCF_015228065.2 Penaeus monodon
TTATGCACGTATGTTTGTAGCTGTTGTTTTTTTCTTCGTTTTTGAGAGCGAATACTTGTTCCCGCACTAAAACAGCCGAAATAACCCTACATTTCCCTCCCCCTTCATCTCGATCTCACACGCCAGAAAACAGACCTGGATTTACCTCCCACCGCCTATGATATTCACTTACCTCTTTCACTTCGCTGCCTCCTCGCTTCTAATGTAATCTAAGCTCGCGTGGAGGTCTCGATATTTTTTCCCGTTCATTCTCCTGTGCCTTTTCTTAATTACA
>NC_051400.1:10721629-10721721 GCF_015228065.2 Penaeus monodon
GAATGTGATTTGTTATCAGATTTGTTATGTCATTTTTCGTGGTTTGTTATTCAATATAAAAGGATATTTGTGAGAACTTGATGTGATTAACT
>NC_051400.1:10722145-10722395 GCF_015228065.2 Penaeus monodon
TTAATGTTTTGTATATCTATGACGCAGCTATATAGCAAGCGAGTCTATGATATTAGCTGAAATAAACAATAATACTTTGTAGCTAATTACACTGGCCATAATTAAGCCCACTTGATAATCAGTAGTTCACATGCACATTCCTTAGAATGATATATACACATATGCATACATATTTATACATACGACTGTGTTCTAGTCTATCTGCATGATGTATTGCAGGGGATACGAACATATCCCAGATTATTGATAG
>NC_051400.1:10722454-10722751 GCF_015228065.2 Penaeus monodon
TGGAAATAATTAGATCGATTCAGATGTAAATGATGAAAAAGATATTGATAATACGATTGAAAATTTATTACATTGTGTAAAAAATTTCTCTTTAAAATATGTTGATTTCACTTTTGCGCAGACTTGTTAGAAGACAGTTTGTAGAGAAAGATTCCCTCGCTTGCACACCGGCTAAGAGGTCAGTGCTAATTGCACTTATGCTAACAAGATCAGTTTAATTTGCAACATCTCTCTTGGGTTCGCAGATCTCAACATTTTTCTTTTTTTCTTTTTTTCTATGAATGCCTTTCAGGACTA
>NC_051400.1:10723276-10723430 GCF_015228065.2 Penaeus monodon
CATCCTTTCCGAGGGGCGAGCAAGAGGCCTTCTCATGCAAATGATCCTTGCAATTTCCTTCTTCGTCCACTGACAATTTTCACTTGCAATGCTCGTGCAACATTTTGGAACAGGTAACGAGTCGCCGGGTTTACCTTAATTCCATACGAGGGGG
>NC_051400.1:10723700-10723939 GCF_015228065.2 Penaeus monodon
CACCCTTAAGAATTAAACTGTGGTTTTGAGTATATATAAATGAATATCAAAATAACTTTCTTTCTTTTTTTACGAGTTACGAGAGTACGAAATGTCATTAATAACTTCTGATTTTAAAGTTTTGAAGTTTATTGTTTTAAAAAAAATGGAAAAAAAAGCAGGACCCTTCCATCAAGAAAATTGTTTTTACAGAATTATTCATTAGTGTTAATACCAATTGTACGTGGTATTACGCAAGG
>NC_051400.1:10724381-10724473 GCF_015228065.2 Penaeus monodon
AGTCATCGTGCTAGTAGCGAAATAGATTATGAAAGTAACATTACAAAGGATTAACAATTTATTATGATGATTGGGGACATCCTTACATGAAA
>NC_051400.1:10724798-10724942 GCF_015228065.2 Penaeus monodon
TTTAAAAGACTGACTATTTTCAAGAAATCTCATTCATGAATATCCCCAAGAAATTGAACTCGCTAGACATTCGCTTTCTCCCTCGTTCTTTTCGTAACAGGAGGCCAATAATCAATCAATTCTTTGTTAGAATGTGAAACGGCA
>NC_051400.1:10725546-10727206 GCF_015228065.2 Penaeus monodon
TACAGTGAGTGAACAAGCAGTCTTTCTTCTGCAATTGCTATATTGTACAGTTACCTTTCTCATCATCTTAATATAAGTTGTAAACGTAGATGCGTCCAAACTATCCATTTCATGAAATGCCATTAACAATCTCTTGCGCCTGATTTTCGAATAACCCCTTGGTCTCTTACGAAAAAAAATCCTGTCTATTTTTTCATAAGCTATCTCTGTTTTGGTTATCTTTCCAAGCACATGATTAGAGTTGCAATAAACGGTGGTTGTTTTTTAATGTTTTTTTAATGATAATTTAATAAATTACCCTAAAAGTTTTGTTATTCCTGCCTGTTAACTCTTGGGTGTCTTTCTAAACACATGGGGAGATTTGTAATAAATGAGGTTGGTTGTTTAATGAATCCGCTAGTCTATATCCCTTTCTCTATATGCCGTGTAAACAATGTCAGAGCTGCCTGTTCGTCATTTGGCCATTCATCAAAAGCAACTAATATTGCGCCTGGTATTCCTTAATTAGAAAGCTTGGACAATAACGCAGTTCCAATTTGTCTTTATACCCAATCCACTTTTCTGCATTTCTGAAGCCTGTGTTCAATTAAGTAAGATTTATTACACCATTACAGGTGCAGCGTATTCTTTTCTTGACGTAATTTCGCCGCTATATTTATCTCTCGCTGTCAGAGGGCGAGTGAATCATGCTGTTTCGTCCGTGTAAACTTAATGGTGCTTCTGGAGACACAAAACAAAGCTCTTGGAGATCAATAGTATGCTCCCGAGTGCTATAACGGGGGAACATACCAATGCATTCAGAAGATATATGTATACTTCGTTATAATCCTTCATAAATAGAATCACTTGAAATTAAAAACACATTCTTAGGACGTGACACCTCCTTGCTGCATGGCGTTCCTTGTCGGAAAAAAAAACGATATTGATTATTATTTGGATATAACTGGATATAACTATTTTTACAACATATCTAAGAGTCTCTCAATTGTTCACACAACGATATGATAACAGCGAAGAGTAATGAATAGTCTTGAATCTTGAAAGTTAATCATACTTTGATGAATGAAATAACTGGGAACGTTTCGAACTCGTTAACGTTCCCCAAGGAAGGAAAACAAGGACCGGGAATCATGCATAATTTAAATACGTGAAGATAAATTGAACACAGTCGAACATTTAAGCGAATAAGCGCAATGAACAGAGTGAACAATGCCAATTATGACACTTGAATGGCTGAGGATGCCTTCGCAATCCACACAGGTAATGGATGTGCATAACTCGCGCCTCACTCCATTCACTGCAATGTAGCAAGGAAATCTAAAGTATTATGAATGCAGTAAAAGCACAGATAACATTCGCTAGAAGCAAAACCATGAGAAGATTAAGCAATTAAGTGTTGATAACATGAATTTTAATCCGATCATATTTTCAGATTAATATATCACTTGTATTTGTTTCAATATCATAAGACTTACTATTTTCAATGTTGGTATTTACAGTTATTTTCTACAAGATTTTCTTTTAATATAGAAATAATTTCAGAAATAATTTTGTTTTTTTCTGCTTCTTCATATATATTCCTTTTCCATACAGAAGAAAAAATGTAAAGTATACAAATTGGATCTCGATAAGGTTGTGTATGTTAAATTAAGGCTTTTTG
>NC_051400.1:10727501-10727713 GCF_015228065.2 Penaeus monodon
CTATCACGATTATGGAAAATTAGGAATGTTCATGACATTACCTAAAGGTGGGAACAAATGGTTTCACATAATTTTGATTAAATTATGTAATTAAATACGACCTGAAATTAATATTCATTACTGTTCGTTCACGGAATATAATAACATATAGGAACTGATCTACTTGCCATATTGTTTAGTCTCTTTTATAACTTTTGGGGTATTTGTAAATG
>NC_051400.1:10727773-10727953 GCF_015228065.2 Penaeus monodon
CAAACAAACAGACAAATACAGTAGAAGTTGTGTTATATACAGTGAACTTTGTCTTTTCAAATTTAATTCTGCGATAGGTTTACAAGTCTGAGCGTTAATTAAATCTAAAAAACAATACAAAACATAATTTTACGTAACAGAGGGACGCCGCTGGAAATCTTATCTCCTTGACGCAATTTC
>NC_051400.1:10727980-10728052 GCF_015228065.2 Penaeus monodon
GTGTAAAAGAACACTCTTTTACTTTGTTAATTACTCTGATCTGCTGCTTCTGCCATAGACTATATAGTGATG
>NC_051400.1:10728305-10728732 GCF_015228065.2 Penaeus monodon
CAAAGTTGAGTCCTCAAAAAGCGAAATTTTCCAGTCCAGTCATGTCCGCTTCCTGCGCCGCCGCGAGACGCGAGTGACGGACCGAGGCAGTTCCTCTCCTGAAGACGAACTGCTCTTCCCTCGCCCTTTTCTCAGCCTCCTCTACTTTCCTCTCCGGATGATCTTCCTCACAATTATCTCCGAGAGAAGGACGAGCCCGCCAGCCAAGTTGCCGAGGACGTACACGAAGAAGGGACCCTGGAAATGCTCCAGGCTGAGGATCACGGGGCCGCCCTCAGCGCCGCCTGCGTCTGCCCCTCCTTCAAGCTGTTCCTCTAACGCATCGCCCCCGCCGCGCTGCCGCACCAGCCGCTGTTCCTCGAAGAGCAAAGACTGAGGGGGAAAGGGAGCGAAAAGTGTTTGACGTCGATTGGTGATGGTCGGTGAG
>NC_051400.1:10729403-10729588 GCF_015228065.2 Penaeus monodon
TACCTGAAGCCACTTCTCGACCAGGCCCGCTTGCACCACCCGGTCGATTAGTTGATCGAATCTGCGTAATGGAAATATATCCATATATGAAACATGTACTGGCGAAGCTGAATGAGCCATCAATAACATTTGATTCCCCGGCGGTATCTTGCTAAGTCAAAATCCACAGAAGTTATATTACCAGC
>NC_051400.1:10730036-10730193 GCF_015228065.2 Penaeus monodon
AAGAGATAATTCAAGACTCATACACCTCGATGCAATCATTTAGCATCAGTTTTCGCCTGTAAAGATAGAATCACAAAGCTGTTGGTAAGATTCAATATTCATGAACAGATAATCAGTCATTTGTCGACAGATTTCTTGGCTAAATAAACCACATTAG
>NC_051400.1:10730783-10731079 GCF_015228065.2 Penaeus monodon
CCTACCCCACCTCCTCTTGAAGGGCGCGTGCTCCAGCATCGGCCACGCGATGCGATCCACATGCACGTTGAACCCGGGCATGTGTATCTTCGGCCGGCCTCTCCTGTCGGTGAACTTGACGGCGATCAGGAGCCTCGTGGTGATGCTGTTGTCCCACGTGGCGGTCGTCCCCTTGGCCACGTCCTGCAGGATATTCTCGAGCGAATCGCGCCAGTCCACGCCCTCCCGCAGAGCCACCATGACGGGGTCGGTCGCCTGTTCGAGGATCGTGCTCTGGATCCCGCCGTAGTAGACCT
>NC_051400.1:10731191-10731861 GCF_015228065.2 Penaeus monodon
TAAGATGGTGTTTGTGTGGTTGTGGTTGAGATAGGTGTTGGGCGTGCGTGTGGTTGAAAAGGATGTGGTTGGGTCTTGGTGGACTTGAGTTGGTTGAGCTGGCGCGCGGGTGTAGCTGTGTGTGTGTGTGGTTGATATGGTTAAGATGGATGTGGTTGCGCTTGAGTTGGATGTCTGTGGCTGGATGACATGTGGTTTTGGAGGACTGACATGAACGTGGTTGGGTGTGTGGTAGTTGCTGAGTCTGCTTGGTTGGATGGTGCGTATTTTTTCGGATGGTTTGATCTGTGTGGTTGAATAGCGTGTGGTTGTCGTTGAGACCGTGTGGTTGAGATGGATGTAATTGAGTATTGTTTGAGTCTTCGCTTCGTGAAGTGGAAAGACTAATGAGATTTGGTGCAACGTTGACGATTGAATAGTTGTGTTGTTCACGACGAATACTTTGTCACAAGAACCTGTTTGTGTGAATGGTTGAACGGCATGTGGTTGCTGTGGTTAAATATTAACGTAAGAGTGTCCTCGGTTGTGGCATTCGGAGGGTAACCCTTACGGGTTATATATTAGAATATTGAAAGTGTTGTACCTACGACTACGTGGCTGATTTGAAGCACAAGATGTTCTATTAATGACAATTACGTTCTAAATCCCGACAATTACCGTCATAAATAAG
>NC_051400.1:10732157-10732373 GCF_015228065.2 Penaeus monodon
AACGCGCAGCCACACTGCCAGCCCTTACCCTCGCCCAGTCGATCTCCGAAGTGACGAGTTCCTCCAGGTTCTTGATGGGTTCCTGCAGTCCGGGCGAGACCAGGAAGGAGATGAGGGAGGAGGAGTAGGTGATGCCCAAGATCATGGAGAAGAGGAGCCAGAATCCCACGAAGACCCGGCCGGGAGCCTCCAGGATGTCTCTGTGGTTGCCTCGCT
>NC_051400.1:10732970-10733226 GCF_015228065.2 Penaeus monodon
TTTCATTCCCACCCTCATACACGTAGGGATGAATGGGCGAGGCTCCCTCCATCCACCCGCCCGCAACACTCACCTGGAAGACCGGCTGAGTCGTGAACATGACAGCATTTTCGATTCTCTGGAACCACCTGACCTTTCCGCTGGATGACCCCGCGCACAGCCTGGCAACTAAGGTCAAGAAAGGTCCAGCTGTGACCACCGCCGCAGCCACAGCCAACCACACTCCTGCCGTGAAAGGTCTGGTCGAAGAGGTTCC
>NC_051400.1:10733731-10733846 GCF_015228065.2 Penaeus monodon
TGTAAATCCTATCTTGAGTAAGTGCACAGTGAATAGGATTCTAGCATTATCGTCTATCAGGTGAATATCTTCATTTGCATAAATTGTATTCCCTTTTCCTTTTTTTTTTGTTTTT
>NC_051400.1:10734203-10734452 GCF_015228065.2 Penaeus monodon
AAGGCCGCGTCGGCGCCCACCTGACGGGGCCGAGCCACTGCGGGAGGGGCTTGGCCAGGGGCGTGAACAGCTCGGAGGCGTCGTAGATGAAAGGCTCGGTGAAGTCGACGGCCTCCTCGCGCGGCGTCGAGATCCCGATGTCACTCACGGCGAAGTCAGCCTTCTCCGTGGCCACCATGCCTGGGGGAGGGGGAGGGAAGGGGGTTAAATGTCACGGTCAGAGGTTAGGCCTTTTTTGGGGGGCTTTTG
>NC_051400.1:10734517-10734613 GCF_015228065.2 Penaeus monodon
TCCGTGGCCACCGTGCCTGAGGGAAAGGGACTGAATGTCAAGGTTGGTGAGGTCAAAGATGTTATAACCTTTTTTTTTTTTTTGGGGGGGGAGGGC
>NC_051400.1:10734676-10735437 GCF_015228065.2 Penaeus monodon
GGCATACGTTTGTCTCTCTGGTCGGCTTTTTCCGCTGACGCCATGCCTTCGAAGAGAAATTAAATAGAAAAAGGGGGTTGGAAAGCAAGATGGATGAGATCAAAGACTAATCTTTAGTCATTTTTTATAAGTTTTATAAGTATAAGTTTGTTTCTTATATCGGACTTTTTCACGATGTCTGGGAGAGAGAAATAGAAAGCGGGATTTTGGTGCATAACAAACTTCTTTTCGTGTATAATCAACCTCATTTCGTGCATAATCTAACTCATTTCGTGCATATTCAACCTCTTTTCGTGCATCATCTATCTCTTTTCGTGCTTAATCTAACTCAG
This sequence comes from Penaeus monodon, assembly GCF_015228065.2. Classification (NCBI taxonomy): domain Eukaryota; kingdom Metazoa; phylum Arthropoda; class Malacostraca; order Decapoda; family Penaeidae; genus Penaeus; species Penaeus monodon. Next base: position 10,735,009 of record NC_051400.1, read on the forward strand.
TTCGTGCATAAGCAACCTCTTTTCATGCATAATCAACCCCTTTTCGTGAATAATAAACATCTTTTTGCGCATAATCAACCTCTCTCCCAACATTACCAATCCCTTTCCTTGCAAACCCAGCCTCTTTTCCTACACAATCAACCCCATTCCTTGCAAAATCAACCTCTTCGTGCATGCCTACCTTATTTTCCTTTCGTGCATAATCCAACAACGAAACGACGGGTTATTATGATCCAACAACGAGACGACGGGTTATTATGATCCAACAACGAGACGACGGGTTACATACCTATCATGCCAGTCCAGTTGCCGCTTGAGGTGAGGCGTCCCCACTGGCCGTCTTCCGGGCGCACGTAATGGTACGTGAAATTAACAGCTGTTGCTAGCTCGTCCAGGAGAGTGATTTCGAAGCCTCGGTACCTGGGAGGG
>NC_051400.1:10737628-10737884 GCF_015228065.2 Penaeus monodon
ACCATCATATCATATGCTTCCCTGAATCTACCGCAGTACACAAAACCCTCCGACACCTTTTTGCCTCTGTTCTATGCTCACATCCATGAATGAGAAAAGGCGAAACAGCAAGTAATAAAGCCTCCTACCTTCCAGGACCAGGGAGAGAGAGGCCTTTGTCGATGACGAAAGGAGAGTACGGAATGGCAGCCACAGTGAAATTGAAGCCTTGCAGGTTTATCAGTTTGTCTGCCGGGAAAAGTGGCTTCCCTTCCCT
>NC_051400.1:10738532-10738871 GCF_015228065.2 Penaeus monodon
TTCGACACATTCTTGCTTGTATAAATACCGTAATAATTAGCAATCAAACACCCTAAGAACTACACACTGACACACACAATAGCAAGAATAGCGAACCCAAGAGAGCTGTGTACTTGAAGAATAATTCCTGAGAAACACAGCGCACACAGGCAATACCTAACTATTCATAGGTCCCTTCATAGAACGTAGACACGCACTCAGACATATATATATTTGCGAGATAGATTTTTTTTATCATCATTATTATACAAATTATATCATACAAGGGAAGTAACTTGGTGTTCATGTTTCGAGAAAAAGTCCATTACTGGAACATATTTTGAAAAGGAGTAAAAGAGG
>NC_051400.1:10739312-10739495 GCF_015228065.2 Penaeus monodon
ACGACATATATATAAGAGAAATACCCAAATGCATAACCAAATAAGTCTGTTATGCATAGATATATTTTATTTTACACATTTTTCCCGCTATCTGTCCTACTAAATTCTTAAATATTTCGATATATTGCTTTTTTTTCACTGAATCCATTCTGATCAAATCTTTCAGGTGAATTCAGTAGATAG
>NC_051400.1:10739544-10740282 GCF_015228065.2 Penaeus monodon
CGGGAAAATGATTTAGGAGGCTATATTCTGGCGTTCAGTTTGAGAGATTCAAGATGAGAAAATAATGAACAAGTAGGTATTTTTATTCTCTGTCTCACTTTTGCGTGTTCTCTTTAGTCTTAAGATTAAGAACGTCATTACGTGCCAAAATAGCAAGATGGTGCCATATTTTGGAAAGACTAAATATTAATCTAAAAAAAAAAGTGCTAGCCGCATGCTAAAGCGAAACACGTTTTCTTGTAATGGATTTAAATATTACTGAACAGCTAAGAAAAATAAAACGAATTTGACGGTGAAAAAAAGACAAAGATAAATGTGGGAAAAGCGCTAAAGAAGATGATATATTGCCTGCTATGTTGGCTGGAGGCAGCCTGAAGAATGGCAGTGTTGCCATTGATTTTAAAAAGAAACAAAAACGCTAGACTGGACTTTAAGAACCACCAAACATAAGAACAAAATCTCCCCCTTTTCCCATTAAAAAAAGGACTTAAAAAAAATCGCTAAATATAGAGCAAACTTCCATTAATTTCCCCGCTAGGTCATACCTCAAACCGCTCTTGATCTGGCGGGGGAAATCGCTAGGACGGGAGCGCGTCCGCTAACGCAAGGGGGAGCGGACAATAGAAAATTAATCATTTCCTCCGCGCGGACCTGCCGAAGCCTCGCCGTTAGGGCGTTCTGGGGCGGCCGATAGATGGCGTTAGCAGGGTGAATTTCGTGGTATTCTGCGATTGTGCG
>NC_051400.1:10740867-10741151 GCF_015228065.2 Penaeus monodon
CCCTTCTTCATGCTACCCTCTCATCTCCTCTCCTTTATCCTTCACCTTTTTTTTCCGAAAGAGCATTTTCACCAGCCAAGTATCCTCACCTGAATCTTCTGTTTGGGCTCCAGGTATCCACTCTCTCAAAGGAGTGTCTGGAGTCACCTGTGAAGAGTCGGGTGCTGTAGAGAATCCACCTGTCTTGCACCTCTCCCCTTGCTGCCAGCACGACATGGGTAGTAAACCTGTCAGTGGTTTAAATAAACATATGAATGTGTTAGGCAAAAGGTCATAAGGCAACG
>NC_051400.1:10741196-10741625 GCF_015228065.2 Penaeus monodon
CGAACCATGAATGTGTGTTAAATGCATGGTTATCCTGGGTTAAGGTTCAGCCATCCGGTAGGAGAGAAAGTGTGTAGTTATGAGATGTGTCTTACAGAATATGGGTATTTTAATCTAATTATATTATCATATTCAAATTTCTCTACTTGTATATCGTGGAGGAAGATTTTTTTCACAAGCATATACTCTAGTTCGTTATTTACTGAAGTTGTTAAAGATACACGTGCAATACAAATCGCTTTGTGAATGGATGCTTCGGGGATCTCGAAGCTTCATTGGTGCATGTAATGAAGCTTTTGAATTCTGCTTTAATGCGTGCGGTGATGGACTGTGCGAGGCTAGTTTCAGAAGCGGAAAGGTACTTGCGGATTTTTTTAAATTTATTTATTTAATTAATGTTATAGATGATTAGGTTCAGACAAATGGCAA
>NC_051400.1:10741670-10741816 GCF_015228065.2 Penaeus monodon
GGAGAATGAAAAAGGGATATGAAGAATTATATTCCACATAATGCAAAGTTGTAGAAGATGAAAGATATTAAAAATGGAAGAGAAAAAGTTTGTTAAAGTTAACATCGACATCTTCCTCTGGCCGCAGATAATTCGGGCAAAGGGAA
>NC_051400.1:10742369-10742711 GCF_015228065.2 Penaeus monodon
AAAACCCACTAGCCTTGCCCTAGTGACCCCATCCCTCAAACCCCTGACCTCGCCCGCAGGACCCACCTCAAGGAAGGCATCAGCACAAATTCCTTGGCGTCTGTCGAGCCCCCGTCCTCCTTGGGAAGCAGCGCGATGAAGGTCTGAGTGTCACCTGCCCACCACGTCACACTCGAGTCCAAGAGGTTTCTCAGTGTCTCTTCCTTCGTCAGGATCAGCACGCCCCTGCACATCAGGGAGTCTGACGGCTGTACCTTTGCCTATCGGGGGCAGGGGGGGGGGGGGGTGAAGGTTGATAAATGGGAGGTAATGGGTAGGTGTAAAATAGGTTTATGTCGCACA
>NC_051400.1:10743527-10743678 GCF_015228065.2 Penaeus monodon
GTTTTGTTGAGTGAGCTTGAATAGCTGCAATGATTTATTAAGGCTGTGAAGGTCCACCCATGCCAGGAGAGATGATTATTAGCTTTCGACTAAATTATTACACCAGTAGGACACGAAAAGGCTGTTAATTGGTCGGAATTTCCCTCTCACA
>NC_051400.1:10744247-10744616 GCF_015228065.2 Penaeus monodon
TGTTCACCATCGCTAAGTCCACCAACGACAGGCCTTGTTTGTGGGCGAGGAGAGACGTAGGCAGGGGGTCTTTGGCACTGACACCGTCATAGAGCACAACGAGAGCACATGCCATCATTTCCCTGGACACCACCTCGAGGACCAGCTGGCCAACGCTGTCGAAGTCACCAGCTGTCTTTCCCGAGTCCAGTTTGGCTGACTGGCGGGGGTGGTGTTACGAAGCGGGAGGGGGTGGGGAGAAATGAATGGTTATTAGGGTTGTTAGGGGTAGGATTTTAGTATAGTAGGGGGTCTGAAGGGAAAAAAACGTGGTAATGATTGTTTGATCATACTTACCATCGGTTATTTCTTACTCACTAACTTCTGCTC
>NC_051400.1:10744759-10745454 GCF_015228065.2 Penaeus monodon
TGTATAGACCATTACAAGTAGTCATTAGGCGGACGGTGGCTTCCGATTCGTGTAGTCTAAGGCAAGATTCCTGTCCACGGTCTTTCCTCCCTGTACTACGACCGCCCAGAGTATACGGTGGAAAGGCTAGCTCTTTTCTGCTTTGTAATATAAAAGTTATGTTAACTCTCTAACACTTTTACAAATAAGGTTGAGTATTCTATCATGTTCGTTATGTATAAGGAAATCAAACTGCATTTAACTTTATTGCTGTGTTCAAGGGAGACTTAGGTGTTAAGGTACAAAATTTATATACATTTACTGGCTGTAAGTGTAGCAAATATAAGAAACCTTGCAAATTGAATGCAACATATTTCACTGTCAAGGTTTCATGTATATAAGGCGATTCCTGTGATTTATTATTGCAAAACAATCTACGAAAGGATGCATAAAGTCTAAATGTATGACATAATCTATGAATTAAGGCAAACATTTCTTTCATTTTTCCGTGCAAAGAAATGGAATGGTTTGATATCATAAGACGCAATTGTGATTTGAAAAGTCCTATAAAGTCGATAGGACGGCTTTTCATTAATAGAAGACACAGGTCATATTACACTGAAGATATTTCTCGTAACTGTTTTAGGAATATGTTTACACCATATTTATATGTCATTATTTTCCTTTGTAATTCGACCCATAAAAGATAGTTTCAC
>NC_051400.1:10745517-10745604 GCF_015228065.2 Penaeus monodon
TACATAAACCGCACCCCACAACAACACTACATCTACACCCCACACACACTTTTTCACACACCACTACACAAGTGTGTGTTATCGTCA
>NC_051400.1:10745820-10745897 GCF_015228065.2 Penaeus monodon
GTTGGTAAAACACTATATTACGTCGTTATTTTTTTAAAGAAATCGCACGTGTCGGTAAACCCTTTTAAAGCTGGTAT
>NC_051400.1:10745949-10746335 GCF_015228065.2 Penaeus monodon
CACAGCATGAGTAATGTCTATTTAAAAAAACAAAGGACATCTTACCCAGCGCATTACCTTCTTCAAAACTTAGCATCACCTTCAAAACTTAATCTTACAAACACCTCGCTTCCTTAAGTGAACTAATTAACACATCAACAGAGAGCAAGATTAAAGAACAACACGTTTTTTTTTTCTCTCTCATTCTAAGCGTCTTTCTGTAACAAATCTTTTCTCTTATCCGAAGCATTTAAGCTCGTACCCCTTGCACACTGCACGTTTTAAAAAGGATAAAAAGATATAAAAGAAAATAAGAAAGAGATTAAAAAAGCAGAGAATATTTGAGATTTCACGCCTTGTGAATTTTTGCTTTGAAAATTGGTCTTTGAAGATTTTTTTTCTTTTTT
>NC_051400.1:10746353-10746426 GCF_015228065.2 Penaeus monodon
ATTTAAAGAGAAAACTGTAGCTGTTCAAAGGGATGGCGGAAGACGTGGCTGTTTAGAGGAATACTGATCATGT
>NC_051400.1:10747017-10747247 GCF_015228065.2 Penaeus monodon
CTAGGCACTACAAGGTAATTTTCTCAACATATTCCATAAGATCTTTTAATAAATACACATGTATGACGTCAATAAATTCCTGGCCATTTGGAATGAGGACTTCTTGAAATCTCTTGAACGTATGAAAATTTCTTGAAACACCCAAATGGAACAGAAATTGAATGAGCTAAGTAAAAGTTTGTGGGGTTTAATTAAATCACTGGTGACGGAAATTCACTGTATGGCCTAAG
>NC_051400.1:10747559-10747771 GCF_015228065.2 Penaeus monodon
CAGCTTCCGTGCATAGATCGGCATAGAGACTAACTAACTTAAAAATTCCGATCCTTTTTTCTATGAAGTTTGAGAGGAGTTATAAGATCAGTTCACTTGCCTGTCCGTTTTTCTCGCCCTCTCACGCTTGCCGACTGTCACGCCATGCCACGTTTTCTCTCCACCTCTCCTCTCCCCCCTCTCTGTAATTATCTGTCTGTCGCTTTACTTTA
>NC_051400.1:10747922-10748171 GCF_015228065.2 Penaeus monodon
TTCGACTGGCTGAAACGGGTCCTTTTTCCTCCAACATGCAAGGCCAACATACACCTGACGGTCACCTGGTCTGGCCTGACTCTGGCCCCGAGCGCAGTGCAAACCTGTCAACGCGTATGACTGTCTGGGAGCGTCATTCATATGTCAGTAAGGGAAGCGAGAATTTGGCGATGGAGTGTTAAAGAATTAAAGGGTTTATTTCATGGTGGATCAACTGCACGGAAATAAAACGAAAGAAAACCTACTGTA
>NC_051400.1:10748218-10748369 GCF_015228065.2 Penaeus monodon
ACATCAGGCAAAAAATGTCATTGTGTAAGGTAGAACACAAAGACTACCCAAAGAGCATTAGTTAGGAATGAATAAATCATTTTGGCTTTTATTATTAATAAAAAAAGAAAAATGTTTGACGCATGTAGAATTCTCTATAGTCCCTTGTTTT
>NC_051400.1:10748925-10749649 GCF_015228065.2 Penaeus monodon
TTCCCTTTCTAATGCTACAGGCCGCGTGAACGCCCAACATTGCGATGTTTATGCACAAAGAACACAGACGCATTACACTTCACAGGGAGGACTGAGAGAGTCGACCTGTACTACCTGTGTTGGTGAGACATAATTGATATGTCAGCCGTCTGTAGCCTCGCTGACGGTTGCTGACACGCGAGAGCCCCGCCGTGACGTCAAGAGATGAACTGGAGAAAGCTCGAACAGTTTCAGTTTCAGATAGAATGTTTGGGAAATACACGAAACACACGGAAAATGATATTTTAAAAAATAAGCAAGTAAAGTAGATACAGTGCTTTAACATTATAAGGATAAATAAGCATATGAGATTATTCGACATAGCATTTGAAAACAGTTTAAACTTGCATACAACAAGGATCAGATGTAGAGCATTGTCGTACGTGAAGTTATTCAGACTATAGACGTGATCCTTATACAGTAAATGCATAGATACGTGTGAATGCTGTTTGATTCATCCATATAATTGAAGGGAAGAGAGTAAGTGAGGATTGATAATATTATTACATATGGGGGTGACAAAAAAAAAAAAAACACTATGTGCTAAATTCGTTTATTAGAAGGTCAGGAAAACAAATGTTGTATCCCCGAATATCACTTTTAAAAAATATATATTGACCATTTACTAAAAGGTGAGATAACAGTTTCGAAACCTATTCCACTATACCTATTTTGTGTACAATAT
>NC_051400.1:10749727-10749817 GCF_015228065.2 Penaeus monodon
CACCGGGGTTTATTTTTCCATTTATGCGTCGGATTACCTTAACAGAAAGAAAAGTTTGTAGGTGACAAGTGAGTTAGGGGAATGTGTGGT
>NC_051400.1:10750300-10750500 GCF_015228065.2 Penaeus monodon
TATTTTATTTAAAAAAAAAAAATTTTTTTTTAAAAAAATTTTTTAAAACAAGGGTTTTTATTTTAAGGGGAAAAAAAAAAAATTTTTGTATGACGGGAGAGGGGAAGTGGGGAGTAATGGGGGAATTGAAAAGACTGGGGGGGGAAAAAAAATTCTGTCTTGGGGGGGGGTAAAAGGGGGGGGGGGGGAAAAAAGGGGGG
>NC_051400.1:10750688-10750780 GCF_015228065.2 Penaeus monodon
TTTTTTTTTTTTTTTTAAAAAAAAAAAAAAAGGGGGGGGGGGGGGGGTTTTTTTTTTTTTCCAAAAAAAAAAAAACCCGGGGGGGGGGGGGG
>NC_051400.1:10751173-10751243 GCF_015228065.2 Penaeus monodon
GCCCTTCCCCCTTTCCCTCAAAGGGGGATTTTCCCCTCCTTTTTACAAAAAATGTTTTTTTTTTTTTTTT
>NC_051400.1:10751270-10751469 GCF_015228065.2 Penaeus monodon
CCACCCCTTTTAAAAAAAAAAAGGAAAGGCAACGAAAAAAACCCCTTTTCGAGAAGTTATGACATTATTTTCGGATGATTATGGACACCTTTCAGCGAACTATAAACATTAGTTCTTATATAAAAAGGGATGATAATGATAAGTTAATGCAAGTAAACAATTAATTAAAACCAATATTTTCTCTACTCATTCTCCCCTG
>NC_051400.1:10751616-10752047 GCF_015228065.2 Penaeus monodon
GTTTTTTGGGTTTTCTTATCTAAATTTTTCTCGAAATTTTGTACTTTTTTTTGGCGAAGAAAAAAAAAGTAAAAAATCCACTTTTTCCAACTCCAGCCCAGCCCACCCCAGCGGGGGCCCCCCCTCCCGCGTCCCCGGGAAAAACACAAGGGTTTCCGCGGCTGAGAGAGGCTGTAATAGTTCGGCTTTTCTAGCTCACAGGAAGCCGATTCTTTTTTCTTTTTTTTCCAACGACGGCAAACTTAATTAAAATTCCGACAAGGGGAGGAAGAGGCCCAGGAAGATGTAAACTTCATTGTTTTTTTAAGAGAAAATATTAACTTGCCTTCTTATTTTTGGAACAATGAAGGGGCCGAGGGTTGCCTCGGATCCCGGAGGAGGAAGATGCGCGGGAGACGATCCTGAAAGGCCCCCTTCAGCGCCGCCGGGGG
>NC_051400.1:10755261-10755624 GCF_015228065.2 Penaeus monodon
CGCCTTCCTTTTTTTCGAAATACCTTTCAAAGTTCTATAGCATAGCTTCAGGAATATATGCCAGAACTGTTACCTCGTGTAGGCAGGAGGAGGAGGGAGAGAAGATGATACCAGACATCACAAAACGAAGAAATGGTGATGAATTAGAGAACGACAGGCGATAATTTAAAATATTAGAAGAAAAAGGTTTTAGAGAGAAAGAAGGAAGGAATGTGTTCATAATTTGAAATTCGCGAAGAAGTGTTTAGAGAGACAACGGAAAGGAAACCAGTTAAGTCAAAAGAAGAAAATGTTAAGGAAAAGGATGAAAAGAAAATAGACATTTACTTGAGAACAAATGAAAATCGGAAATGAAGTTGTAGA
>NC_051400.1:10755872-10756290 GCF_015228065.2 Penaeus monodon
CTAAAATCATGTTAAAAGTTTAATGGACAAGGCTAGAATACCGAAATTCACTTACAAAATGAGAGATTTGAGATAAAGGAAAAAGTTGAAATTCTTTTGAAGATCGACGTTATCACAGGATGGAGACTCAGATGCAGAAATGAATAAAGGAGTAGTGTTAGTTGTGAATGGAGGCTGCACTACGCACCAATATTTCAGAAGAAAGGAAACAGACCACAGTGAGGAAAAATGCAAAATGAGGCGAAAGGAAGCAGCATAAGAAAACGAGCGAAAGGGAGGTTATTCTGCAAGAATGAAAATTAGTCATTATGAATAAGTTTTCTCAAAGGAAAAAAATGTGACCGAATAAAGTGGAAACAGTGGATGAAAGCTTAAAAACTCACATGAGCAAGTGGAAAACCCAGCGCGAACGCTTCTT
>NC_051400.1:10756334-10756626 GCF_015228065.2 Penaeus monodon
CGATGGCGAAAATCCTACCCTTAAAACAACTTATTGGATGAAAGAAATAAACCGTATTGGTAATTGACACCTGGATTAATTATATAAATTATTTGGCTCGCAGAATGCTAACACAAACATGAAAAGGATATTCATGCATGGAGGCGAAAATACGATCAAGAAAATCAAAATAAAAGAATTGATCTGTGGTCTTCAGTCGCACCAAATATTAAGATTCTTTTTTCTTTTCTTTTTAAGAATACTTAGTTTTCCAAATAAACAGTTAGCCTTAATAACAGTTTCGAGGTGGTAC
>NC_051400.1:10756727-10757034 GCF_015228065.2 Penaeus monodon
CCGGGCCAAACTCAGCTAGTATAAAAAAGAGATCTCACAATTATACGCATATTGGAGCTATATAGGAGCTATTGAACTCCCCCTCCCCCCAAACAGCAGGTGTTTGCCTCCATCAACCTTACATTAAAGAGGTATGTACCTAACAAATATAACATAATAAAAAGTCTTAATATGTTATCTTTAATGAGTTTTAACTGAATCTTGAAAATGTTCATCTAAAGGAGTTTCGAGCTATATGATAGTGCAAGATTTATTGACTTTTAATCTGATAATAAGGATCTGTGTTTGTTGCAGCCCGGACCCCAGG
>NC_051400.1:10757614-10758012 GCF_015228065.2 Penaeus monodon
TAACATTTCGCAGTTGATTTTTTTTGTGTGTAATCGTTTTTTTTATGATTTCTTTTAAATATTAACCTGATACTGCTGAGAAGCGTGTAGTGACGCCGCTCTCTCATTCTATTTTCTCAAGAGTCTCCACTGCTGTTGGGATTAAGTATCAGTGCATGACGTAGATTTTTTTTTTTTGCCGTTGAGCGTGTGTATGTTTCAAAGTTAAAGGGCTTAATACTAGGACGGTTTGCAGTATTTCGCGAACATTTTTATGTGATACTGTGTGATGTTTTAAGATTTACGGACATTTGGAAATCTGGAGATACTGTCGGCTATTTTTTTATGATGGAGATACAAATACCTGATAACATTGCTCCCCTCATTAAACAACTATAAGTAATAACATGTACGCACGC
>NC_051400.1:10758237-10758986 GCF_015228065.2 Penaeus monodon
AACACATCACATCCAAACCACAACCTCTATTGATCTTATACACGTTCTCAGCAGACGAGAATCGTAAAAAAATATGCGCACAGTTAGCTGTCAGAACAGCTGTTTTGTCACAACTGCAGTTCTTAATGAATTGACTCATTCCTCATTTGGACAAAGTCATTCATAAATCAAAAAAGCCCCGTGACGTCATCGTCTGTCCAACCAATCAGAAACCTCGCAGAGGCGATCTCGCACCTCATTGGCTAAGCGTTTGTTTACTTCCTGTCGCCGATGTTTACACTCGTACGCCGGACCAGCAGGGAGAAGGATGGAAAAGGCTGACCATGAGACTAGGATTTTATTTTCCCTGTTGTATTGCTAGGGTTTTAGAGGGCATGTTGAGGAGTAGGAACAGGAGACGGACGTGCTTGTTCTGGAGTGGAATAATCGCGAGTTTGGTGACGGTGTTCCTGGTGGTTGCCCTGAAGGATGCTCTCCTCGCCTCCAGCTTCATCTGCTCCACAGATGACATTATGAACAAACACGTTAAGATATTGGTGAGTAAGGAGGGGGTTTTACGTCGCACAACATGGATTGCCGTGCTGGGTATTTTGACTTGAAGTACGATGTTCATATAGGAATATTACTGAGTTTGCATTTTTTTAAATCGTTTAATCCATGGAAAAGATTATCACTTATAACTTTCCTACGCCATATATTCTTTGCCATGTAAAACTGGCCAGCCTATTTCTCCTCAGAATACTTTATGA
>NC_051400.1:10759230-10759331 GCF_015228065.2 Penaeus monodon
ATAGAGCTCAAAAGTTGGATCATATAAAACAGTTTGGCATAGGCATCAATACTTGCCTCTTTTATATGTGCAGGTAAATTATTTAAGTTATAAGCTCTGTT
>NC_051400.1:10759594-10761315 GCF_015228065.2 Penaeus monodon
TTAGGCAGTCACTGCAACTGAGATTGTCAAATATATTTTATGACTAAAAGTTAGGGACTTAGTCCATACTGTGGAGAATTACCACTCTGTTTCATGATAAGGTTTATTTGCCTTTGCTGAAGCACCATAGTGCAGAGACCTTTGCACTATGGTGCTCCATGGCAAATGCAGTCATAGACCAATCAGTCAGTCAGTAAATAGCTGCTAACACTGAGGGTGAGTGGATTGCTGCCTAAACCCCTCATATGCAGGTATGCTTAGGGACCAGGCTGTCTTCTTTTCCTTGCAACTTGTTTGGCCATTTTACCCAAACCATGACATTTAGAGTCTTTCTACAGGCATGGTCTATCAATATTATTTCTTGTAAAAATAACTTGATGATTGGGATCATTCAGTAAAACTCTTTTAACTGGACAGTACATCTCATAAGCAATCCATTAGTATTAGTATTATTGGCATTGCCAAGACAGCACTTTTAGTAAGAAGTAGTGAGTGAGCTCTGCCCCATGTCATTTATCATATTAGCTTACACTCATTTTACTGTGTGTATGTTCTACAAATGTTGCTTGTCTGCCACAACATTTTCTTTTTTTTCAGTAATAATGAACATGTTGTTTTAGAGAGTAGTGTATATGGTCTAGGCATATTAGGTTTCTTATAGCCAGTATTCCACAGTCTGTCACAGGTTCCATGTACATTAAGCAGTAGTCCATGCAGGTCAAGTTAACCTCATAATAGGGTGGCATTACAGGCTTTTTCATGTCATATAGCTAGATATTGGTATATGGGATATTTACTGTACAGTTGCTGGACTTCAGCAGTCATTTAAGTGGTGGTAAATAATTGCATGTTTATAGATGTAAATTATTTTTTATGTGTGTCACAGCTTATTATTCATATTACTACATTTACCTTTTCTCCCTACAACAACTTGTATTCTTCAATAAATCCCACTCCATATTTTATCATATAAGAACACTAGTCTATATGGTATCTCTCTCTCTCCTGTACATATCACATTCATTATTTCATTTATCTCTGCCTCTGGTATTCCTGACTCCACATCCTGACTACATATCTTTTACCTCTACTATGCCTGATAACAGTAAGAGCATATCCTTTTTATTTTCTTTGTTTATATGCCTGAGCTTCTTTGCTGGTTATATTTATCTTCTATTAAAGAATAATTGATGTTGTATGTGTCATAAGAATGATATACATTGTATTATCAAAGTCAAATTGGTCCTATATCCAAGTACATGTAAGGGACATGTTAGGAGAGGAATATATGTACTAAGCCTGGCAGTTATGCTGTAGGGTGGGCAGTTCCTTTCCATCCCATATATCATCTCTTAAAGAATTATTTATCTTAAAGAAATATTTAAGTTGAAAGTATCATTTCTTAAATGATTATATATTTTGTGTATCATGTATATTGTAAAACCTATGTCATCTCAAAAAAATAATTGTGCTATATCATCTCTTAAAGCATTATTCATGTTCTGTACTTGAGTTGTTTATATGAGTAAATTAGGTATTTATATTAAGGCCAGATACAATGTAGTATAGGTACTGCTTTCATGATTAATTTGTGTGTAAGCTGCTCCTCCTGTGCAAAAGGTAGTTGACTGACTTGCTTTTCATTTTCGTGGCCCCCATATTTTTAGGCTACACGAGTTTGGTGTTTGTGATAATGTGAGAATTTACTTCAAAATTAATGA
>NC_051400.1:10761436-10761810 GCF_015228065.2 Penaeus monodon
AATATATATATATTGATAGTAAATGGAATATATGTGTTAAAGAGTGCCATAGATTTAAGGAACTTGTACAGCACACTTTTATATTTATATTTCATAGACCCGTTGATGCTCTTCAGTTTCAGATGCAATAGACCTAGTACTTGGTGTAGGCTGCCAGTAGTACCTCCTACCTCTTGCCTTCTTCAATCTGTTCATATGTTGTACTTGTTCAGTTGTTCAGTGTGAACCATGTTTTTGGAAGATAATACAGTAAATGTAATAAAGAATTTAGAAATTGCAGAGATGAAATATATTGATAGAATAATGACACAACAAAATGGTTTCATATTATCCATGTTGCCTGGAAAATGTAGTGTCCACTGTGAAATGTGAAA
>NC_051400.1:10762296-10763305 GCF_015228065.2 Penaeus monodon
CTAAAGGGTTGAACAGCCGATAACAGTGTCGCAGTCCTCGCCTGAAAGAGTGCTTCTTCCTATAAATACCCTTGCTTGTTTGAGGACGAATCTATTTGTCTGAAAAGCACAGTGCTGGACATAAGTCATGGGAGGATTGAAGGCTGGAAGTCGTCCTTGATGAGAGAATGAGGGTCGCATTATTTAGGAAAATTTAAAGTTTGGTTCTAGTGGTGTGTGTTTCGTGTGTTTATTTATTTTGCAAAGGTTACGTAAGGGCTCCGGTTTGTTTGGTAGTAGAAAAGCAGATTTGGAATAACTGAAGGAAGATTTTTAAAATGGTGAGGTGTTTATGTGTATGTATTTATGTATATATCTATCTCTGTCCATGTTATGCACATTTTTTTCAATGAATTTAAGTGTGTAGGAACAGTTTCTGTTCTTTTGTATCTGTTAATGAAAGAGAAATATGATTGTATATGTTATGATAAATGTTGTTTGACCAGACAGCTAGTGCCAAAAATAATGATGATAATAAGGATGATAGAGAGTGAATATCCCAATCTAAAAATAATGTTTTCAAGTAATCAAAAGGAAAGCCTTTTTCCATAGTTTTTTTAAAGTTTGCTGAAACCAAATACACAATTATTTGGATATAATGCAAAGGAGAGGAATCCTACTCTGACATTCAAGCTTCATTTTTCAGTGCAAGGGTCTAGCAGATCAGAAGAAGAACCATCCCTCAGAAGGAGCTATAAGCGAGAACAAACTCTGCCAAGAACTGTGCGGCCAAGATGTGTCGTCTCAGCTTGCGTGCCACACCTTCCACCTGAACAAGCCGACTGTCTTCACCCTCGACAATGGGCACAAGAAGGTCGTCAAGAGTGTCATTTGGAGCGAGGACAGAGAGGAAGCTGTTGACGAGCCGGACGAGGCGAGTGAGGTAAGAGCAAGAACCTTAGGACATCGTTAGATAAAGATGATAGTATGCTAAGATAATAGAGTATAAGGAAACAAAATTGTGTATCAG
>NC_051400.1:10763399-10763553 GCF_015228065.2 Penaeus monodon
CATTATAGCAATATGTGGGAAGTGGCATTGAGCATAATTATTAGTCTGCCCCATTTGCGATATATCCTAATTTAAGTTTATGCTGTATAGTTCCCTAAGGATATGAAATTGATTAATCTCTGTAGATATTAATGTGTGATTTATATGTATTGTC
>NC_051400.1:10763587-10763684 GCF_015228065.2 Penaeus monodon
GAGTAGTTTAACATTAATGGTATGATAGAAAATAGCTGATTTTTCAAATGGATCAATGTATCCATGTCATTATATTCATAATTTTATTTAGCATTGC
>NC_051400.1:10763725-10764450 GCF_015228065.2 Penaeus monodon
TTTGAAATACTATGTTTTGGTAAGTACCATGTTGACTACAGGGCAAAGATTTGTACGTTTCACTTAAAAAGCGATGTAATGACATACTGAGGAGCTAGGTTGTTTTATAGTAAGGAAAATGAAACAAAGAGCTTTACATTTTTGTAATTATGTACACTGTACACTAGCCACTTAACTTGGTGTTGCTAGAGTTTACGTAAGAGTAGATTCTCCCGTATTACAAGTATCCTCCACTGAATGTCCACTTCACGCAGATTAGATGTTATGCAAACACCACGTTGTATGTTCATGTGGAATGGTGTGATGCACCTCTGAGGACTAAATAGCACTGGTCTGGGTTATGTTTTCAAAGGAGAATTATTGAGATTGATATACTCAAGAAATATATAATATATAAGAGTGGGTGCTTGAGCTGTGTGGCCAGACATTGCATTAAAGGATGTTAAACAGGGAGATGATTGCTTATAAAAATACAATGTTAAAATGTGGGAAATTTCTGTTTAAAACACCTAGATTTACACCTTATATTTAGGAATGTCGTATTGTGCATAATAGAAAATGTTACTGGTTTCCCTCAGAAGCTGTGTATTTGAAATGTTGTATTTACTGTGATTTTATATAGAATAAACTCACAACAGGAATTTTATCTTATGTTGTAACACTTGGCATGAGAAGAAGAATAAGCAGATAAGATACATATTCAAGGTAGATATTCTTATGCTCTT
>NC_051400.1:10764498-10766495 GCF_015228065.2 Penaeus monodon
CACGTGCATACACGCGCACACATGGGTTAAGACCATTTTTTCATATTTTTTTCTTAGTGTCCCTTTTTTTCATTTCTTAATCTGCCTCTTTTCTTTTTTGTAATGTAGATGCAGATTATTTTATTGTTTTCTCATACATTTTCCCTTTTCCAGGTTTATTGGAACAAGAAATCAGGAGAGCCATACTTTCCAACACGAGAGGAACTGCAGAGCATGGCCATAACCTATGCCTTGAACTTCATCGGTCACGACATCAACAAAGACTCCATTTCTAAGCTCATGGACGAGAATAATCTCTATAAAACCAGCACTGAAGTTGTTGAGTATCACAAAAATTTCTGGTTGTTGTTACAGGATCATGAATTTTTAATGTCCTACCTTTTGGAAGAGTTTAGATTGTTCCCACGTGTGTTAGGGACATGCGGTTCATACTATGCTGTGGAGTACCTAGCGCCTCTCACGGAGAATGCAATGAGGCCCTTTAGCCTTACCTGGCGGGAGAGGTTGTGGAAGGGCTTAGACATCCTTCGATATATCAGGAAATTGGAAACCATCTACACGGAACACATTCATCTGTGCGACATAAAGCACAGTCATTTTGGCTGGAATAAGTCTGGTAATGTGATGTTCCTGGATCTGGATTCGGTCTTGCCAGAGAATGCTCTCCTGAAGATCATGGAAAATACACCCTCTTGTTCCGAAGACGAGGACTGTTCCTATTTTGACTGCAAAGGCAGGTGCCATCTTCGAACATCAAAGTGCGAATTAGAAAGGGTGAATACAAACCTTCAAGTGGTATGTGACAAAGTTTTCCTAGGGAACACTGACAGTGTCATATCCCTCTATGGGTTACTGGTTTCCTACGAAGGCAACGAGGAGCTGAGTGAGGCCCTTGAGTTGTGCAAAACGAACAAAGGCATGACCGTGGATGGTATGCTTGACGTCTTGATTAGGGCATCCAATCACCTCCTTTACTAGTTGTTGGAATCTAGTCCTTAGTGATGTGATGTAGGAATTTTCTTTCCTGATGAGTTGTTTTTGTTATACAAATGTAATGGTATTCAGAGAGAAATTACTGCATTTAGTTATAAATGGTTGTTAAGGTGACATATTTCGTTAGTTTGCATGTAATATATACAGCTGATATTTGTGAGAAATTACTGATCAAGAACTTTGAGACTAGGGAGTTTTACTAAGAAAGTTAGTGAGACAGAGTTTGGAGTTGTAAACAGAATAAGATTTATATCAAGATTTTGATATGTAACATTTTGATGGCTTGCATTTTATATTGGAAGGAATGCTTCTTTTGTGATTTTTAAACTATACAAGCAATTCTGGAGAGGATTTTATAGAAGAAATTTCAAAAAAAAAGTTAAATGATTTTTCTGACCAGCCATGTCAGATTTGGTTGCTTTACCACTTGACAACTGATTAAATAAAAAGAAAAAACTGATTTTCACAATTTTCCAATTTCCATATGGCTGCTATGTGAGGGCTGCTTGCATAAATCTTATGGGTTAGGCCTGTAATATATTTAAGTTTTGCCTGATGGAAGACTAATATACTTGCAAGTACAAATTTTTCAAGGTTCTGTCTCCATGCACAGTTATAATACAGGTATCCTTTTTCATTTTCAAATGTATAAAAAGAGGCTTAATCAATGACTAGAGAGATTCTCAAATAAATATTGTTTTTGTGTGAAAGTTTTAAGTTATACTCAAGATGAATAGGATATGTATTGCTTGTGTCTTTTCTCTTAACAGGTTCACCAAGTTCACTTAGGGATTGTCTGTGTTTTAGTGCTGTTACTCGTACGTTTAAAAGTGAACATTCCAAAATGTTTGCAGTATTATTATTTTGTGGATGTAGCATTTATACTACTAGAACAATGGAAAATTGTCAGAAGATTTACAACAGGAGAGTCTTATATCCTGAAAAGGTTCACAATACATCTTGTACAACTTTTTCACAGCTGAAATCACTGTTAACATCATTTA
>NC_051400.1:10767327-10767700 GCF_015228065.2 Penaeus monodon
ACCAAAGAATTAAATTTTTTCCCCACCTTTATTTTTTGTGTGATATGGCACATAATTGGCTTTAATTAGTGTAACACTTTTTTAAAAATTACTTCAAACCCCTTTTTCCTTTACTAGAATTGATTTATATAAAGCCAGATGTGGACAGACATAAGTTATTATGAGTTAGAAGTTATTTATGGGTCATTTGCATAAATGTTATAAAAATGATGTTATTAACAGAAGAAACTCATTTATATAATTGTCTTTTTATGGAAAAAAAATTCATTATGTTGGTAAAATTAATTGCTGTTTGTACACCTGACCGATAACACAAACAACTGCATATATTCTATGGAATGGAATTAGTAATCAATATATATAATCTTTTTTT
>NC_051400.1:10767718-10768172 GCF_015228065.2 Penaeus monodon
ATAGGAGTTAAAGGGCATAACAAGTGGTATAGGTATTTCTGAAAATCCTTGAACCTGATTTATGATAATTTTTTACGGATATAGCGAAAGCATAAATCAACTGAATTCAGAATGTGAAGATCTGTGCTAAATATTTTGTTGCTGATTTGAATACAGGTTTTTTCTGCTGCGGTCTTTTCTATGGATGTTGTGAGGGTAAACACTGACAGAACGTTATTGTGTGCGAATATGAAAGTCATTAGGGGGGAATTCGGTAGAGTAGCATTTCATTAGAAATTGAGTGAGTGAAGGAAATGGCAAGAAGATATATTTCAGAAGTAAAGAAAGGTGGGTTTAATGATCATACAATTTAAAGAGAATGTTGAAAAGGAAATTAAAAGTTCATGATAAAGAGAGAGATATATATAGGATTTGTTAAAATCAGAAACCGATTAGGTCTAGAAATTATTAGTGA
>NC_051400.1:10768487-10768994 GCF_015228065.2 Penaeus monodon
CTCCATTATAAAAAGGAAGAATAAGGGGAACCTGATTCAAAAATTCATTCTGACGCGATCAATTCCAGCTCTTCTTATTACAGTTATTTGTTACCTTATTGCAGGATAGATATGCCTCAGGTATAATTTAAGAAATGTTGTATAAGAAGAGAGTATACCCAGGTTTCTCTAAGGACTGCTTTCTGCTAGTAATCACCTTTCGCAGCCCACGAGCTATATGTAGTGAGTCAGTCTAAGACAGAAAGGCTTAGATAACAATGGTCTTGCAAAACTCGTGTCCTACAGTAGTGATAATCAAACAGATTTAATATAACAACTATTGTTTTATACGTGTTTCCACTTACATCTGGTACTTGTAGAATTTAGCTTTTTGACTTTACAAGAGCAGTTTTCGTGATGAGTTGAGCACATAATGAACACATTTGATTAATTAAGTAATAAAAATTTCAGTGTTAGGAAACCTGCCATCTCAGTATTAGCTAGACTTCTTGGAAATAGATGGTGTTG
>NC_051400.1:10769105-10769828 GCF_015228065.2 Penaeus monodon
TCATTTTGTGCTGGTAAATCAAAATAAACTAACTGGTATGGGAATACTAGTCATAGGGAATTTATGGTGCTTCATACAATGTTTGTCTTGTGAAACCTTCACTTTATTTAAAAGTAGACCGCAGATGTAAATGCTTTTGTGAAATGAATTTGCTCAAGCACAGTGAAACCTTAGGTAATGAATTCCAAGAGAAACAACTTTTTAAAAGTATATCTTAAGAATATATTTCAAGTGTAGAACTCAAGATCATAATCATTTACCAGAATAAGGTTGAATGGTGAAGCATGCAAGTATACAATAAGTATTTATTTTGATATGATTAAAAGAATTCGGAAATAATGTTATCAGTTCTGCTATTTAGAATATGATTTCCATTCTGTGATTCACACATTCTTTTCCTTAAAAAAAAAAACTAGAATACAAAATACAAGGATTTTTCACTCTAAATTATTTATAATTGAGATGAATATTTTCCATTATATTTTTTTGGGGATAAAGTTTATATGCTTTTAATTCACACATAGTTTATTTCCTCTACTAATGTAATGTTCGCATATCTGTTTATCATCTATGACTTTTGCTTAGGTTACAGTGTAATGAAATGTAGTGGGGAAAAATATCTGGGTGGAAGGTTTAAAAGAAAGAGATATTCTTGAAGTATTTTATTCTGTGTACTTCTGTATAGTTACGTGTAATGTATTTTTCTTATTTTTAAATGTGATT
>NC_051400.1:10769851-10769998 GCF_015228065.2 Penaeus monodon
TTAATCTCCCTTTTTCTGTTGAGTTATATAGTCTATTGTGAATTGTGTCAAACTTATGTTAAATTATTTTAATACATTGTGTGAAATATGGTTATGTATATGCTTTTACATATATATTTATGTTGTAGTGGAAATGCAAGTTAGTAA
>NC_051400.1:10770719-10770881 GCF_015228065.2 Penaeus monodon
ATGTTTTTATTTGAATATGGTTGATGTTCTTCAAACTTTTAGTTAAGTTTGCCCTCATTACACTTGTAAATTAGATTTGTAGAAAAGGGAAGCTTAAGAATTAAAGAATAAAAGGCAAATTTTATTAGACATTTAGACATTAGAACCTTATGTCTTTAGATG
>NC_051400.1:10771038-10771107 GCF_015228065.2 Penaeus monodon
CAGTTCACTCATTCATTCAATTTCATAGTCATTCCCATTAGTGAATAATACACGTGCCAATATTCACAA
>NC_051400.1:10771154-10771288 GCF_015228065.2 Penaeus monodon
TGGTAATAATCTTGCACGTGTAAGTGTCAAAGTTGATGTCAAAGTTGGTTACCTAAGGTTTCAAGTAATTTTTAAGGATAAAGAACAAAGCACAAGCCATACTGTTGTAAAATGCGTAAAAAAATTGTACAATA
>NC_051400.1:10771310-10772908 GCF_015228065.2 Penaeus monodon
AAAGAAAGTAAGAGTAGAGACATTTTGTAACTTTTGTAGATTTTTGTAACTTTTCATGAGTGGTCTTTTATCAAGTTTATATCCTGAGTTGATTTCAAAATATATTCAGGATTTATTTTAACCCTCTTGCACACATAGTTCTAAATATATTGATATGCATTTTAGCCAATAATCCCCACGTCACACCAACCTGGCAGCCGAGTAATAATTGGCATGTTGAAGCTGCAACTTGGCTTACTCAAGTGACCTGTTTTCTCTAAATTCTGTGAAAATTTTGTGTGGTTTAGATGGAAATTGGAAGCGAGTGCCACAGTGTGCATGTTATGTGTATCCCTAGATGTTTAAATGAGCGACGTTTTTTGCAGGTGTGCAAGAGGGTGAGGGTTAGCCTGTGTTGTGCTTCTGATGGGCCAAAGGCATTCGATTAGCTTGGGTCAGAACTTTTACTTGAAAATTCTTTTATTTTTTTATAGGGATGTATTGAGGTAAAGGAGTATTTTTTGTGTAATTCCACACATTATTTTAATGGGTGGTATTCTTCATTTGTATTTGTTTCCGTATTTTGATGTGTATTGACATTTTTTGCAAAGATAATAAAATGGAAGGATTTTTCTTCTTCTTTATTTTTCCTTATCTCTGTAGTTCCTTGATGGTTTTATGGTGAATTCAAATGCTTTGCTTTGAAAATAAATTGGAAATATTCTGACATTCTTAAAAGTCTGTTCCTTGTGTCAGTAATATAAGTCATTCTTTAAAATTAAAGTTGGAAATTTTGTATTTTAAACTAAAATGTTATCTGAATACCATTTTATATGATTTCACAAAAATCTGCAAGAAATATGTTTCAAACCATAAATATTTTTGCATATTTGTATATGGTTTGATCATTGTAAAAAAAAAAAAGTGTTACACCACTTATTAAAAAGAAGGCTGGTGGTCTGTGACGTAAAATGAGATGGGATCCATTGCTCTAGTATTAATGCTTTTATATACATATCATCTCCTTTATTCCTCTTCTTTGCTGTTCTTACATTAAATTGATATTCGCAGCACGAGAGTAGAATATTGACTCATTATACAGTCAGGAGATTCTGAACTCTTCATGTGCAGTTTTTCTTCTTGCAAATAAATAGACGAGGAAAAATAGATAGGAAGACTCAATAACAGCAAAAGTGCATTCAGGTTGGTTTATTATCAGTATTATCAGTATTTGCTGAATAAAAGTTCATGAGCTGATAAAGTGATCATTCATTATCATCTAATGCTATATAATAATCATTTAGTTAGACTTGCTGACACCGCATCAGTAATGAGAGAATTACACACAATGTCATTTATAAAATGTTGATGTACAACTCTCAGAAAGAAAGTTATAATCTATAAGTTAGTCATTCACTGTTGATGTGTTTAAGACAGAAATATTCTCTTGTGGTGCAGGATAAAAATCTTTACCTCTCAAGCAAGAACCACACAGAATCCTGTCAAAAGCCTGATGAAATATATTAAATCCTACAACAGCCTCAAGGTCTAAGAAAGAAACTTTATAAAGCAAAGCATAGCAAAGGTATTCTTTTTCAATGGTTACCATACTCATAGAG
>NC_051400.1:10773261-10773827 GCF_015228065.2 Penaeus monodon
GATTTCAGTTTGAGCTTCTTGTCCGCAGGGACCTTGTGCAATTCGGACACAAGAGAAAGCAAGAACAATCTATCCTCATCCTTTTCACTTGGTAATGTTTCACCGTCTTTAAGAATTTTCTTGAGGACGTGAACAAGCTCATCCTCTTCCTCTAAGTTAGCTCTCTTCCTCAAATATCGACTTCTAGGTCTTCCAACCTCCCAGTCCTCCCTCTGCGATCCCTGGCTCGTATCTAGCACCACCTCATGTTCACTATCCATACTAGTGCCTGCAGGAAGTCCCTCATCCCCAGTGCATGCAGTCTGCTTGGGTACACTGCCCAGGAAATGTAAGCTTTCGAAGTAGACGTACTGTTTCCGTCCACTCGTCTCCGAACCACTATTCTCCTTCTTCCTCTTCAGTAGTTCTCTGGAATAGCAAGTGCGGATACCCTTCCATTTCTTCTGAATAATGGATACTGAAGAGAAAAGGAAAAAAAGCAAGATGTAGATACAAACAACAATGCTACTCTTGGAAGTACTTTAAGGCAGAGGATATTTTATTAGGAAATTACAGCTTATTTTGGC
>NC_051400.1:10774756-10775772 GCF_015228065.2 Penaeus monodon
GGAGTAAATGTCATACTTACGAATTTCTTTTCTCTCGGGAAGTGTCTTGCCATGAAAATCCGGCAAGAAATTCGCCACAATGGCAAGCCAGGCGCTTCTCCGCTTCACTTTACTTCCGTATTCCTCCAGAGCGCTGTTCCATATCTCTGGGTGTTTCTCTACTTCATATATTAAGTCTTCGGTGTTCACTTTTTCGTTCACCAGCTTCGAGATGTGGTTGTTGTTCATGATTGCGGTTTGAGATATTGATAATAAATAAATGAAAAAATGGTTGCGTTTGGTTTTCCTTCCTTCCTGAGGGTGGCAACGGTGTCGGGGATAGAAAATGGCGGCAACTCGTGGCACCGTGTGGAAGGGATGATATATGAAACGATGCCTCAGAAGCTGTGGCGGTTTTTGGCTTTTGCAATGTTCCGCTTAGGCTTTTGCGTACTGGGTATTGCATCGGCTGGCTGTGCACGACCGATTGCAACCTGCCATGTGCGAAAGTCCTCCCTGCACAGAGCAAAGAGGTTGCAGCAATCGATTGCCGCAACCAATTGCCTCGAGTGAAAGCGTCCTTGCGTGCAACTCTTGCCTCCTCGCAAGATTTCTTTATTATATAAATGCATCGTCGTGGCGTTGATTTTAGTAGATTTTTTTTTACAAGTGCAATCGGGCATTAAAGGTCCTCCCAGTCCAGCGCATCATAACGCTCTCAAGCCAAAATTGAACGAATATTAGTTAAAAACTACTTTCGAAAAATTTGCGAGATGACGTCATGGGGAAGAGGGTGAAATCCCGGCCGCTGATTGGCTGTTTCAAAGATGGCGCTCCTTTCGCCCAAATCGATGCTGTTTTGGCGAAATTCCCCCAGATCTAGGGGAATTATGGCGCGTTGAGGAAGGTCCTATAATCTAACGATCAACTCGCTTTTCGAGAAACGCAGCAATTTGCAAACGAAATTAGCAGCGGATTATAAGATCTCGATGTATTCGTATTCTCAGAAAAAAAAATTGTTTCGGGACAGAGAGAAA
>NC_051400.1:10775798-10775981 GCF_015228065.2 Penaeus monodon
AAAACAGCGTGACTCCCGAGACTGCATTTTGTTTATAAAATTAAAAGCCTCCATATGATATTTTAAGACACCTCGTTCTGAAATTAATGAAAAATCAATATGACACAAGTAACAGCACTTCATGAGATAATTATCATCATGATGTGTCAAAATAAACGATTCGGGTATTGTACTGCGCATGAA
>NC_051400.1:10776016-10776954 GCF_015228065.2 Penaeus monodon
CTTTCGGGTGTTTTATGCTAATTATCTAATTGTTCAATCATGATTTTTTTTTAAGAATCTCTAATAACTCTAAAACAAAGATTATTCTTCGCTAAATGTAAATTTTTCGAAATACCTTCCTCCTAACGGCTGCTTTTACGGGCCAGTAATCACTGTAATTACCAAAGAATTATAAGAAACAATAATAACGATAATAACAGTCTTGTAGTTTATTATAACCTAGGTTGAATTTATTTATTCATTTTATCAGAATGAGCTAGGGTATTTTCCCCAGCCGCGGGGGGGGGGGGTGAGTATATTATCGGGAAGATAATCATTTGCATAAAAATAACGAGACACTGAGAACGAGATTATGTTTCCTTTAGATACCGAATGACTTACTATAAAAAGGTACACGGTATAAAATTACTCATCTGCAATATATATTTCCCATAGAAAAAAAAGAAAGAATCGCAGTAATTTTGCATGACAAGGCGACCAAATTATATTCAGGATAAAGACCTATAAATAGAATTTTCAAGGGACGGAAATAACTTGCATATTGATATGTTCGTCATGTAATCGAGGTAATGGAAAAATGAGTTTTAATTGGAGTGAATGGTTAGAGAAGGAAAGTATTATAGCATTTTGAAGAAGGCTTTAGAAGATCCATTTACTGCAACTGCAAGCCAACATCTGTTTTGCAATGATTGATAAGAAATTCGACGCTTGCAACACAAGGCGCAGATCAACAAATGGGGAAGAAAAGACAGGTAGCACGTGAAGAAAAAGAAAAGAGCGAGAGCGAGACATGGGATCATTCTCTCTTGGGGAAAAATATAAAAAAAAAAATCGAATTCCTGGTCCGTCGCATCAGCAGAGGGAGAGGAGAGCCGTGCGGGGGAAATCCGGGGGCGAGTGCGGGGGAAAAGCAGCGGGCGGCGGGGGAGAAAGCCTCT
>NC_051400.1:10777134-10777261 GCF_015228065.2 Penaeus monodon
ACGCGCGAACACTTGTGTCGGGGTTATGTCCAGCGCCACGCCGCTCTAGCCGCCGCCGCGGACATGGAGAAGAGGATCGAGCTCGAGCGGAGGGGCAGGAACCCCGCCAAGGTGCGTAGGGCGCGGC
>NC_051400.1:10777298-10777582 GCF_015228065.2 Penaeus monodon
TCCCGAGGGAGGGAGGGCAGCGCCTGCCGCGGGAGGGCATCGGCGTCGCGACAGCTGGCTCGGGGCAGCGGCGGGCGGCGAGGGCGGCCGCCGCCTGAGGTCAGCCTCGACCGGGTGGGCCTCGACGCCCGGGGCCCCGGGCCCTCCCCCGCGGGGCCCAGGACCCCAGGCGCCCTGCCTCCCGGGCTGAGCGCGCCAGGGCCCCTGGGCCCCGGGCCCCTGGGGCCTCCCGCGGAAGGGGCCCGAGGCGCGAGCGGCAGGGCTTGCGGTGTGTTGCATGCAAT
>NC_051400.1:10777627-10777927 GCF_015228065.2 Penaeus monodon
CCCCCCCCCCCCGCGAGCCTCCACCCACCTGAGGGAATTCCGGACCCCAGTGGTTGGGCTCCAGGGGACGGCCAGGACCCCAGTTGGGCCTTGGAGGGCCAGCGGCCTGCCTGGCCAAGGCCAACAGCCGCCTCCTGTTGGCCTCCAGCGCTGGCTGTCGCTCCCCGGCCAAGGGCTCGCCTCCAGCTGCTCTCGGCCGCAGGGCCAGGGTGTCACCGGGCCAGCTTTAGGAGGCGAAGGCCAGGGTAGGGCCGGGCAGCTGCGGCCGAGCTGGTTGTCTGGTTACCTCTAGCGGTGGGA
>NC_051400.1:10777979-10779747 GCF_015228065.2 Penaeus monodon
GTTTATAATTGATGTGCGCACATAAATATGTTTTTTACGTGTTTCCCACTAATGTAGTGGTTGTGAAGCGATGACAAATCCTTAATAAGCATCAGTTTCTTGCCCCGAAAGCCTGCGACGCTCCATTCCTCCCTTGCCTTGCTCTCGGGGTCGTTTGCTGAGGAAGCAACACCTGCGTAAAAATGCCCGATGAGTTGGCCAGAAAGGGAGGTTGCATTTCCTTTGTCACAGCTAAGCATCTGGTTCTTGTTCACGGTGTCGCAGTCGGAGTGTAAGCAGATTGTACGGAAAAAAACATAGCATTATAGCATGAAAACTGCAAGGGCTGGTAACCATCTGTTTCTGTAGTTAACTGTATTGAGTTTTTCAGAATGAGGTTGAGGTGTTTTGGTGCAATTTTTTCCGTCATGTGGTGTATTTAGTAGTAATCTTGGAGAGTATTGATTTTTAGAGAGATATAGCATGATTTTTTTTGTTAGCGGCAATCCCACCAGAGAATTTCTCTTAATTGAGAACCTGCAAGTATTCCTTCATCTTGAAATGCTCAGGATTATGTTATTTGTATGTCATGCTGATATTAATGGAATTCTCTGATAATGTCAAGGAATCAATTTTATCATCAAAATGTACAGATTGTTCTGTGGAAATTTACAAGCGTAATGCAGTCAGGAAGTTTGGGGTTAATTTTATAGCTAGGTGGATAAATTGTGCAAAAATTCTGGCCCGAAGTGTTCAGATCATGTCAAAGGCTTACATTTAAGAATATGTAGAATTTTGAGAAGTCAGTGTGTAGGTGAAACAAGAAACCTTCATATGATAATGCATATTTATACAGATCATCATGTAGTCAAAGTAATTAACAGCAGAAGAATGACAGTCATTCTAGACATATTTGCATATATATTTAGCTGATACTGGCACTGAAAAGACCAGATCCAGGTAAACTCAATTAAGTGTTCAGCATTGGTCTAAAAATCTCTTCTTACAGAGAAAAAAAGTCATGAAATGCTAAATAAAATAAAGGCAATTCAATTGAAAAGAGCCAGAAAATTATTGTATTTGCACAAGATGTGGATAAACATTCATTGAAATCCCTTACAACCTGAGTTGTTCAGATCCTTTTTACTTCAGTGATTGTATATCATGCAATAGAGTTTAGTTTATGTTAACCATTGTTGTTGTACTTGAGGATCTAGGTAATTTGTCCTCTGGTTTTCAGTTATAGAAGGAACCCTCAAAGTTGACTCTCTTGCATTGTTTGCCATTTTTGCTTGTATTTGTTTCGAAGATGACTCATTAATCTAGTGAAAATATAGGGAGAACTTGAGATTATTTGGAGATACTAGTGAATACTGAATACAGATGAGTTGATAATTGTTATTACTTTATTTTCACAGATCACAGAGCTAAACTTGGACAACTGCAAGAGCACCTCCATTGTAGGGCTTACTGAGGAGTTCGAGAATTTGGAAGTGTTAAGCCTGATAAATGTGGGTCTCACATCTCTCAAAGGGTTCCCAGCCCTTCCCAATCTGCGGAAGGTGAGTCAATGCAGATGTTTTTGGCGTTCTCATGTAGTTTAATGTATTTTAGAACTGCTTTTCTTTCCTGTTTTGGAATGTCAGAAAAGAACTTTTGGAAATATGCATTTCCTTTTCTTTCATTTCTTCTGATATATTACCTATCAGATGTCATTTCTTGACTTGAAAGGTTACTAGGAAGTCCTTTTGGTTTGGGGCAAAAACACTGGTGAGAATATTTATGTATG
>NC_051400.1:10779867-10781729 GCF_015228065.2 Penaeus monodon
CATACACAAATATTACATGTTGACTACACAACCTGACAAGAACAAATGATTATTTACCTCACCATATCAAAAAGAGAGGGGCAACTGTGTAGGTAGCAGCCATTGGTTCCTGAGAGCTTTTGTAAAGAGTCCCCTTCTTGTCATCTACTTGGCCCCCCTCTTGCTCTGAATGTGACTATTTTTGTTGAGTAGTGCAGAGGGACTGAGCTTTCCCCTTGATTTTCTTTTTCCTTAGCCTTTGAGGGAGTTACTGACAATGGTGATAACCTGTGAACAAAACTTTACTCACTATGCTGCTCCTTGGACAAAATCCTTCACATGTGTGCCTGAGCTGCCTGAGCCAGACTTACTGACTTGTTATGCTGTGCCATGGATATAATTTCTGAGATGTCAGAACCAGGCATACTGCTGTGTGAGGTGGAACTTTGCTTATCTGGTATTTTGCGTAAGCTTAAATTATGAAGGTGCAAATACCATCATTTCATTTAGCAAGGGGGAAGGAATATAAAATTCATAAATACAGAATGTAGTCTGTTAATGAGTGCAAGACAATATCATTTCTCCTTCATTTGGAATAAAATGTAAAATCACTATCAAACTGTCTTGCTGCAATCTGTAACAGACTTAACAGATAGTGCTTTTATATTTTACTCCAAATAAAGGAGAAAGGATAATCTGTTGAGGGTTGATTCAGGATTTTATAATGCACACAAGAAAAGAGAAGTGATATACAAATTGACAACTAGAGCATGTACTAGTATATCCATAATGCCTGCTGTAAATTGATTCCTTTGTTAATACTAATGAGTATTAGTGGTTGTTACAAAAGCAAAAAGGACAGGAAAAAACAAAAGGATGTATGGTGATTATGTACTTTGTAATAAGGATTTTGCTACTTTATATTTTTGTAGTTATACTGAGCGAGATTTTTTTTTCTCTCTTTCTCTCTAGGCTTCAGTTTATTTATCACTTATCCTGAACATTCCCTTTGCCAAAGCAATACAACATACATGTCCCAGATAATGTTATTCTTCAATTTACTGCAAGAAAGCCAAACTGAAAGCTAGAACCTGAGATATATACACCACATCAAATTTCTTTTTCAGCTGGAGCTCAGTGACAACCGAATCTCAGGTGGTTTGTCAGCCCTGACATGCCTCCCCAAATTGTCATACCTCAACCTTTCCGGAAACAAGATAAAGGACTTGGAAACTCTTGAGGCCTTGGTAAGGACACGGGAACGGTATTTCTATGTTTGAAGGGAACGAGAGAGAGGGTTGGGAGGACATATCACTGGTTGGAAGTGCGAGTTTTTTTTCAATCCTGGGATGTTTAGTGTGTATATGCTCTGGTTATTCAAGATTTAATATTTCATTAGTACTAGATTTCATCCTTTTATAAAGATATCTTATTATTGTGGTTATATATCTAGTGGCTGATAGCTGATTGAGCGGTAAGTACTTTTCCCTCGTTTATTGCTACATGAATAAATTGATGAAAATTTTTACTAACCACATATATCTATTGATTGGAAAAAAAAAATTTGCTTCAACAGAAGGACCTAAAATCTCTGGTAAATTTGGATCTATTCAACTGTGAAGTGTCACAGATTGAGAACTACAGAGAAAAGATGTTCAGTTTGATACCATCGCTTGTGTTTCTGGATGGGTAAGTTATACTGTTCTATTAATGTATCGTCGTTTTCTACTCCTCCCAGTTTTTCTTTGTATATGGTTCCTAGGGTACAGCATTGTTTGTGTTGTATTCAGATAGAAAATCTTTTTTTTTTTGTCAAATACACATAGGCCTACTATCCCAATATCTTTGTATATTTTATGATTGACTTGAATTATTACAGGTAA
>NC_051400.1:10782556-10783143 GCF_015228065.2 Penaeus monodon
TTAAAGATGAGTTTCACTTAGAGTTGGAAGAACTACATAAATATTCAACATGTAATATTTTTTTCACTTACTGCTTAAAAATGACAATTTATTTAGGTAGATGACTGGTAAAGGGTTCAGTATGCAACCAAATGCAAGCAGCCATAGTACATTAGCTTATAAAATTGTGTAATGTGTTATATAAAAGCAGTAAAGATATGGTCTATTTTGGATGAATTCTGTAATATTTAAAGGGACTTGGTTAAAAGCACTAAAGATATTGCACAATATCTTTAGTTATTGTGGAAATAAATAATAGAATTTCAAGTGAATATAATGTGACAGGAATTCTTATAGTTTTCTTGGTTTGTTTATCATAAGGAAGTTTTGGTGACTTCATTCTATGTTATCTTGCAGTTAGTCTCTGTACAGCTTTCATTGTTTCAAAATCTCATATTTAAAGTTATGAAGTTCATTATCTGAAATGTTTTATATTTCTGTTTTACAGCTTACTTGCAAAACTTTGATGAATTACCTTGAGGGCAGTGGTGAAACAGTGCCCATACTTTCAGAAATTGACATGAAAGCTATTTCTGTGTAGGGTAAAA
>NC_051400.1:10783192-10783881 GCF_015228065.2 Penaeus monodon
AAAGAAGACAGTTGGTGTACCCTTATTTGGTATAGACTACAAAAAATTACTTAATTTTAGTAAGATAACAACAATTTGTGGACTTATTCATGCACCCAGTTAGATACTAGTATTGGCTTCAGTTCATTATGATTTTTTAAAGTAAATATTTGTAAAAGAAAAAAAGAAGGTAAAATGGAGATGGTTTCTAAATAAATGTAACTTATTAGAGTGGTCTGTGAAAACAAGGTATACTTACCTCTTGAATTTCATTTGTTGTCTCGTAGAAGAAAGGGATATGTTAATGAATTGTTAACAGTATGACAAATATCAGATATTAGTAAAATTCAACTGCTGTGATCTCTTGTTTTAGGAAAGAAATGGGTAAAACTGCCAAATATAAGTAGATTTCTCTGGATTTATGAAGACTGTCTTCAACTTCCTTACAAATTTCAACCTGTGTAGTAATGTAATCAGTGTTTACATTACTTCCATTTATTTGATAGGATGTGGTACATATTCCTTAATGGCTTTTGTATGTTAAATAATAGTAAAAAATACCTATTCCATTATAGAGTCTAGTAGAGGCCAAGATAATAAAATAGTCACACTAACTTTTTTTAAGCTCAGTTTATAATTTAGTAAACTACACTCTCAAATTAATCAAGCTGGTTATTATAATTTAGAAAAATCAAAACAATACTAAAAAG
>NC_051400.1:10783916-10784265 GCF_015228065.2 Penaeus monodon
AAGTAATTCTCCTTGAGGTATTTTGAACCTTTTTTATGAGAAAAAAAAAAACATGTTGGCTTGAAATATATTGAAATATGAACGTAAATGGAAACAGTGATGCAGAAAATTATAACAGTGTTTTATTTTGCTGTAATATAATTTTTTTATCGTCATTTTATCTGTCTCTTAGATTATCTGAATTTAAAATGACTTGAAGCATTTTGGTTATATTTTTTCTCAGCAACAATTGTCTGTCGATAATGTTGACATTGTGTGATTGCATGATTTGAACACTTTATGAGAATACAAGAGCAGTAGGACGGGTTCCCAGCCTGGGAGGCCACGGAGCAGAATGAAAATGACGGAT
>NC_051400.1:10784349-10784512 GCF_015228065.2 Penaeus monodon
AATGATTTGAGTTGCATTCAAGTGTAAGAAATAGCTTGTGCTTAACGATGTGTTTTATTTGTTTCTCCTCAGTTTCGATAAGGAGGACAACAGCGAGGATGAAGAAGATGGTAAGTAG
The DNA here is from genome assembly GCF_015228065.2 of Penaeus monodon. Taxonomy (NCBI): domain Eukaryota; kingdom Metazoa; phylum Arthropoda; class Malacostraca; order Decapoda; family Penaeidae; genus Penaeus; species Penaeus monodon. The sequence goes on from NC_051400.1 coordinate 10,784,468, forward strand.
GAGAAGCTTGGAGGATCGGTGTTAAAAAAATGCGTTTGAGGTCGC
>NC_051400.1:10784560-10784648 GCF_015228065.2 Penaeus monodon
TGATGATACGCTTTAGGTAAAAGTATGCATTGAAGTCATTTATCCTTTAATTTTTTGTGACTGAAAGGACTTTTGCAATGATATATTT
>NC_051400.1:10784790-10784934 GCF_015228065.2 Penaeus monodon
GTGTATATCTATACATATATTTTTTTTTATGTGACATTGGTAAACAGACTGAATGATAGCAAAGAGTAGAGACTTTGAGATTAATAAGAAAAGAAGAAAATTGTTAAGGACAGTCATACAGAAAGGGAAATTTCTTGGTTGGTA
>NC_051400.1:10785611-10785779 GCF_015228065.2 Penaeus monodon
AACATTGATGATGATAAATGTTTGATAATTCACAGTTTGATGATGACAGTTATTTGAAATACAAAGATGTTATTCGGTTATCAGATTTAGCCAATCATCACAAGTTTCTCAAGTGTATCTTATACCCCACAAAAAAATGAATAATAAAAAACTGTGCAGATATTAGTT
>NC_051400.1:10785900-10786526 GCF_015228065.2 Penaeus monodon
GTAAACAAATTGTGTTGTGATGTAACCAGGGGAAGAGGAGGAAGATGGTGTAGATGCTTTAGAAGGAGACCCAGAGCAGGATGATGAAGACATAGATGGCGAGGAGGAAGAGGAGATAGATGAAGAGGAGGTAGAAGAGGAAGAAGACGAAGACGAGGATGAAGAAGATGTGCCTCTGGATGCTCTCTACAAGGAGTATAATCCTGTAAGTGTTCAAGATTGATTTCACTTCCTCTGCTGCCTTCTTCCAGTCTTTGTAGTAACTTTAAAAACTTTTCTTTACTAGAAATACCCCCCCCCCCCCTACATCTGCTTCTTTTTCTTCTTTGTATTTGTAGATTTTTTGTTATTTATCGAAAGGGCCTTCAAGTAGTCTTGTGATTTTGAAGTAGACTACCATACTTTTCTTGCTGGTTGGGACAAGGTAATTCTGTTAAAAGAAGGAACGAAAAGCAGGTTGTTTTAGTCAGTTTAATTGTGATTATTATTTTTGGAGTACATGAAATGTTGAAAGTATATTCATTCTTAGCATAATTGCATGCCTTTCCTATGATTGGTCTCTGATAATGTAAATGTTCATTGTGTTCCTCTAGATCGGAGATGATGACTACGAAGCAGCAGATGGT
>NC_051400.1:10786567-10787629 GCF_015228065.2 Penaeus monodon
AGGTAAAGTTTCATTGTTCCTTTTATTTCTTTACTGATAAGTGAGCATCACAAGGTTCTTTAGTCTGATGCCTGTGTCTCGCACTTCTTTTCAAATAGTCTTCTTCCTGCCCAGTCTTTCCCGGTGCTTTACAGCCTGTCCTTGTTTAAACTGGTAATTGATAATAAGTTTGTTGATTCTCTCCATTGGAAATCACTCCTTAATGGAATAAAGGCACTTAGGTATATCTCTATCTGTGAAAAATGTCTTCGCTACATATTTACTTTTTAAACTTTTTAACTGTGGATGGCCTATTTTGATATCAAGGAGCAATTCAACTTCAGTTTTACAATGAGGAAATATAGCTGACAGAAGTTGACTTTTTTTTGTCTTAATTTTGGTAATGAAAGAAAGACAAGGTGGGCAAACAACCAACACAGTTTGTTAAAAGCATCAAATTGGCCAGTCCAGCTCTGCAAACAGCCAGTGCATAATAAGAAGTGTCCACTGGGCCAGCCAGCTGTTTAGGAATTGTGAATGGATTCATTATGGGAGCAGGTATTATGGCTTTCTCAGGAACTATCATATTCTTTTGAAGATTTCTTTAGTCATTAGCAAAATAAGGCTGTAAAGTAGCTGGCTGTGGCTACACTGTGGCTTTGGGTGTGTTGCAGAGAATGAGTGAGCGAAATGGCTTTTTCTCTGTCTGAACTCTATGGTGGGCTAGATTGCAAAAGTTCCTGCTTACTGACTGAAGTTTTGACTCATTCCCAGACAAGGTGTGATGTCACTGGATTCATCTGAGCTCTCTGAGCTAGAGTGATAGCTCTTAAGATTTTCTCATTTTGCTGTTGTAAAGGTGGCAAGAATATAAATATGTAACTATTGTTCATGATTATGAAAAACAAATGTGTTTTTAACATAGCTCATCAATTGATGCCAGAGTCCACAAGCACCCATACATTTTATTGTTTGTTTCCTCACTTTGTTTTTGACCTTGTTCATAAAATAGAACAGAGTCACAGAGGTGTTAGAAATGGCATATACATTTTTAAGCACAAGACTGCATGTAACCCACTCCTA
>NC_051400.1:10788199-10788722 GCF_015228065.2 Penaeus monodon
ATAGGGTATTGTAACCAGTGCAAGATGCTGAAAGTGTGACTTTTTCAGCTAAAAAATTGATTAGTTCATTCATAAATAACACTTGAGACTTGGGGGATATATTTTGAAATGGTTATTCTTTTTGGTTTTGGCCCTGTGACCTGATGTCTTGACACCATAAGGCAAGTAAAATGTAAGACTGAAAAGTCTCGACAACTGTCCACTATGAATGGATTCCACCTTGATGAGTATACCTGTCACCAGCATCATGATAGAAGGAAGTGTGGTGCATGTGGCTGTAACGGGAGACTAGCTAAAAAATTTCCATGGTGGCCATAGTCATTCATGTTAGCAGTAGGTTAAACACCACAGGGCAAAGAAAATAGAAGTACATTTTATTCTATGATTGTTCTCAGATGGCAGGATGTACGAGAAATGTCTGCTGTGATTAAATTGTTTGGTTGTTTACATGCAGATAGATCTGTATGCCAATTAGTATTCCTCCCTATTTTACCTTTCAACCCTTTTCTTTTCTTTTTGCATG
>NC_051400.1:10788747-10790644 GCF_015228065.2 Penaeus monodon
ATGCTGGTATTTTGATAACACGAGAAGAATCCTGTGGAGGCATCTGTGTGTGACAGATTCAAGGTGCAATGTATATATACCCACACAGAGTAAATCATTAACGTTTATCTGTTTTCCAGGAGCTGAAAACCGAGGTCAGAAGAGGAAACTGGAAGAGAGCGAAGACTAGTGTCATACATCCAGCATGTGTGTGACAGCCTGTAGCCAGAGGAGCGAGTATTGGCAGTAGCTTGCCTCGTTTGTCTCCGTGATGGGGCAGTATATATGGGCTCAGGGCCTAAGGCTTGTGTAATTCATGTATAAAGTAGAGTGAAGATATTTATTGTGATCAAAACAGTGGTATCTTTTTAGGGAGTATTAAGCAAATGATGACCACCAATCATATCTCTACATACCTGGTATCCAAAAGCTGCAGGCCAAACTTCTGTAACCATAGTTTTGCTTGGAGGTCAGTCTTCTTGCAGGTGTTTTTAAGCCCAGCCATTCACAGCCTTCCTTAGTGATATCACAGCTGGCTCGTCTTTCCCCTAATTTATATCAGTGCCCCCTCTCGGCCTGGCTAACCCCTGCCCTGACTGCCACTCGCCCGCTTGCCCCAACCCTACTCATCCATCGCCCGGTTACGAAGGCCAGTGAGGTACATCTTGATTCAAAAGTTGCGCCATAATGGGATCTTCTTGAAAGTCACGGTGTATATTGAGTACATAACCCATATTCCTGGCTAAATGTGATTATCAAAACTAAGGTAATATAGTTGGATTTGCCTTTTTGGAGTGGCAAATGTTCATCAGCTGGAAATATAGAAGGAACTTGATTTTCTGTCTCCAGTAGAATAACATCATAAGGTTTATATTAGTTATTGTAATGGTTAAGATTTTAAAGTTGGAATATTTTAATAGTAGCAGACAAGACTTTGCAAGCAAAACTTAGACATATTAGAAAAGAGAGCAATCCAGAACTTTGAGACTAAATGACTAAATGTCATTACTGGCCTCAAATAACCGTGGTTGACAAATGTGTGGCAGACTTGGCTAGTGTAAATGTTGGCGGAGATGTTCGTATAGCTGGTGGCAGACAAGACATTAGGTATAGCTGGCAGCAAATATGGTTGATGCGTTTGCCCATCTAAACTGCTGTAAATCACTTGAAAGTTGCTTTTTTCCTTTGATGTTTGTATCTAGGATTTGTTAAAAGTCCTGGGAATGTTGTCAGAAATTTAACTTTTATCTGTTTGTTGTTTAATGATGGTTCAAATTTTTTGAAAATTTAATATCAGCAATAATATTTTCAGTTTGAATTATCATTGGTCGACAGTGTCTATATTTCTATATGTCTGATAGCTATGATGGTTGGTTACAGGGGATGTATATAAACAATACAGAGTGTAACACGATCATCATCAATACCATAATTATAAGACACGTTGAAACATGATTGTCAAAGGCTACTCTTAATTTTTTAATTTTCATACTTAATATAGTATCAGATTGTTGTGTGGTAGTGCGGTAGGTGATGTATGTTCTGCGAGATCCTCAATCTGGCTGGACAAGACCTCCGTCATGGCTGCTGAGGCAGGGTTTGGGTGTCTGTCTCTATGGAAAGCCTTATTCTCGAGCCATGATGACATACAACAGCGCTGGGTGTGTACGTAAGTACGTGCATTTGATGTGGACGTACCTATGTAAAGGCCGAGTTTTGCTGGGGACTTTCCTGGCTTTAGAATAATGCTTAATGCTAAATAGACTTTGTAGAGGAGAAGAAAGTGTATTAGCAAATTCTAGACCTAAATCATTTTGGTTTGCCTGGAGTTAGAATACATGCAACACTGGAAGGGTTGTATCTGCGAAGCTCCTCGTTTCTAAAGGGAAATTTTAAGAATTAATTTGTATTGCAAGAA
>NC_051400.1:10790684-10791269 GCF_015228065.2 Penaeus monodon
GAAATAGAGATGTGAATTGTAAAGAGTTGCACTGTCTGAGTGTGGGCAAATGATCTCAAATTGAAAACCAAACCATATCCGGCTCCAGCAGCCATGATCCCTAACTGTGCAAGAGTGGATTGCATGTGTTCAGTGCACCATCCTGCCTTGATAGTGTAACGATTAGAGTTTGTAAAGATAAATTGAATATGTAGAATATGTCAGATGGTGACGGCAGTGATGGGGAGCAGATGACTAGGCTGAGCACTACCACGGCACAGTTCTAAGAGTACAAAGTACAGAGTCCAGTTATCATTGAGCCTCCCGCCATGCCTCTACTGCAGCAGTGGTACTTGGGCACCACGAGGCACTACAGTTTTACTCCACACGAGCCTTTTTCCTGTGTGGGATACGTAATCTTAGGGTGGTGTGAGGATTTTTATAAGATGGATCGTGGCACACATTTGATGAAGACATACAGTACTTGTGTGATTTTAGGAAATGATCAGTTTAGTTAATTATTGCAGATAGATGTTATCAGCATTTACAATTGCAAATATTTAAGGTATTACACAAGTAGATGCTTAACATTAGTAGAGTAAGGGA
>NC_051400.1:10791291-10792790 GCF_015228065.2 Penaeus monodon
CCCCCCTTAATGCAGTGCAAGGGCATGCAGCATCTATATCATTCTTGTTTGTGCAGTGCCGTCCAGGCTTCAAAGAAAAAATGCTTTAGGAGTGAAAACGTTGCATTTAAGGAAAGTTAATCACATACTAATAGCAACCAATAGCAGTATTACCCACAAATGAGATGTGTGATATTTTGATGTAAGTGAACATCAGTTCAAGTTATTGGCCAGCAGGTTTTAGTAAGTAATCAGAGTGTCACAGTAGGTATTAAAGTTGATTTAGGCTACCATGTCTTCCTCATTTGTGTGACCGTCCTTCTCGTCGCCTTTTGTGAGAACCTCATTATTATCCTGTGGTGTCTGTGATCCTGCTGCAAACTGATGCAACTGTCTTTTCAGAATAAGATATATAACGTAGTGAATTGGCATCAAGTGCTTGTATCTACACTGCTATTTAGTGAATGGAAGTATGAACAGTTTCACAATTACAGTATGGCAGTAAACAGAAGTGTAAAATACATTGTAAAATTGAGTAAAGCATATTCTGTGGAGGTCCAAGTGCTTGTTTGATATTTTCTATGTTGAATTTCCAAGTTGGAGGCATGAGGTGCATTCAAGGTCACACAAAACCACATGTTCTGGGCTCATTAGTGTGATCACCTCCCAGGGTTGTTAGTGGGGGTGGCTTTCCGGAACTGAGTGTCCGACCTTCAGGACCTGAGCGTTGGACATGCCTATAAAAAGAGCACTTCAAAGCAAAAAAGACATTCATTTTAGAAAGGATGAAAAAAAATATATTTACATATTAAAAAGAAAAGTAATGAATGTACAAATTTCCTAAATAAATACTGATTCAAGGTGAATTAAAACCACTGAAGTCTCCACGGCTACCCCCTGGTGAGTAGAGCCATAGACCCCATGCAGAGAGGTGCCTTCCCTGAGGGGTGCCACCACGGCCTCCCGCCCCTCATTACACCTGATGGAGGCCCTTTTGTAGTTGATTTATGCCCAGTGTTCCTGGTTAGAATAACATGCTTTATGTTAGAGATTTTATTAAATTTGATTAACCACTGTTTTCACTTATTTGGACAGGTTTCATTTACGATAAATGGATTGATCATGGTATACAGTTTCTTATTGCAAGAGCATAGGACATCTTGATCTTTTTATTACGGCAAAATATGACCCCTTTTTTTGTACTTGATATTTGTAAAGTGAATGGGAAAATACATGGGCTACTTTTAATGTGAAATGTGATACGGTTTGGAACACAGCTGCTTGCAGGAATAATTACTGGTTCTCTGGATAGATGAGTTTTTCATGGGTAATGAGTATATACAAAGTTGTTAATGAAAATTACAATGGTGAGCTTTATGATAAGTAACAGTAGTGGTTAAAGTAGATAAAATTGGCTGTAGCTTGGTGATAAGTTATCATAGTGATGATATTAATGATTGATATCAAATATGTATGAATAGTGACTGGTACAGTATTGGCTAATTGTTAGTAACTACAAT
>NC_051400.1:10792893-10793358 GCF_015228065.2 Penaeus monodon
GTGAATGCTTCTTACAAACATTTGCTTTGTCTTGAAGTAATTCATTCTCAATGAACAGTGATTATGATAATGGGAGCAATTTTAATGGTAATTTTAAACATGAACACTAATAACAAAGATAGGAAAAAAAACAAATTTTGGTAGTGGTAAAAGTCTTCATTATTTTTTATATTGATTCTGGTTTCATATAATACTGAAATGACAATTAGGCAAGTTATTACTCTCCTCTAATCGCTTCTTTACTATGATAATAGTACAACTTGTATGGATTTAAGCATGGCTACCTACTCCTAAGTTATGAATTTTGTTATTGTATTTTTATTATATTACAGAAATTACTTCTTTGTTTCTTGTCTTTTCCTCTTTTCAACTTAGTACTATCACTATTAAAATAACGTCATTAGTATCACTATGGTAAACTTAGATTTTTGAGCCAGGTTATAAATGCAATACCATTTACAGTAC
>NC_051400.1:10793399-10793559 GCF_015228065.2 Penaeus monodon
AACCTAATGCCACGACAGTGCATTTTAATAAGCTACATCAACAGTAGTTGAGATTTTTATATCAGCACTCATTAGTCAGAAATGAATACAGTCGAGAGGAAGGTCAGGTCAATAAACTTTTATTTCGTCAGGTTTGTATGCGGTTCGGTGGACTCTAATA
>NC_051400.1:10793649-10794256 GCF_015228065.2 Penaeus monodon
CAGTTGTCCATCGTCCCTCTCGGAGAATGTTTATAAACTCTCCAAGAATGTGAAGAGATCCGAAATGTTTGGTCGGAAAGTAGGTCAGTGTTAAAGTGCGAGACCTGGTATTTGGAGAGATTTCCTGTAGTGAAAAGTAACTACGGTTTGCTCTAGTTACGTTTTAAGTGCCATGTTACAGACAATCTCTAAAGGAGACTAAATTTTTAAAAAGGAGTGTAAATTGTACAAAATAAGTAAATAGTCTTCTAGTGCCTCACTATTTTGGCAGAAATGAAACATCTGTTCAAATAAAGAAACAATGCATTGTCTATTGTGTTTTCTTGTGTGACTTTAAACTGGAAATATTTTTGGTATTTGTAAATTTTGATGATATACCAGTTGATCACTTTCCCTCGGGCCGTTTGTATTTTGATATTAAATGTTCTTTTTCCTGATGCGAAACAGACCTTTTTCTTTACTAACTCTATCCTTTTTTCCTTCTTTCCCCTGTTTTTGTTTTTGTTTCATTTTGTTTTACCAAATTTCTCAAAGTTAGCTGAAGTCTTGATGACCCATAAGATGAAAGGCATTTACATATATTTCTATATCTGTCTTTCTATCAGTC
>NC_051400.1:10795095-10796533 GCF_015228065.2 Penaeus monodon
TTCCCACTGTCACACTATCACCTTGTCCTTATTATCACTTACACTAAACCAGCTTCTTAGCAACATTTATTTCCTTGATGTTTTGACTAATATTTTGGTAGCACTAGCTTCAAGGAAGGATTATTATAGGAAAATCTTTCATTTGCCTTATATTTTATCACAGCAGGTTATGATTTAGTTTGAACCACTTAAAGGTTGATGAATGACAAATCTGAATTTATTTCCAGTAGTGTAAACTGTCACAATTGGCTTCTTGTTGAGAAATTACTCTTGAGATAAACCACTAAGAGCCTTGGCATCCTTAAATGACAAGTCACATCTTGAGGAGTTCAAACTCTAACATAGATTTCTGCTTCCACGTCCGGTGAACACAGTTTTATTCTAAGCTTGTAGTTCAGTGAATGTACATACAGTATTATACTTTAGAGATCTCTTGTGTAACTCATGAGTGTAGTTTCAGTGAGCCTTTCATGTGCATTGCATTGTCCCCATTGTCAGGTAAAGATGACACATTGATGGCAGTTACAATATAGGAGAGTTTACCCATAACAAGAAGAATTGGTATTTAGTCGTGGTTGAAGAGGATTCCCAGGTATCTGAGTGACTTAGGTTGCTCCTTATAAAGCCAAGACCTAGATGTGGCATAGTTGAGACTTGAAAGAAGGAAAGAAGAGAGAAAACTAGCCCAAACACCTGTTGTTGTCATGCAGATCTGATGTTTTATGTGAAGTCCAACTTAGGAGAAAGTGAGACAAAGTTAAACCATATACCCTACTTCCTTTACCTTCGCATATCCACTTCCTCATAAAATTATGTATGTGGTACCTTTCATAGATGTGGATTTTGTTTTTGTAGATTGTCTTTGGTCTTTTACAAGAGCTTTCATGGTATTTTGGACTTTCAGATTAGTGAACAACAGTTTTTATTATCTTCACGAAAAGTGTCAGACACAAGTTTAAGTCGAACACATACAGCTAAAATAAAATGAGTGATGATGACACATCTAACTGAAAATCAAGATAGTGTGTGTGTTGGATGCATTAGATGGGGCTAGAAACTCTTAGAACTTCTCCAATATTGTGTAATTTTTACCTGCAACTTCATGTGATTTACAAAAAAACAAAAAAAACAAAAGTATTTTTGTACTTTATTACACTAAATTGGATCCGAGTACAATGCTCATTGATACTGTGAACTCGTAAATGCTAATTCTGCTTTGGGAGGTGATCACGTGATGGTGTTCCCAGGAGGTTGTTTTAATGAATAATGTAGAAACCAAGTTGCAAATACACTTTCATTTTTTGTAACCAGCTGTTTGATATACCTTCTAGCTTTAACCAGCTCTGAAAAAAGGGAGTTCGCAAGTTCATTTTGCTTCACGTCCTTGAAAATATACAAAACAGAAGGCGACAACAATAGTTTGTTGGGGACAACGCAG
>NC_051400.1:10798005-10798099 GCF_015228065.2 Penaeus monodon
ACACGTATAATGAACCGTCCAAAAAAATAGAGAAAGTAGCACCAATAGAATAACATAGAAAGTGTTTTGAGGAGTTCTAAAAAAAAAAATGCTT
>NC_051400.1:10798279-10798491 GCF_015228065.2 Penaeus monodon
ATCTCCGGCTCCGGGGCCTTCGCAGAAACAGAGAACAGAAAGGACTTTGATCCGCTTTCACGGAAGGTATGCGTGACCCCTTTACAGAGCTAAGTCGACTCTACGTAATACCAATCCAATAGCAATCGCTTACCTATTCCCAATATTTTCTTACCCAGTAGGCAAACTTTGATTGATTTCATTTAATCGTTTGGCTTCAATTCGCCAATGGA
>NC_051400.1:10800871-10801404 GCF_015228065.2 Penaeus monodon
CACATACACACTTTGCTGTTTTTGTGCTTCACTTAAAAAAAATCTTTCCCATATACATTTCCTTTCGCGTCTGGAAACGGGATTCATGTTTCCTCGTGTTTCACCCTGAATACCGACGCGCACGTTCATATTTCGCCGCCGTTGAAAAGGCACCATCTGTCTTGGCTCAGGGACTCGGGTACTGGAATTCACCGGCTGAGCAAGGGAGAGAAAATAGTCAGTGAGAGTAAGAAATTTGCCGTTTTTGGGATTGTTATGTGGATGGAAATTATGAAGGATACTATTTACTGATTGAGCAATTGAAAAAAAACTACTTACTGGTTGAGCAATTGAAAAAAAAAGTCATTGTGGTAAGAAATTTTCCGTTTTTGGGATTGTTATCTGGATAGAAATTATGAAAAGTATTTACTGGTTGAGCAACTGAAAAAAAAGTCCTTGTGGGTAAGAACTGTTCGTTTTGGGAGTGATATTTAGATATAAATTATAAAAGACAATATTCATCTTTGTGCCTAGATATGAATATCCACGTGATT
>NC_051400.1:10801601-10801676 GCF_015228065.2 Penaeus monodon
TAACCATAATGCAGTAATAAGAGACCGCCTGTACATATATCCTACAATCCTCTACATTATGCGGCTCCTTTGCTT
>NC_051400.1:10804056-10805309 GCF_015228065.2 Penaeus monodon
AACCTTTTAGCTTCTTTTTGTGATCTTTATTGTTGTCCATATTCCTTTCCAATATTCTTTCGTTTTGTCGGGGTTTGGGGGGGGATTTTTTGTTGTTCTGTTTGGTTTTCCCTTTCCCCCGCGAGGAATATAGCTTCTTGGTTGTTGTTAAATTGCTGGTTTGGTGGTAACCCCTTAATCTTTTCTCATACTTCAATTTTTTAGTGTTTGCTTTATTTTTTTTAATTTTTTCCTCTGTTGCTGCTGTTCCATTCTGTAATAAAGGTGTTTCCTTTTATTTCATATCTTTTCCCTTCGTCTTTAATCTACCTTCTTATTTTTGGCCAACTTTGGGGTTTAATAGTTGTACTTTTTCTATTTGGTGTTTCCAAAGGAGGGTCCTTTTTTCCTTTTTTTTTCTTTATAGTTAACGTTAATATGTTTAATATTAATTTTGTGCGCTGTAAATTAGTTTTTTGGTTCTTGATGTTTCGTTGGGAAGAATTTTAGTAGCGCATCTACTTTATTAGTTCAGTAGCAATTTTTATTTTCAGTCTTCTTTTCCCGGTGGTAGCACTTGGGTCTCTTGTTCTAGGGGGTTTCTTTAAATCTCTCCAAGTTTTTCGATAGGTCCCCATTTCAGGATGAAGTTTTTTTTTTGTCTGTTCGTTTTCTATATGCCTGTTTCTGGTTCTTGTGTGTTACGTTGGACTCTGTGTTATTAATTTCATTGTTGTTATCATTGTTTGTCTTCATTATTTTAAGTTGTTAACTCCCCTGCATTTAAACTTCACTTTATGGTGTTATTATTTTCTGGGGCATCCTGGGTTTGAGAGCGTTTTCGTTTTCATCCTCTCCCTTTTTGCTGGTGTTAATAAGTTTTTTTCTTAAAATTGTAATTTTGGGGGCTAAACTTTTCCGTGAACGTGGATTTTTTCTTGTTTCCACACTTAGCATTTGGCCTATATCCCCCTTTTTGGGGCCTTCTGCTTTATAGCATTTCCCAAAATTCGATTCGCAAATTCTTTTCCCTTTTACCTCCATCCCGTGTGGGTTGGCCCGCACTATCAATGCAGACCCTCCCCACCCCGGGCACTGGATCGTAGTTTGATGAGACCCGCCTCGATGATCCCGATTTCTAGGCCTTTGAGACTGCCGGGATAAAAGACTCCCACCTTTTTTGGGAGCACCCCTTTTCATATAGGGTATTTTTATTGTTCCTCTTCTTAGAGTTTTTATTTGCCATAACTGAGGTTTTTTTTTCTGAGTTTTAA
>NC_051400.1:10805438-10805755 GCF_015228065.2 Penaeus monodon
GGATTTTAGGTTACATAACCCCGGGTTTTTTTGAGAATCATCCTGGAGGGGTTTCCACCCAAGGGTAAAGAGCCCTCCCCCCCCATGAGCAGACTAGTCCCCCCCGGGCGTCAACCCGGCATTTCATGGCTCGGGGGAAATCATTAATAATCATTACATTATTATTTAAAAAAAAAATTAAAAATTAAAATATTAAAATATACAGAAATTAAAAAAACAGAAAAAAAAATTTTTAAACATTTTATAAAATAAAAAAAATTACAACTTTTTAATAGAAATTTTAAAAAAAAAATATATTATTAATTGGAACAAAAAAT
>NC_051400.1:10806068-10806151 GCF_015228065.2 Penaeus monodon
AATAGAAAACTTGCTATAGAGGAAGGCTGAGGAATACCTAATCACCTTTTATATAAGTTTTAAAGGGAAGCAACGAAGATCCG
>NC_051400.1:10806418-10807355 GCF_015228065.2 Penaeus monodon
CGGTTCTGCCCTTCCGTTTTCGAGGTTCTGGGACCGATACTAACGAAGGTCCTCCCGGAAGCGGTTCGGTTACTGCCCGCCATGAGCGCTCCAGAACCGAACCATAGCAGCGACTGGGCCATTACTGAGGGCTGCTGAGATCGGACCGTTGCTGAATAATAATACTCCGTGTGTATCGGGTCGTAACTGCGCCGCTTTCAAGGCTTAAGATATCCCCTCATTGGGCCGATTTAATATAGCTATCATAGTCAAACATTGGTTCCGGTACAGAATTATTCCAGGGACTCTTCATTTGCTGTAAATCGGGCCGGGACAAAGTAACAATTGCTGTAACTTTAGCCCGATGTCAAAGCGGTGGCTTATAACCGAAACATCAGGCGATGGAAGAAAGAGAGAACTCTGTAGTACAAATAGAATAATTAAATTTTTCTATATGACGAGGCATTCGACCACCACTTCTGCCAGAAGCAGTCCTCAAATATTTCATAGTGGTCTTAGAAACTTCATCCTCTTTTGTAATTAAAGTGTTATTCTCCAGCAGCGCTTCTGTAAAGACAATCAGCAATCATTCCATAATAAAAACTATCATATGCCTGTACAAGATGAATCATGACTGGTTTAAATAGACCGGGTATACATATCACATGAACTGTGTTAATATTCATTACTGGTAGGCTACTCACTTGTTATAAATGAGCAAAGCTTTGTGTTCTCGAAACCAGTTCTTCCCAGTTAAACTGTGTCACTAATTAATTTGTCGTAAATGCTTCAAAAACATTCGAGACACACAACCTGAGACTGCCACCGCCTATCTTTGCAAGTCAACAATACTGAAAAAGAACAGATGCTTGAAGCAACACATAAACAACTAATATGACACTTATTTGAGTTCTTGATTAACTCATAGACAAGAAAAAGATACTAATTCTAATTCATA
>NC_051400.1:10807466-10807665 GCF_015228065.2 Penaeus monodon
TAGAGTTTCAAATACATACCACTAGCTTTTCAAAATATTAATCTTTTTTCAATGATATAATTAAAAACCACCTAGATTTTTTCACCGGAATGCAGGCAAAACCATGTGTTGTTTATGGCTGCTTCTGGTTCTTCCTGATTTCATACAATAATTTCATGCATTTTTGTGCAATTCATTACTAGATACTTCACAACGAGTC
>NC_051400.1:10807917-10808529 GCF_015228065.2 Penaeus monodon
AGCTGTGGTTGTAAATCATAAAATGATAAAAAATAGTTTTACCCAGAACTAACACATCTTTTTACATGACCTTCTGATGATTGTGGAGTTTCAGTAATATTATCTCTGGATGCCTTTGATGATGAGGACTTACAGTGATCTGATAGGCATTCTGACTTTTCAAAGGTATTTCATCGTCTCACAGCTGGTTATGGTAGAATATTTTTCTTTGAAACCGTACATGGACTATATCTGGCCTTGCTGGAATCTGCGTCTGATTCAACAATTATCTTCTTGTTTATCCTGAAAAATAATACAAATAACAATAAATAGCAATCGCAAATACTAAATCTAGTTGATACCTTTACAAAACACTTCACATACTCGTGCAATTATCTGACACAGTTTACTGATGTGATAAACATTCTGATTCAATTAAACTTCATTCGATTTTTTAAACGAAATACTTACCTTCACTAGCCTCTGCCACATTCTCCCTCACTTTGCAAATCAGAAGAAAATTCAGCTTTCTTTGCCAGTCTCCATGCTTCTAAATAGTCGTTTGAAATGTGAATAGAGGAACGTATTAATTCCGGTCGCATCCTAGCAACATAAACATAAAATATATAAAAT
>NC_051400.1:10811663-10812599 GCF_015228065.2 Penaeus monodon
AATGATAATGATAATATCAATAATAAAACTGACCAATAAAACCCGTTTTCATTGTTTACTGTTCATTTCTTCACTTTTATTCTATCATCGTGGCGTTACGATGTGAATATAAATATTTTTCATATACTAACCCGTTAGAAATTTATGCAAGTGAAGCAAAATGAAAGTTCATGAAAACACACAGGTAATATCTATCGCCGATATAAGATAATTTGTTTAAATAATGTTTACACACAAAAAAGAAAGAGAAAAATGTAGTCGGGTAAAAAAAATCTACATGGCATCAAAGGGTTACTTGAAATCAAAGAGTTAAGCTATAAAACTGCCATCAAGAGAACCTTAGAAAATGACAATAAAAGAAAGAAAATGATCATAATAATCAGAGGCCGCCTTTCCGCTTCCCTCGCCGCGTGTTCACCTCCCGCCAACCCTTGTCACTGACAGACCCTCTTATTTCGCAAGACTCGATGGCTAAACCCCGCCCACTTAGTCACCCATGTCCCATCCCCCTATTTGCAGGTAAATGCGTCAACAAAGAGAGGGAGAAAAGGAAGGGGAAAAAAAAGATAGAACGTAGGTAGAGTCGAGACAAGCTAACACGGGTGAGCACACAGGGATAAAAGTGTGGGTTCTCGAGGGCACATGTACGTCGGCAGATTGGGGTGGGCGGGGCGAGAATGAGGCAGCGGCAGGCAGCCAGGACGCAGCCACGGGAGGAGTAAAGGTTTCAGTATACGTTGAGCTGTGTCGGCGAAGCAAGCGTTGCCTCGCTGTCGGTCTGTGTTCGGGTGAAGTGACTCGGGTCGGACGAGCGCGCGACACTCGATGGTTCGAGGCGACTTCGGTCTGTGACGAGGGTGGACGGGACCAGGCCTTGCAGGTTAGCGGCTCTGAGACTCGTTTTGCTGTCGTGTGATTCGGCTTCGCACGTGCAGT
>NC_051400.1:10812742-10813193 GCF_015228065.2 Penaeus monodon
ATGAATGTGAATTACCCAAGTTAATTATTCATGTGTTAATCATGCAGTCAAATATTTCCACTAGATCGCCCGTTCGTTACAAATACACTGCAGTCACAAGCAAGGAAATTTAACAAACACAAAAGCAAACTCACTTTATGCAGGCGGACTATCAGTCATTCCATCATGAATAATATACTTCAGACAACACCATTTTTATCCAATGTATTTACAGGGGATGCATCAACAGGAAAAGTACTGCAAAATGAAAAATGAAAATGTAAACAAACAATAAAGACTTCGTATATAAAAATGTAATTCAATCTTACATTAAAATATCATCTTCTTTATATTTTTTGTTAATATATTATTTACTTACACACTGCGTGTCCTGTGTTTTCCCTTTTACCCTTAACACAAAATTATATTTTTTTATTTAGATATACAAGATTCTCACACGCATGCAGACATA
>NC_051400.1:10814257-10814397 GCF_015228065.2 Penaeus monodon
CATTCATGATGGTGTTATCCATTTACGTAACATGTCATACATTAATAACGTGGATTTTAAAAATACTCGAATGTTATAAAATCGTGAATGCGGTTATTAGTGTTTTTTTTCTAACACAAAACCAGTGCAATATGTGGTTC
>NC_051400.1:10814653-10814778 GCF_015228065.2 Penaeus monodon
CTGTTCCATACTTTTGAGTTGTGAGGATTAAGGAGCACATTAAATGTTAAAAAAGGACTTGAACTCATCTAAAAAAATTAATTAAGAATGGAAGGTTATGAACAGCGATCCTATGTAAACATTCG
>NC_051400.1:10814954-10815080 GCF_015228065.2 Penaeus monodon
AGGGAAATATATAAGAACCAGATAACCTTTATTTCACTACAATCCGTCCACTGATCTTTAACAACGAACATTACGAACGCTAATAAAAGCCACTAACTAAGAAGACGAGGCGTATTGAACACGGCC
>NC_051400.1:10815101-10815215 GCF_015228065.2 Penaeus monodon
TTTCAGTTCATCCATTTATTTTTAAAAGCAGGAAGACGTGAGAACAATAACTTCCAGAACACATAATGTACGACAAGACATCAAAGCATCATTTGTAATCCCGGCATGATTTTA
>NC_051400.1:10815363-10815569 GCF_015228065.2 Penaeus monodon
AAAATCTCTCCTTGTTGAATAATATCCCCTTTTGATAGAAGATAGTTAAAAAAAAGGAACTGATAATGTGAAAAAAGGGAGATAGAGATTTTCAAAAACGTGAAACAGGAACATGGAAAGAGTAAATAAAAGGGGGGGGGGGAGACAAATCAAATGAAAGAACGGATGAAAACACATAGAGAAAAACATTTACCCGAAGGAAGAAC
>NC_051400.1:10815594-10815757 GCF_015228065.2 Penaeus monodon
AAGAAAGGATATACACAAATAAAGAACCAAGATTGCAAATAGTGAATGGAAAAGAAACAATGGCTGTTGGTTTTCCTGTCTCGTAAGATCTGACTGACAGCGAAAGACAGAATAAAGATGCTTTGTCCATTGGTACGGTTCAAAGCGCCATACGGACCTTCCT
>NC_051400.1:10815967-10816116 GCF_015228065.2 Penaeus monodon
GATATTTTTCTTTACAATTTTATGGTCACTTTCCCACGCCCCTGAGAAGTGTCTCGATTTATCAAGTAGATAGTTAAGACGGGATCGATGTATACGGGTAGGTTTGTGTGTAGATAGGTATACGGAGGGAGGGAGAGGTAAGGAAGTGG
>NC_051400.1:10816653-10816895 GCF_015228065.2 Penaeus monodon
GGGCGAAGAGAACAATAAAAACAAGGAAACAAAAGAGACAAACAAATTAAGAATAAAAATCAGAGAAGAGAAGAACCAAGAACACGTGGCAAAGGCATAGCAGGGGTAGGAGGTAGGGGGAAGGGGGGGGGGAGGCAGACAGCAAGCGGCGCGGGTGCGGAACAAGCGAAGGGCGGCGCCAGTAGGATCAATGTGGGCGGTGGGCAGCCAGCCGCTTGCAGATGGCACACCCGCACCGCCCG
>NC_051400.1:10817999-10818070 GCF_015228065.2 Penaeus monodon
TAGTTGATCCTGAATCTCTGTCTTTTTGTATATATTTCTTCCCTGTTTCGCCCCCCCCCCATCCCCCACGT
>NC_051400.1:10818463-10819085 GCF_015228065.2 Penaeus monodon
TCCTTTAAGCAGAAACCATAACGATTTTCCAAGGTAAGTAGACACGATCTTAGCCGTGAATTCCTCGTTGCTTAAAGGACTGATTTCTTGCACAGGTGTTGGGAAACTTTGCATGACTGACGGCTGACTGACAGATCATCTTGTGCACTAAAATGTACTTAACTCATCAAACCCCTCAGACTGGTAATAAATGATCCATATTTTTTTTTCTTGCTTTCATTTTCTTTAATATCTTCCCCCTCCCCTTTTTCTCCTTTGTGCAACACATCTATCTGTTCTTCGGATCTATATCCCCGTGGAATATCCAGCTGCGATTCCCTTGTAATATCTGCTTTTGTCCAAAATAGTATACCTTTGCGTCGAGTCCATCGTCCTGACACACTCGCTGCTCTTTCCCGAAAGGCGAGATGAAAAGAATCTTTTGAACTGCGCCTTTTGCCTAAAATCTAAAACCTTATGTCCTTTATTCATATCAATCTGTTATCGAATAAACACTTTGTTATTATTATTTTTTTCTTTCGTTAATAGCGCAGGTCCTCGCTGCCCATCATTAGCAATACTCTCTGTATGTTAAGTTCCTGTCAACATATCATCAAAGTTAGGTGTTTTGGGTACAAAGATA
>NC_051400.1:10819155-10819362 GCF_015228065.2 Penaeus monodon
CCTTACTCTCCTCTACGCGTTCCTGTTGACGTGCTGTTGTCTCCGGCTGTTGCAGGTGAGTAACCGCGTGAGCTCATCTGGCCGAGGAGATGCAGAATTTCATCAGCATTGACGTGACAGAGGCTGCTTGTCCGGGAACTTGCACTTGGGATGTTTACTTGAGACTCGGCTGTTTGGAATACCTGGAGAGTTCTTGAAGTCTGGCCA
>NC_051400.1:10819441-10819593 GCF_015228065.2 Penaeus monodon
TGTTTTTTTTCTAGTGGCTTGGAATGCTGTTAATAAAAGCAACAATGTATGAAACTTTATTATTTCAATTTGACGGAGATTTTTTCTACTGGGCTTTCCTCAAAGTGTTCTAAGTTATACGAGAGCGTGTGTTGTTAATTAGATTAGGCGAG
>NC_051400.1:10819746-10819843 GCF_015228065.2 Penaeus monodon
TTTTTATTACCGTCCATTCACTTTCTCAATCAACATTTTCTCTCCTCCACCTCACTAATCTTTCTATCTTTCGTATATCAATGTTTCTCTTACCCTT
>NC_051400.1:10820051-10820377 GCF_015228065.2 Penaeus monodon
TTAAACAGAGATCTTAATTACTCCCAAACGCAGGTAGACATAATCACACACGTGTTTTTTACATTAACTGTAGTAATTAAAGTTCTTGCTCAGGTGTTGCCAAACTTTGCATGACTCATTCACGTGGCAATGACCAGAAGAAAGTCTAACTCAGAAAGTCTATTTCATGATAAGTAACTTACGAAGACGAACCTTTAGATCTAAATCAAAGAGACTATTCTATGACTGGCTTCGAGGGGCTTATTAGGACTAACGGATAAGGACTAACTAGCAACTTAGTCACGTGGAAATGAGGTGTTCGGGAGATGCGCTTTTTGTAATTAATT
>NC_051400.1:10820683-10821111 GCF_015228065.2 Penaeus monodon
CGTAAAGGAAGACTTAGCAGCGGCGCCGCAAATAAAAGGTTATACCTTTTTGCCTCGTAAACGTAGGCAAGCTCACTCGCCGTCTTCTGATAACCGCAAGCTCACTCGCCGTCTTGTCATAACCGCAAACTCATTTGCCGTCTTGGCTTAACCGCAAGCTCACTCGCCGTCTTGTCATAACCGCAAACTCATTTGCCGTCTTGGCTTAACCGCAAGCTCACTCGCCGTCTTGTCATAACCGCAAACTCATTTGCCGTCTTGGCATAACCGCAAGCTCACTCGCCGTCTTCTGATAACCGCAGGCTTGCTCGCCGTCTCGTCACAACCGCAGGCCTTCAGTAGCTGTTGCTGTATGCGGAAGTGACCTGAGAAACCTACCTTGCGTCGTTGACCTGGCGGCATGAGGTCATGTTGCAATGCAAGTCACG
>NC_051400.1:10821496-10821651 GCF_015228065.2 Penaeus monodon
CTTTTCGATATCTCTCTTCCTCACTCTCTTCAATTTTTCTTTATCTCATATTTATTTTTTGTTTTTCTCTCATGTATTTCGTCTTTTTATCTCTCTTTTTCTTCTTTTCTTTGTCTTATTTCATTTGTTCTCTTTTCTGCTCTTGTTCCAGGTTC
>NC_051400.1:10821927-10822344 GCF_015228065.2 Penaeus monodon
TTGTCTTTTCTCAAGTCAAGAAGAATAGATACTTAGCAGAAAGTCTATTAAAAAAAAAGCTGCTAGGGCTACGGGTGTAAAATATTGCACTTCCTATATTTCAAACTCCTTCCTGGTGAAATTAAAGGGATGCAATTAAATCTGACCGCGAGAATAAATTAAATCAGAACTCGATGTATAAAGAAAATGAAATCTGCTCTCTAGTAAAATCCAACTTTGTTTTCTCTCTCTCCATGTTTTCTTTGAAAAAATGGCGCGAAGAGAAGTTATATGCCATTTTTTTCATAGACAGGTATTGTGAGTATTATCGGGTTTTATCGTCTATGGGGAAGGTCTCGGTGCATTTTATCTGAATGATCTCTCTTTGTTTATTGCTTCTCAGTCAAAGGGACTTTTAAAGAAACAACACTTTGGCAC
>NC_051400.1:10822531-10822921 GCF_015228065.2 Penaeus monodon
GAAACTGTTGAATTTGCCCAACTTTCATTTTTAGAAATAACCATAAATTTCGCCTGCTTTTAAGCTCCCTTTTATCAACATTACTCCAAACCAGCCATACTTCCCTGTCCAATAAATTATAAAAACCTATCCACTTCATATTTTACAACTATAACGCATCCCCTTCTCTTCTCTGCCTAATCCAAATAGACATTTTAACTATCAATACCGGCCCCTCTATCTTCTTTTTCCGCTTCGTTCTTTTAGTTTATAGATTCTTTCAAAGGCGACGCGTCATATTGCTTTTCATCATATATTGCTTCTTTATAGGTCTGTCGTGTTGTTTTATTACACGCGGGATAGTTTGTCTTGTTCCGTGTTTTATTCAATACTGTTATGGCAAGGTGTTGC
>NC_051400.1:10823084-10823412 GCF_015228065.2 Penaeus monodon
ACGTGAGGAATATAAAGAAAAGAATGAAAGCAAAAAAGTTTACTAATAAAAAAATCATTATACATTTCCCTTCCTGTACAAATATTGCACATTTTTCACACATGTTTTGATAAATGACAAGAGCACGTCAATAATGAAACTGTCTCTGCAATGAACGCAATAAACCTCCCGGGCAAATCATACAGACACCATATATCTTTTTTATGAGGAAATATTCACCGTTATAGTCGTTATTATTCAGGATTTTATCACAATCTACTCCGCAAGATCTCCTTCGTATTCTCTCATTCAGGAAAGTTCAGTTGAACGTTCTCATCAAAAGTAATTT
>NC_051400.1:10823674-10823805 GCF_015228065.2 Penaeus monodon
CTATTATAAGAGTAACAAAGGAGAACGGTGCACACATTTTTTTCAGACAAAATAACAAAATAAATATTGCTAAGAATGAATACGTACAGCGACGTAATTGAGAAACGACTGGTGAAGATAAAGATAAAATC
>NC_051400.1:10824000-10824266 GCF_015228065.2 Penaeus monodon
GAAATAAAAAGTAATATGAAATGACCCATATTGTTCATGATAAAATCGCAAAGAAATTGAATGAACTGCAGAAGTGACGGACTAATGAATAGATAAAAGTGTAGCCTCCAGTAGGGTAAACACTGTAAGAAGCAGGACGCGTAAAATTGAGTCGCTGCTTGTGAAATAATGCCATAGCTTGGGGGTGAAAGGCCTGGGGTTACTGAGCATCATAATTAACAACGAGAGAGGACAAGAAAGTGAAAAATCTGAATAGGAGGCTTAAT
>NC_051400.1:10824536-10824786 GCF_015228065.2 Penaeus monodon
ACTCCACAGGCATTTAGAACACAATTTCTATCCAAGTTTAGAGCCAAGGATGACCTCTTGTACCCCTAACTTCGTTCGGATTTTCCTTATTCTCTCGTTTCGCTTCCGGTTTCCTCCCTGTTTGTTTTTTTCTCTGTGTTTCCTTCTGTTTTCTCTATGTTATTCTCGTGGTTGTGAGGTCTTTTCGTTACAGTTCTTGAGTCCACTTGTGTTGTATATTTTTTCCGTTCTTTGTTTTACGTTCTGGTGT
>NC_051400.1:10825261-10825445 GCF_015228065.2 Penaeus monodon
TCGTAGTTTTACTTTCTCTACGTTTGTCGTCATGAAAATGGTTTACCTGCACCGCACTGAATGGCTTCGGAGGGAAAGCGTGCGAGAATGAAGTGAAACCGAGAAGGATCAGTAATGGCTGAGTAGTCAGAGTCCAGATCGATGTCGAGTCAGTAGCATAAACGTTAGATGGAGGCATTAGATA
>NC_051400.1:10826602-10826839 GCF_015228065.2 Penaeus monodon
TTAAAATTGCATACATTATATCGTCGTTAAAACAGATCTAACAAAAATATTTTTAAAAACATCCCCAGCATCAATAATCATGTTAAATCTGTACGTTCTTTACTTTCAAGCGTTAATTAAGATATTTAATGAAACATACTCTTCACCACAGCCTATACGAGGCTCAAATTTACTCCTTAATAAGCCTACTTAATTAAGATTTAATCCCAGTTTGAAGGGAAAGAGAGGGAAGGGGGT
>NC_051400.1:10826872-10826958 GCF_015228065.2 Penaeus monodon
AGGTCGTCACAGGGTAACGTGTGTAAAAGTTTTCAGTTTCAGGATGAATAAAGCTGTAACGTTATTTTAAGCAGCGAAATGACGTA
>NC_051400.1:10827296-10827558 GCF_015228065.2 Penaeus monodon
CGTTATATCCCCCGTGTTTTGTGCATTGTTATTTTCGTGGAAACAACCTCTGTTTCTCATTCATTCGTCTGTCTTACTGTATTATGATTTTACATTTTGATAAATCTAATTATTCCTTTAATATACTTATTGATTCTTACTTTTCTGTTTTTCCTTCATTTGTTTCGTTATTGCTATTATCATTCGCTTTCTACTTCTCTGGTTTTCTTTCATTCGTTTCGTTGTTGCTATTATCATTCACTTTCTTTCGCTGATTCGTCTG
>NC_051400.1:10827619-10828032 GCF_015228065.2 Penaeus monodon
CGCTCGGAAACACCGATTGGGTATATCACAGCAAAGTTCTACGTTCTAATTACATTTACGTTTGTGTTGCACTGGTTTGAGTACATACTTCGTGCAATGCATAGATATTCTCGAGATTGCCTTTGGAGAGAGAGAGGAAAACTAAAGGTGAAATGCAGGTTATATTTTGCATGTAAAATAATGTGAATTGAGACTTTTGTTAGTGGTGAACTGTTCTCGTATTGATACCTGGTACCTGATTTTTTTTTTTTCGAAAGTGGTTCCATGCATTTTGAGTTTGTAAAACACAGACACGCTAATGCTAACAGAGAGTATGAATACACGAACACTTGTGTATATGTATGACTTTTGTAACATGCGCATACACGTATATCCACGCGGATGAAAACACAAATACAGACACAATTTCCTCC
>NC_051400.1:10828188-10828282 GCF_015228065.2 Penaeus monodon
GCCCGGGGAAAACTCATAATGTCGATCTCTAATAGCAGGGAAAAGACAAGAAGGCACAAGCCACTCAGAGGCACTCAGACAACCAAGTATGTAC
>NC_051400.1:10828688-10828782 GCF_015228065.2 Penaeus monodon
TTCAGTAATCCCAGCCTAATAATACTAGCTGTGATTAGCACCTCTTGAAAACAAACCATCCATCCTTTTAACAGATAACATAGCCCCTCCCCCC
>NC_051400.1:10828801-10829068 GCF_015228065.2 Penaeus monodon
TTCTCTTTACACAGGAATATCTCAATCTTCCATTTTTTTTATTCGTCTTGATGAGAATAGCTGGTTTAAAAGTGGGGGGATTATACTGAACGTGTGGATAGTTGAAATGACTGATATGTATGTATATCCGAGAGAGTGTTTTTCATTACTTATCCTCTCTCGATGTTGCAATGATCCCCACTTCAGTCTCCTGAGAAGAACCTTTGGTCTTTGCCGTAGTGCAGATTGGGTGTGCAGATGCCAAGAGAGTATTGACTTCAGTGCCTC
>NC_051400.1:10829234-10829368 GCF_015228065.2 Penaeus monodon
TTACGTGTTTCTGTTATTATTATTTCTCAAGTTATTTGTTTCATGTTCAACTATTCTTGTTTGAGGCCTTTTAAGGGACTGCTATAGGAGGAAAAATGAGATGTAGAGGGAATTAGAGTTGTGAGGCGACAGGA
>NC_051400.1:10829919-10830056 GCF_015228065.2 Penaeus monodon
ATATCCATGAATTTTTAATGCATACACCATCGCAAACATAACACCAGATCATTTATCTTTGACTGTTACGTAAAATAACATTAAAATTGTTGTCGAAATCTGGAAGAAATTTAAAGAGCGGATTCTAGAAATATCTT
>NC_051400.1:10830518-10830758 GCF_015228065.2 Penaeus monodon
CGACGAATACCACGATATACTCACTCATCAGGAGAATACACTCCATACATCTTTTTTTTATTTATATCTAATCTTTAGAAACACCTTACTCAAAAGATACCCCACAAAAAAAAACTTTCTATACACAATAAACACTAAACAATAAATACTACTTTCTTCATCACGTATTGTATATCATCATGAAAAGTTTCGTCGACCCAAAAGCTCGAGTCGGAGAGGTTTGAGTGGAATTTCTTGTTA
>NC_051400.1:10832149-10832382 GCF_015228065.2 Penaeus monodon
TGCCTAAGTTCACAGATGCAGCATCTTTATCTACGAAAGGCGAGGAAGTCCCAAAATTTTAAAGCTGCGTTGTTGAGTAGGCGGGTCAAATAGCACGTGCTAATAGAGAAATGAACTGTTTAT
Organism: Penaeus monodon; assembly: GCF_015228065.2. Taxonomy (NCBI): domain Eukaryota; kingdom Metazoa; phylum Arthropoda; class Malacostraca; order Decapoda; family Penaeidae; genus Penaeus; species Penaeus monodon. The sequence continues at coordinate 10,832,273 of NC_051400.1, forward strand.
ATAGACTGAAAGTATAAAATCATTTTTATATTATTTGTGTTTGCCGATCTAACCCACGTGTGTTTACATACGAGCATTAATACTTTGCAGGAATATTGAAGGGGGAAGAC
>NC_051400.1:10832780-10832930 GCF_015228065.2 Penaeus monodon
AAGATACGATGATATAGCGAATATTTAAAAAGCATCCAGATAAAATGGTACATCAACCGAGAGTCCGGATGAGAAAATAGGAGCTTCTTTCACGGTTCAAGTCGGAAGGTTTTTAAGACTGAAAGAGTGGAGAATTAATGAGAAAAAGGG
>NC_051400.1:10833180-10833245 GCF_015228065.2 Penaeus monodon
TAATCACATCAAATTAAGGCGATGTAAGTAGAACCCCTATTGTCAGCGCGATGAGAAGGTGGGGG
>NC_051400.1:10833326-10833684 GCF_015228065.2 Penaeus monodon
GCACCAGAACCCACAACTTGAACTGAAAAGGCTAAAGAGAATCAGTGACTATTTTCTCAAGATTTGGTATAAGGAGGCACGTTAGGACAACCTGTTTCAAAACACTATAACCGTAGTGACTATCTTTTTATAATCATGACGTCATAACAACATCCTATAACCACTGTCACTATCTATGATGACATGACGTCATAACAACATCCTATAACCGAAGCCATAACCTTATGAGATACTGAGGAGAAGGTGTGGGGGAGGGGGGAGGGTAAGGGAGAAGAAAAGGGGTGAGGAAAATTGAGGAAAGGAGGGGGTAGAGGAAGAGAAGATTAACGAAAATAGGAGGTAAGGGTAAGGCAAGATT
>NC_051400.1:10833780-10834906 GCF_015228065.2 Penaeus monodon
CCAAGGACACGAAGATACGAAAAGGAATAACGGCGAGAGAAGAGGAACGAACAAGGTACGTGGAGGAAAGACGAAGAAAAAAAGGGAAAAGGAGGGTGTATCTTGCCTGCGTTGACGAGCCCCCCCCCCCCGTCCACCCTCCTCCCTACCCCTAATCAACAAATATACACAATAGTATGCTCCTGTTTCGTCACTCGTGCCACGCGCCGTCGAGCCCCACGCACTATGATTCTGGGAGGAGAGGAAGGTAGCTCATTAATCGTCCTCGGCTGAGGTACTGCCTTACTGGGGCTAATAGGAAGGGGGAAATAGGAGAGGGGAATTGGTAACACTTACTTGGGTTAATAGGAGAGGGGGGATTGGTAACACCTACGGGGGTAATAGGAGAGGGGGGATTGGTAACAACGTTACTATGGTTAATATGAAAGAAGAAATTGCTAATACTTCCTGCGGTGCTAAAAGGGGAAAAAAATGGAAAGAGGAAACTGGGGTAAATAGAAGTAAATAGGAAAGGGGGTGGGGGTGGGAGGTTGGCTAGGGTTTCAAAGAGATTCGGAAATTGGTAACAACTGCTCTCTGGTGTGACCTGTTCTGACTGACAAATCGAAAGCAAGTTGCGATTAAGTCCTCCAAGAGACGAGGAAAGCGTGAGGCGAGAGACAGAGGGGTAAGTTCGGCAGCCAAAGAGTGAAGTTTAAGATTGCTGTGTTATAAATCAGGGGACATGAAGTGTCATGTCGATGCGAAGTAGAGCACCCAGCGGACTCTGCAGGTTCTAAGGCGCGTGGATATTAGTGGAGAAATGACAGCGAGGAGAATAAATAAAAAAATCTCTTTACCATTGAATCAATCACTAAACCGACCATTTATCTACCTATCCGCACGCAAAACCTCGCCGGGCCGAGCAGGGGAACCGAGAGACTCTCCGTCATAGCGCGTGATGTAGAGTGGCTGTGCAGGTCCGCGGTGGTCTCTCCGCTTTAAAGTACGGCGGCGGAGCGAAGGGGCGGCGTCGGTGAGGATGACGAGGCAAGCAAGCCCCGCCCACCGGCTCCCCCCGATTTACGATTTGCTGTGGGCGCTTATCTGCAGGTTGCCCGCACCGTCTTCCGGCCTTGCTTGCTTT
>NC_051400.1:10834964-10836361 GCF_015228065.2 Penaeus monodon
GTGCATTTGCCATAATACGTCCCAAGGAGTTCCCGACTACGTATGACTATCTTGCTTTCTGTCTCATTCGGTTTTCGCTCTCAGTGATCATTCCTCTCTTGGGGGAGAATAGTGTCAACGCAGGATGATCTCCTCAGCGCAAGATTATTCACACCAATGTTCTGAGGTTAGGTTGATTTCTTCTACATTTTTTTTTCACTGCTCCTCTTCCCTTGTTTCAGCTTCCTTTGTTCTTCTCGGGGCGTTGTGTTTGCGTCAGAGGACTATTCCGTCTCTGTATCACCTCGTTGTAGCAGTGACACCATTCCAACGCATCACGCCATAACACCATTTTCGTCCCGACCACAACACCATCCAGCCATCATCACAACAGCATCTTTTAACCATCGTAACTATCCTATATGATAATCATAATATCACAACAAAATCCTATAACCGTTGTGACTATCTTTTTCCAATCGTGACGTCATAACAACATCCTATAACCACTGTAACTATATTTTAATAATCATAAGAATCATAACAACATCCTTTAACCCTCGTAATTATTCTATATAATATCCTATAACTATCCTATAACAATCATAACAACATCCCATAATCACAGAAACTATCCTATAACAATCATAACAACATCCTTTAACCCTTGTAATCATTCTACAACAGTCATAACGTCCCATAACACCAAAGTACACTGACACACGTTCGTCTCTTTAACTCGACCTCTCACACTTATATAACGTCTATCTACATTTATATTACATTCTTACCAGATGCCGGTCGCTAGAGCCTCTATTCTGACACTTTTATTAGTTTCGTTCCTAATACACGTAACTAATATCCAACACTTATATTAACTTCCAGGAACAACTGACTGATACTTTGTTTAAGTTCCTGATTCACGTAATTGGTAACTCTACACTAATGCTTGGCTTTCGTTCCTGATATAAGTAACTCACACATCTATCCTAATACTTCGTTTTCGTTCCTGATGCACGCGAATCACACCTCTATCCTAATACTACGTTTTTGCTCCTGATACATGCGACTCATACCTCTGTCCTGATGCTTCGTTTTCGTTCCTGATACACGCGACTCTGTCCTGATACTTCGTTTTCGCTCCTGATACACGCAGCTGATTCGTCCTCCTAACACGACTCTCAACATCGTTACAGGAGAGTACATAATACAGAGGTTGGATTATCTTCACTTTAATAAAAAGACATCGTGTGTGGCTGTCAGCTCTTGCTCAGCATCCTCTTCTCCAACCTCCTACAGCGTTTTATCTCCGCATGAATATCTCTTTTTTGTTCTTTTCTGCGAATCTCTGATGCTCATAACGATTGTCTATCCAGTAGATATGGTCAGTAGATATGAATAGATGTGCCGGGTTTAGG
>NC_051400.1:10836785-10837057 GCF_015228065.2 Penaeus monodon
TGTTAGAGTGTTTTTATCTCCGATTAAACATATTTTCTCTTCTGTATCTCTGATTATTCTCTCGACCAAATGCGTATGAAGTATGATGGGTGGACGTAAATAGATAAACCTTAGGCACAGTTAAGATATCCGAGAATTATCCGCATCCCTATTATCTCCAAATAGATATACTTTCGTCACTAATGGATGTGTAATGCGTATGACTTGTCATACCGCAGTAGATATAATGAGTGGAATTACCTTGAGAAGAACAACGATGGAATTGTAATAAC
>NC_051400.1:10837263-10837364 GCF_015228065.2 Penaeus monodon
GCAGACACAGCACCGCTTCGTGAGTGGCGACGCCAGACGCCAAGGATGGGAGAGATTCCGCCCACGGCGGCCTGCACCGGCCTTCCGCCGCCCGTGTTGGC
>NC_051400.1:10838374-10838486 GCF_015228065.2 Penaeus monodon
GCCTACGGAAGCGCCCAAGAAAGCCTGAATCGGCCTCCATATGTTTCTCGTGAAGACCGCTGCGGCTTCGGGGTGTCAGAGCTGGAGGGGAAGGGAGACAGTATTGTAAAAT
>NC_051400.1:10838754-10838858 GCF_015228065.2 Penaeus monodon
CTTGACATGTGAAACCTTTAAAAAGTCGTCCCTCCCATTCAGATCGAGTTTTCCCTTGACACGGACTGGCACGGGATGTGTCACCAAATTGTCAAAAAATTAAG
>NC_051400.1:10839223-10839558 GCF_015228065.2 Penaeus monodon
AATCTTTCTCGTTGCTCCCCCTATCAGCAACATACACACATTACCCTTTTAACTCTAAGTTCCATTCAATCATCGACCCGAGATAACGGAAGAAACGCCTTCCGTTCAGCTGAGAAGACACTTTCCCCGCCCTCAGTGAAGAGCAGGTCGTGGCTCTCAGTTCTGGCCTCGACCCAACCCACGGCCGATGTGCCAGAGATAAGCCATATCTTTAAGCATACTCCGATACCCCCATAACACGTGGAATACGGCTTTAACATACTGATACTGAGGCGCGAGTGCCCGGAAGAGCAGATAAATACGGTCCTTGAAATATGATAATAGGGATATAACAG
>NC_051400.1:10839952-10840390 GCF_015228065.2 Penaeus monodon
GAATAATAATAATTACAGAGTCTAATTAGTTAATTAAGCACAATCAATTCAGTTGATGCTAATGAAGTACTTGCTCCTTTCCACCTGAATAAGTTACAAGTAATCCCTTGTCGTAATTAGTGCTTATAAGCGAGTCCTTATAAGTTAGTCATCGCAAATAAATCATCATAGATTAACAACCTACAAGCAATTATTATGAATTAATCCTTGTAAATTAGTCATAGAATAATCCTTATGGTTAGGTCACTACAAATCCTTACAGGTTAGTCTAAGTTAGTCATTTTAAGTTAGAATCAGCTTTTTCTTTTTCTTTGCTCCTCTGGTCTACGTGGATAAGTCATGCAAAGTTTGCCAACTAATGAGCAAGAGCTACCACGGTCTAAGATCGTGTCTACCTGCCTTTTGGAAATAATTAAGTGTGTGGGTAGATAGTTCGAG
>NC_051400.1:10840634-10840813 GCF_015228065.2 Penaeus monodon
TAAGCACCATTACCTCATTAACGTCATCCTCTGGTAGAACTTCCAACACTTTCAGGAGAGCTAGGTAGGGAAAAAAATCTCTGTCATATTGAAGTGATAAAGTTTGAACCTCGTTATCTTTATTAACAACATTTCAAGCAAGAGGGAGAAAGGGGAAAAGGAGAAAGAGTGAGAGAGAA
>NC_051400.1:10841048-10841230 GCF_015228065.2 Penaeus monodon
CGAAAAGTAAAAGTTAGAAGATAGAGATAAAAAACACTCCCTTTGTTGCCAACACTCTCAATATCTCTACGCCTAAAGTATGAGCCTTACACAGCAGATCTGATCTTACGAAGTGTCTCTTCCTAGCAAATGTAGATGTTTCTTTTGTGGATTCATAGAAGCACAAGTTTTATCTGTTTTTT
>NC_051400.1:10841399-10841512 GCF_015228065.2 Penaeus monodon
TGTGCTCAGTAAACCCCTCTGGAGTAATATTATTCAAGAGCAGCTTAGCTCCATTCATAATTATGCAAATACTATACGCTGGGATAGCGCTTTCACTCTCACTCTCACATTCC
>NC_051400.1:10841837-10841915 GCF_015228065.2 Penaeus monodon
TGTTCAGTAAACACCACAGTAGCCTTTGGAGTAATATTATTCCGTTGACATACCGCCTTCACCCTCACTCTAATATTC
>NC_051400.1:10842025-10842281 GCF_015228065.2 Penaeus monodon
AGAGTAATATTATTGAAGAGTAGCTTAGCCTCCATTCATAATCATGCAAATGCTATCCGTTTGACGTAGAGCTTGCCTCCTACGTTTGAGTGGAGTATGAATAAGTTATCCTGTTGTGATCCATTGTATTTATTTGTATATGTATGCGAGTTTTACTGAACGCTTAAAGGTTCATGCGAAATGTAACGTAATGAAATGTAACTTTGTGTAAGTTGCAAGTTATATATGAAGGTATGTGCGTCTAGAAGTGGTCCTA
>NC_051400.1:10842461-10843535 GCF_015228065.2 Penaeus monodon
ATGTTTTCTTTTGCTTCGTTATTAGCACAAGATATATATTTTGTTCGTTAATAGAACATAATATGTTTTTTTTTTCTTTTCGTTTGTTTTGAAGCTAATATCCGAAACCCATAACTGGAAATATAACAACTTTCGTTCCCATTCGAAAGAAGGCAGTACATAACCTCAAGCAAATTGTAAGTGTTCAAGTAAGTAATGAGACTTATCGTTTTTTCTGAACCATTAATCTATAAAAGAAAAAAAATCGTCTGCTCTCTCTTTTTCTCTCCACTTTCTTTCTTTCATTATTTTAGAAATCTATTCATATCCAGTAAATCACTAATATTAACAGGAAACTTTACTTCATTAAATGTACTTTTTTTTTCCACAACTTTGTCGCCAACACAACTTAACTTTTAAAACCACAGCAACCATAACCTTTGACCACTTTATGAACACTTGCCGATGTCATGATTCACTTCATGGAAAACCTTTTACCTGTCACCTCTCTTACTACCTTTCAGCCAACACCTTATAACCTTCGTGTCAGCTCATCAAAAGTTGGTTTCAAGCCTAGGGTTTCCAAGCCAAAAGTGTTCATATATACTCTTGTTCACTTTAAGATCATCATAATGTCTCTATACTCAGTATTTCTTCATAAAAAAAAAACAATAGATTCAGTGCTTTCTATGTATTCTTTTATTGCCGACAGACTATCACGATTTGTTTATACCTAGAATCTCTCTGTCATAAAAAAAGAAAAGAATTCAGTACTTTCTCGGCTTTTCTTATCACCACCATAATGTGTCTAGCCTCATACTCTCTCCATCTGTGACAAAGGACCCCTATAAGATATTCAAACTCATAATTTCACTTGATTTTCTAAACACTATATTCCAGCCTCCCTCTCGCCACCATCATGTCACCACATTGTATCTAGACTCACCATATCCACATCATGGTGACACCCACATAACAGCCAACTATACCCTTCCACTCTGGGGCTTATCAAATCATGCTTTCCTCTTATCAAATCAATTCTCTCCCAGCTCTCTCCTGATTCCCACTCTTCGCTTCAGTTCTTATTTCCTTTTT
>NC_051400.1:10843714-10843948 GCF_015228065.2 Penaeus monodon
TTCGTATTTCCTATTTTTAGTACTCTGTGATTGGAAATGGGAAGGAAATCCCGCGTTCTCTCCGTTTTATATTTGGCTCTTATGCAAAGGGAGAATAAAGGAGTGAGTATACTAGGCACCATTAGATGTAGAAAAATATTTTAAAATAGTATACCACCCACTCATTTACCTGCAAATGTGATAAAAATTAACAGGAACGTATATTCATTTCAAAAGGGTACATAATATTTTGTG
>NC_051400.1:10844113-10844759 GCF_015228065.2 Penaeus monodon
CGCAAACACACATACAAACTATACCCATGTACTCGCGTCTGCGTGGACAAGACGGGTAGCCTGTCCTCGAAGTACGTTATCTAACAGTACTATTCTGTTGTAATGAACCGGCACTTGGCTACAGGAACAAGACGGCAGTGCGTAGTAATGTAGCTCAAGACAAAGCCACCCCGTAAAAGACACTGCTTTCGGACAAGGCGGTGTACAGACCCGTGAAAAGGGCTTTGAATCTTGTAGTTCCAAGCTGGATATTAAAAGACTCGGTCCTTTGTTCGGATGTCTCTTTGTTTCCCCAATGTTCCACGTGTGGTCGAGGCTTCTGTCTCCTTCTGTGTCCGTTGCTTATGCAGTTTATACACAAACAATGCAGCTGGTTCGTTGTTTTATTTGCGTGATTTAATTTCCTGCCAAGGCTAAGAGGATATACATAAAAAAGAGTTTCTAAACAAACTCACGAGAGCGAAAAATATAGTAAAACAACTAATGTTCACACACACACTTCCAGTATATGTACGTACACTATTCATTGTACATATTAGTAAACTCCCATACATACACATACGTACATACTCCTACTTCCGCATTCAATTTCACATCCAGACAGAATCCTAATGCATATCTAGTAAAATGAATTAATATATTTTTT
>NC_051400.1:10844800-10844974 GCF_015228065.2 Penaeus monodon
CATTTATGATAACGTACGTTTTTCCTCGGAATATAAATGCTTCTAAACCCGATTTACAATTTCTCTCGACTTGGGTCTCAGCTGATAGTATCAGAGAGAAGTTAAGTGTGTAAAATGCGACATCAAACTTATAGCCTAGGGTTAAGGTCATACTATTTTATTTTATTTTATTTA
>NC_051400.1:10845977-10846182 GCF_015228065.2 Penaeus monodon
TGTCACTATTACCACAGCAACGATATTGTTATATTAAGTCAACATGATATATTCACACCAAACTTCTTTTACATCGCACCCAAGACGCATATAAATGGTAATAAACGAGAGTTTGTGTGAATAAACCGGTATACGTTGTGTTATTGAAGTTACCGAGCGAATATGGTTTGTACAGAATGAGATCATGTCTTTGAGACACTTTCGT
>NC_051400.1:10846532-10847238 GCF_015228065.2 Penaeus monodon
GTCCTTACACATACACCAAGGCAACCCCTTTAAGAACAGGACATTCCTCTCTCACGGTGACAGAAGGGTTACAAAGGCATACATTCTCCAACGGGGAATCCTAGTCTATCTTTATTCCTAGATCAAGACACCAATCATTAGTTCCTCCTTCGTGTCTCGGGGCAATAAAATAACAAGCCCTCTGGACAGGCGCGGAGTCTGATTGGTTGATAGATTGGTCACAGGAAGGTCACAAGTGGGTTATTTACACTGTGCCTCAGGGTACTTTAATGAGTCTTATATGTACCGTGCTATGGCGTGACTCACAGAACATGGCGGTAACAACTTGCTTTTATTGGTTACCTTGGTAAGTTAAGGGTCGATGAAAGGTAGAAGGAAGGTGTTTGCTGTTAAGAATGTGTACAGGGACAAGGAGGGATGTATTAAGGTATATGTAGAGTTTGCATGCGGTATATATATACGGTGTATATATGGCGAAGTTTGATGCAGGAGGAAAGTCTTATGGCATATATACACAGTTTGAGTACAACTGCACTTTAGAATATGTTTGGTATATCTTATTGGATCTTGATTTGGTCAGATTTCGGGTTCTACAGATCATGTTCAAGTTGTATTCGGTACCAATGGTTTATGCTGAAGTACAGTGAAGAAAAGACGAATGAAGTCGTTGACCTAAATATGAATGACAGCTTGTACTGATCGATTC
>NC_051400.1:10847309-10847627 GCF_015228065.2 Penaeus monodon
TATCTGGCCTAAACACGAATGAAAGCTCGTAACACTCGCCACAGTAAAATTAACGAATGAGGTAACTGACCCACATAATTAAAGGAAGCTTGGAATAATCGATACAGAAAATTACCTTGCATGTCTCCGTAAGTCGAGCGTTCACTACAGAACAAATGTGGTCTCGAGTTTTACATTTTCATTGTCTTCTCGTAATTTCTAGCTTTGGTGGAGAAAAGGTAACATCGAGTGTAGACTTGATGACGAGAAAAGTACATCAAAATTATATATAAACATGAATAGATATGATTATACGAAGGTATTTGATATAGAGAGGTA
>NC_051400.1:10847849-10848034 GCF_015228065.2 Penaeus monodon
ACCTGAATAAATCCTTTTTCATATATTTTTTCTTTCTTTCTTTTGTGTTCGCAACTACGCCCTACGCATTTCGAGTAATGACGTCAGACACTAGAATAAGGATCCTTTTGTTCTTTTTAATTACATAAGAAACACAGGGTGCTTCTCAAAAATTACGACACAGGGTAGAATACTTCAAAATGGAT
>NC_051400.1:10848452-10848714 GCF_015228065.2 Penaeus monodon
GCGATAAGAAATGCAAACACAACAAGTAACTTCAGAGCGATAATTTTCTTTGCCTTAGCGAAGAAAAGTTATTTCCTGTTATTCAGTGTTATTTATGGCGTTCTTGTTACTACGTGGTGTTTATCCATTCCTTTCTGCTTTCGGGCGCTGTCTGTGTCTTTGTTATTTTGTTGTTTGTGTCTCGTTTCTTTCGTTGTTATTTTGTGTTATGTGTTCTTGTTATCATTGTTCTTGTTATTAGTGTTACCATCTCTGTTACTCT
>NC_051400.1:10849057-10849205 GCF_015228065.2 Penaeus monodon
TTAACTTGAATCACGATAGATCCAGTTTCAACCAAGCCTTATGGGTGAATTCTGATGAAAGTTACTAGACTATACATCGAGTAATTAGCCTAAAGATAGACAGTCGCTCGCTATAATTGATTCGCTAAATCATCTCCGGTGATTATGT
>NC_051400.1:10849595-10849791 GCF_015228065.2 Penaeus monodon
TATGACGCATTAATATCATTGTACTTAGCTTCCTAAAATAATTTCAGTATTCATGTAGCCCAGTCTAATTTGCATAATTGTGGAGTGCATCTTGCTAATGATATGGAAAGATAGATGTACTGCATTTAATAACAGTCGATCATGTGATATGCAGATTAGTATTAACGATATGAAATGACCCTGTTATCATATGTTT
>NC_051400.1:10850588-10850833 GCF_015228065.2 Penaeus monodon
ATGTAACAACAAAGAGAAAAGACATGGGAGAGAGGAGAGAATGAAAATGGAAAATACAAAGAGCAAATTTCTGTGTTGCTTCAGCGAGTGAAAACAACGAGTGAAAACAGGAATGTAAACAAAGCCCTTGACAGCGAGGGTCTGTGCAGGTGTGAAAAAAGTAATAACTAATGAAAACTAATGAAAGATGGATATTCGAGTTGCTGTTTCATGTGTTATCATCGTATTTTCGATACCTGTCTGCG
>NC_051400.1:10851140-10851360 GCF_015228065.2 Penaeus monodon
GGAGAAATTAAAGTATAGAAGAAACACTGATAAAAATACAGAGAAAAGAACAGAGAGAATGAAGAGGAGAGAATAACGATATAACAAGGGATGTGTCACACGAGGGAGGGATGTGAGCTGAGTTGTCCAAAGGGAGGGGTCGGTGTTTACTGAAGGAAACAGGAAACTGTCGTATTGCGTGGGTCGGATACACATAATGAATTCGGACTGGACGTGCCGC
>NC_051400.1:10851568-10851633 GCF_015228065.2 Penaeus monodon
TATGTTCTCGTGTGATGTAGAGAAATCCTTAACGAAAGCTCCAGACATTCATTACGAGACTCTTT
>NC_051400.1:10851856-10852219 GCF_015228065.2 Penaeus monodon
AAGAACAGAAGGAAAAAAGATTTACGAAGCTAATGATGCTCTTCGACATGATCTCGGATCTCGACATTATTAATCAGAGAATAAGAAAAAGAAGATTAGAACTATGCAAAAGTGAGTTGCTACCAAATCCTGAAAGAAAGTGTGTAGGAGTCGGGTAGCCTCGAGGAATAAGAATGGAGTTAATGGGCACACTGCAAGCCAGCTGAGGTCTGTGATGCAAGGATATTAATGGACGAGAAAAGGCAGGGAGTTCTGCGCTGAAATGTTATCTAACTGGGATACTTAAAGGAAGGGTAATAGAAAACACTGGGGAATTATGCTAGGAAGGTAGGTGGAAACAGCGGATGATTAAGGACATTTCTT
>NC_051400.1:10852250-10852388 GCF_015228065.2 Penaeus monodon
ATATTTCGTATAACAATGACCTATAGGCAAACGTGCAACTTGAAAAAAAAGTTTTTGTAATAAAAAATTGAAAATTAAGTATTAATTAAAAGAAAGCAAGGAAAATTTTATTTAAACAATGCTTAGACAACTCTCAGT
>NC_051400.1:10852541-10852799 GCF_015228065.2 Penaeus monodon
TTATTAAGCTCAGTCACGTTACACACTGAATTATGGAGCTTTGTCGAAAAGTCTTGGGATTTTGCCCGCCAGATTTCACTTACTCTAGTCACAACCTTGGGTTTCTAATATCCGAGCCTCTTTTGTAACTGCACACTCTATATATTTTTCCCTCGATTTTTCCTGCCTTCTTCTCTTGCCATGTGAATAGCAGAGAGATATAAGCCGAGTGCTTTTTTATTTGATTAGTGCCGAAAAAAATCACTCTGAAGGGAGAGG
>NC_051400.1:10853290-10853729 GCF_015228065.2 Penaeus monodon
AGACCCACTCACACACTCAATGTCCTATCTTCCATAAGTGTTCCCAAGACAGATGATGGCTACATGCTTCTTAATCAACAGCACTCCGCAATAGGCTTGCTTCGGGTGATACAAGGCAAGTAATCCTATTATACACGATCATCCACTGCTGCTCATAACCTGTGACATTTATTAGACGCTGAGTGAGGAAGTTGCCATAAACCGTTACGGAACAGTTTGTTAATAAAATTTAGGTCCTTGGGGTTTGCTTTTTACCAAACTGGTATTGAGCGGAATGCAGTGGAGAGGAAATGTGGGTTTAATTCGTGTTTTCTGTGAAGTTAAATGGGCTGTGATATATTGGTATTCATAGCGTCATATCTTCTTTAATATCATCAAATGCCAATATGTCAGTAAGTGCATCTGATATTTTAGAGAGGCATACGCAGAAAATCGGAAT
>NC_051400.1:10855391-10855583 GCF_015228065.2 Penaeus monodon
TTGCATTATCTATTTTTGTAAAAAGAAGCACTTGCTTTCTTAATAATAAAAAAAAAAAAGTTTAAACGTATTTTCTTTTGCAACATCCACGTGAAGAAAAGAGGGTTTCAGCCATTTTATACATATTGTTGGCCTGTGATTAACTATAAGAGCACACTCACCATGATGAATTTCCTATCATCTACCCCCCAC
>NC_051400.1:10855618-10855790 GCF_015228065.2 Penaeus monodon
GGTAAAGAGAGAGAAAGGGGGAAAAGAGTAACATTAGGACGATGAAAACCGATAACCTTTGTGTCAATCTGAAGGCCTTTCCCTGGGCCTCAAATCCTTACAAAGATCAGCTTTAAAAAAAGACACCTTGGCTGATCCTTCCGCGGTCTTTCCGTCTTAGAAAACACACGCA
>NC_051400.1:10856849-10857054 GCF_015228065.2 Penaeus monodon
ATCATATTGGATTTATTTTGGCAAGGTTGATGGTCTTGTTATTGACTGAAGGATTTTCATTCTCCGGGTTTGTTTGTCATTGATATTTCCAAATAGTGATTTGAGATATGTTCAGAATGGGGTAGAAAAGCATTACTGAACTAACTTTACGGTATGATAAATCTTATGGAGAATTTTGCTAATATCGTAAGGAAATGCAGTCTAA
>NC_051400.1:10857276-10858240 GCF_015228065.2 Penaeus monodon
ACAGTATTCACTGCCCTAACAACCAAGCATGGAAACAGGCGAAGTTCCGCGACGCGTCCTCAGTACTCGAGCTAAAGTGAGATGCTAATGACAGCCTGGCAAAGTGTCAAAGGTAATGAGCTACATCAGAGCCCCGCGTTCAACTGGCTGGAATTCCTTGTATCAAGTCAGTGGTGTGAATGTTCCGTGGTTGACTTCAGTGTCTGGGTCTGTCTTTGGCCTCTGTAGGTATATCTTAAATGTGATGGTTGTTGTGTCCTAAGTGTTAATAAAATGTAGACAGAAATGAGTGTTTAATCTACCAAGTTGTTTTGCATTTTATTTCTCTCTGATGTCAAAGAGACTGTCGAAAGAGACAACGGGAATACGTTGCAAAGGAGAAGCTCCCGATACACCAGAAAATTCCTTGGGATGTTCTGCAAGCTCCCCTAATTCCGTGCAAAATTAGTATTGCAAATGAACACCCCATCGCCTCGTTGCAAGGGGGACGCTGATCCTCCACGAGATCAAGGCATTTCCTGTAAGACTCCTCGGGAATCAAACTGATCAAAACAACAAAAATACAACACAAGACATCCCTTAAGAGTAATACATTCATCACAGTCAGAGCAGACATATCCCATAGCATCAGCAGTGTTGCCATCCCGGCGATTTTCATGCTAGATCTAGAGTTTTTGAGTTATGATCTAGCGGGATAGAATTGAAAGTTGACTCTATATTTAGCATATATTTTTTTTTTCTTTTTTAGCGGGAAATTAGGAGCGTTTACTCTTATGTGTAGCGTTTTGTAAAGTTCCGTCTATCGGTCTTATGGAAATATCAAGGACAGCACCGAGCATTAGGGTTTCTTGGGCAGATTCTCCTCCCAACACACTAATAGGAATGGACTGCTATTCCCAGAAGGGGAGAGCGAGCTGGGTGCTGACGACCTGTGGGCTGGGCCTTCGAGACTCATCCTGAGAAG
>NC_051400.1:10858831-10859246 GCF_015228065.2 Penaeus monodon
AATAAACAAGGAGAAAGAAAAAAAAAACCAAAGAGATAGGATGATAAACGAAAGGAAACAGAAAGTGGGAGAGAAGGAAAAAAAGAATAAATAAAACAAGAGCAAATAAAATAGGAAACAAACAGTGGAACAGAGAAGGAAAGAGGAAAGAGGATGGGGTGTGATAGAAAGGAGGAGGAAGGAGAACTAGAGAAGAAAGAGAAGAGTAAGAAGATGGGGAGCGAAAGAGAAAAATGATGAGAAGCGAGAGAAAAGAGAAGAAGGGAGAGCGTGAGATAGAAAATTGGGAGCAAGAGAAGGAAGAGGATAGAGAACGAGATAAAGGAAACAGGAAAAGGAAGGGAAATAAAGGAAAAATAAAGAGGGTTGAACGTGATAAGGCAAAAAACGGAAAGCGAAAGAGAGAGATAGAATA
>NC_051400.1:10859423-10860368 GCF_015228065.2 Penaeus monodon
CAGACTACGAGACACCACTATAACATGTTTTTCTTCAACTAATTAGTTAACAATCCTAATAAGATGGCTGCCGAAATGAGTGCCCAGGCGAGAGAAACCTTAATTTCCACTCACACACTTTAAACGCAGGAATTTTATACGACAGACTACATTTTATTAAGAAGGAAAAGAAAACATCCAGCCAGGTGGTATATTGGAAGCCTCAGTCTATATAATCTAACGTAGACTTCTGTGCAATATAATAGCCATGGATATTTTTACTCGAGATTCAATTTTCTGCTTCGACTAAGCTCAGAGAAAAGGCTATTGGTGGAGAGAGTACCGTTCGACACAACCGTTTGTAATGTTATTATTATTTCCGGTTGTCATAGAGGGATCGTGGAAGCGTTTCGAAGCTAGATTTTATTATGAAAAATTAAATGGTTTCGCAACTTGTTTTTTGCGAGTCTGAAAGATTAACTTGCTCTGTTGCACAAGGATCAGTCGAGGCAACGAATAATCACCAATTGTCAGCTAATTAGGTCATAAACAATAAACTCCCAATCATAATGAAAAATAACAATTAGCGGCTAATTATAAATGCCAAAAGACCATAAACCTATGCTTTTGAACCCTCTTTTAGCTATTGACACTGACTGGCACGTTAAGAGAGGGGGAAGAGGGAGGGTCAACGAGTCTGCTGTAAAGAGATTACGTCATAATTTTGATAAATGGAGAGGAGAGGCATTCGATTCCAAGGTATTCGATTTTTGGGGTACTCGATTCTATGGCATGGGATTCTAGGGAACTCGATCCTAAAAACGGCTTCCCCTTCACTTGACTTTGTTTTTAGAGATCCCTCCCTATAGACGATTAGTACTTAGTGAAAGGACCAATCAGTAGCTAGGGATTCAAGAATGTCTGTTGTTTTATTTATTTATTTTCTAAGTTGCGAGATTCGCTGGA
>NC_051400.1:10861271-10861652 GCF_015228065.2 Penaeus monodon
ACTAAAAGAAAAGCGTACTTAATGGCCTAGAAAATGGCCAAGAGAAATGCAAAAGGATGTACTATGTTCTTACTATATGGCGCTAGGAAAGCCATTTGAAGTTTATGCAAAGTGTCTGCAAAGGAGTTCGACAAGCAATCAAAATACAAAGACCTGTAAATTGCGATCGAGAGAACGACCACGGTGCCAATAGTCGTAGGAGCTCTTGGGCTAGTCAATAAGAACGCGAGAGGCTATTCCGAGAAACTCCCTGGCGAACCTCCATTACAGGAGCTGCAAAAGATAGCCCTAAACAGCACTGCGCGACTCTTAAGAAAGGCTGTTTCTGTCTAAATCGCTTTACGAATTCTATTTTGTATCTTAGAATTAATAGCGTCATAC
>NC_051400.1:10862114-10862182 GCF_015228065.2 Penaeus monodon
CCAGTTGTGATTAATAACAGGAAGGCCTTAGCGCTTACGTAAATCGTCAGTTTAAGGTGACTTATCCA
>NC_051400.1:10862255-10862478 GCF_015228065.2 Penaeus monodon
TTATGACGGTGAATAAAGGAATAAGTGACACTAAGTATGAGCAAGAGGTAGCGAGCCCTGAGCACGTGACCAGGTATGTTTTAGTTAACTGGAATTGCATTAGTTACTTGGAATTAAGTGGGAATTCCCGGACCTGTCGAGCGGCTGATGGGAAAAAAAAACTTAGCTCCCTACAGACTAGGACATTAAAGATAGTTTATTATGGGTTGGGTTAGTTGGGAAT
>NC_051400.1:10863942-10864623 GCF_015228065.2 Penaeus monodon
TCCTGTTTGTCTGTATATGTGTGTGCGTTTACCAATTTGTTCATACAGAGGTATGTGTGCGTCTTGCTATATATACTTTTAACTGTAAATAAATCCTAAAGGTCTTTTTAATACATTTAATGCGAATCGTCTGTTTAACAACATATTGCCTGTTGATGCAGAGCAGCAGACAGATTAAACTGACAGCAATAGGTGTTACACGACCAGATTGGAGTTAACAGAATTGTCACTGAAAACAAAGCGAAAATAAAGACATTGCTTGTATTATTTTTTATGAACAGATCAATCATTAAAAAAAAAGATAATACTTGGGATAAATAAAATGAGACGTAATTAAATACAAGATGATGATAACAAGAAAATGATAAAAACAATAATATAAATACACGCCACCATCCCTGTATAAAATATCTACACTTCCTAATGTAACAAAGAAAATCCATAAATTAACACACCTCTTGTACAGTATTTCAATAAGTAAAAAAAAAAAACAATAACAAAACACTCATACACATGAACAGCCTGTAGAAAATAGCCAGTTATATCACAGTTAATCACATTCATCTCGCGACAAGACAAGTTAAATCCCCTGTTATTAAGGCTGCTTGTGTTGTGCACGGAACATATGGTGCACAAGACTAACTAGGGTCCTCGAGAGTGTGTGCTGGCGGCTGCTTCTGG
>NC_051400.1:10865527-10866047 GCF_015228065.2 Penaeus monodon
TGCAAACCTCTATTTTCCATCATTCGTTATCATCATTTTTTCCCCTCCCTTTCCCCCTACCATATAAACGCAGGGGGTTATTCAAACATTAATAAAAGAGAATATATACCATTTGATCTTTTTGAAAGGCGAAAAACAAGAGTTACAGTAGTATAAACAACACTGATAACACTGCATTTTATGTGGCGTTAATTACAAAGCACTCTGCCCTTGCTTGATGCAATAGGGGTACAAAATAACACTATACAACGGGATTGGTTTATTCATTCTGGTAACTCTGTTTTGTTTAGTGTTTTCTTTTCCCTTTTCGATTGCTGTTTAGCTTTGTTTAATGATATGAATGAGTTGTTATTGTTTTTGTAAAAAGATAAAAAAGGCTTCCTTTGATAATTTCAGGATCATGTTTCTAAATTATTTACGATTTCAGGGGAAAAAATAGCATATTCTTTTGGTTAAAACAGAAGCAAGTTATATTATTGACTAATACCTGTGGTAGTAACAGCGGTAACAAAAGTATTAG
>NC_051400.1:10866276-10866752 GCF_015228065.2 Penaeus monodon
GAAATAACGAACAAAATACGGTGCGATAACAGAAGGCCCTTAGAAAAAAATCTCCTTGTTTAATTTAATGTTTTTAAAACGCCATAAAGCTGCGGGAGGTGCCAGGCAGCGTGACAACCCTTGACAAAGCACCGGACAGCAACTCCCTCTGCGATGGGCTTTCATAAAACCCCAATAAACTATCCATACTGAGACCTCATACACACGCGGAGGTGTCAAGGAAATAATAGGTCCAGTTTAGCACCATGGAGTGCGAATCTCCTGTATTAT
This sequence comes from Penaeus monodon, assembly GCF_015228065.2. Classification (NCBI taxonomy): domain Eukaryota; kingdom Metazoa; phylum Arthropoda; class Malacostraca; order Decapoda; family Penaeidae; genus Penaeus; species Penaeus monodon. The sequence goes on from NC_051400.1 coordinate 10,866,547, forward strand.
AGCCAGTGCACGAAAATGGAGCTGAAACTGTGACTGTGGAATTATTCATATGGCCTGCAGGGGGATTCTTCTCCAGTGCTGCAAGTCAAGTGAAGTGTGTGTTCCTCTTTAGCGAGTCGGGAGGGAAAGCAGGGGCATAAAAGGGTCCTCAGACTTCCTCGGATTTAGCTGGGTTTAACCTGCCTGTCAACCTACCTACCTATCTG
>NC_051400.1:10867010-10867989 GCF_015228065.2 Penaeus monodon
TTTTCTATTCCTTTATAATATCGAGTTACATTCATCCAATGGTATAAATACGAAGCAATGAAGCGAAGCCCTTGAAGCCATTTCGAACACATGCTTCAGCAGATTCGAAAGTTTGAGACTCATGACGTAGGTTGACCAATAATGAACAATTTCAAGATCAGTAATAGAGTATGTTGATATTGCCAAACTGTGATGGTTTTGCTCAAGTCGAGAAAGTTAATATAAGAAGTAGATTTACTAAGTATCAAAAAAGTGTAAATAAGGGAGATTAATCTTGTTAAACTGTAATGGTTTTACTCAAGTGGAAAAAGTTAGTTTAAAAGGTAGATTTACTAAGTATCAAAGAGCGTGTAATAAGGGGGCCGGGTACTAGTGATGCATATAACAATGGTCTATTTAATTTCAAAATCAGACTTACTACAAAGAGAAATTTGTGTTCATTATAATGTACAGTGTTACCTTGCTAAAAGCAAACCACTCCACTACACGTCTGCAACACAAGTCGTATGTCAAATGTATTCTAGAAAAGGAAATGTAATACAGAGACTGAATATAGGGTGATTTACTCGGCTTGCGAACTAACAGTATCTCGAATTCCGTTAAACATTTCTATAGTGAGTTAAATGACTCGATATATGTATGATTAGTTGTGTGGAACCTTGTACCAGGGAGAGCACAGAACCAAGTTAGTCTAATTGTTTTGTGACTTGGGAATGAAAATGTATGTTCGAGAATGCAGACTTAATAGGTCAAAGTGGGAATTTAGTTTAGTGATGAAAGGTATGGGATGAATGAAGTCAAACCTTTTTTTTTATCCTCGACTATTGAACTGATCTTACCTTCTCAAATAAACAGAAAAACAAAAAAAGCTATCATGCAACCCAAAATTTACCAGGAAATGTGAGTTCTGTTCTTGTAAAACTTACACGAAAGAAAAACATCCGTCTGATAACATCTTCCTCTTTGAAGAACAAGTACC
>NC_051400.1:10868019-10868606 GCF_015228065.2 Penaeus monodon
ACTTACGATGATGAAAAGATACTGTAGTAGGCGAGAGGGAGTTGCCTCTATAGAGTTCATGTTTACCTGATTGAGCTATTAACCTTGTTATTGATCTTGTACTTAATAACTGAGAAAATCACCCTTTGACCTTTGACTGTGCCAGGAGAAAGCGTACACAGTGTGAGTGAAAGTGCTCTTGCTTCGAGAGTCAATATACCCGGCATTTTCTATAAGGCTCAAAGTTTCGGTAGAGAAACAGAAATTAATTTCTCATGATTAGAAAAATGAGATTTGTCGTGTTTCATTATTATCATTTATTTATTATTTTTTCTTAAATAATTAGATTATAACAACAGAAAAGGCGTTGAAAATGACGTTAATTTACGTTGTGATTGTACCTCTACTAAGTATTACCTGTGGATACAGACACAATTGAACATAAGAAAAAGACTACTCGGTAATGAATTTCGGATCTTCGTGAGCATTAAAAGCAAATGGATTCCTTGTACTCGAATGGACTTCTCTGATACATATTGGAGCTAAGCCTTATTGGATGTGAATGATAATGTTTGATGCTTTATTATGAAACATTACTCTTGGTAGGC
>NC_051400.1:10869264-10869446 GCF_015228065.2 Penaeus monodon
ACCTTTTTTATTAATGGGGTTTCTTGGTCTGCTGTAAATTTTTTTTGACTCAACACCATAAAACACAATGCACCATAGGCTTGATTTTCTGACGAACCTGTAAAAAATTTGTTTTCCCTCCAGAAAATAGTTATTCCGGTATATTAGTCTTATTCAGCTAGTTAATAGGCGTGAAGAGCTCA
>NC_051400.1:10869902-10870063 GCF_015228065.2 Penaeus monodon
CCTTTTGATTAGTCTGAATGCTTCCAATCTGCACCTGCGTTTCCAGAGGGAGGCAGGTGTCTTTAGCGAGATGATACGAATTGAGAAGCTGCGCAGATAGACGCCCAAGGCTTATCTGATTCATTAGATGCGCATGTCTCGCGATTACTTACAAGGCCTCT
>NC_051400.1:10870326-10870426 GCF_015228065.2 Penaeus monodon
CTTGAATTGTGAAAGTATTAATTCTTATTCATATTTTTTTCAAAGTCGCCTGTGAATGTGCGAAAAATTGCTAATTAATGTTAAAACGGAAATTATTGCT
>NC_051400.1:10870514-10870775 GCF_015228065.2 Penaeus monodon
CTTCTCGAACGAAGCCTGTCCTCGCAGACTGAAATGAATACCATTTCAATAAGAGCGGCCGGTCATGTCTCTATATTTGGACATGACTTCGCGTCCGGGGCCTAATGACTCGCTGACCCACGAGGACCTGCACCTCTCTTGGCCTGGCTGGGCGTTGCCTTGTTTGCAGACATGCCAGGGCGATGATATCTATTGACACTCCTGTATACGGATTTATGTTAGTATAGAGATTTATATCTATATGATCGTATGTGCAGAACG
>NC_051400.1:10872202-10872396 GCF_015228065.2 Penaeus monodon
GATTACGTGTGTTGTGTTTTTGTAAAGGACGAATGCAATTAAAAAGTCTTCTATGCAACTTACTTCGACGAAAATTAAATGGAAACCGAAAGCGTAGCCTTGTGTAAAAAGACAAAAGTAACTTCCGTCCAAGAACAAATATAAGAGAAGAAAGTTAATAAACTGAAAGCCGGTTTTCAGCAACCCGTAAAGTA
>NC_051400.1:10872456-10872549 GCF_015228065.2 Penaeus monodon
ATGTTAAGAGAATAAGATAAAAACAAAGCATCTGGGTTCTCTTGCGTTCATATGATTTGGTTGAGACTCGACCTTTATCGTAAACAGGAAAAT
>NC_051400.1:10872869-10873062 GCF_015228065.2 Penaeus monodon
AGCACATTTATTCGGTAAACACAAGATTGCGTGGGTCTGGCGTTTACACAATCCACATCCCAAGGTATCACTGTTGACATCTGTTCCTCACTTTATGCATAAGTTTGGGATAACAGATTCCTGAGAAAATAAAGAAAGAAAAAATATCCACGTAAATAACACTGCCATTCGACAGACGGTAGAGAGCTCTGTC
>NC_051400.1:10873193-10873416 GCF_015228065.2 Penaeus monodon
AGCGAAATTATACCAGAAAAGAATTGAAATGCAAACCTCATCTGATATGCAATTAAAATATGATGTATATTGTGGTATTCAAAGGAGGTATAATTTGTTTTTAGATGTAGCGTTGAAATGAGCAGTGACTTCTGTTTTTCTGTTCTTCCTGAGTTGGTGTTTATGTTTAGGAGAGAAATGAAAGTGTGAATTTGGTCTCGAAATTTAGTTTTTTATGTGACTG
>NC_051400.1:10873778-10874316 GCF_015228065.2 Penaeus monodon
AGTGTTTTATAAACCATACGTTCAATCGAAATTGATAGATACCATCAGGTTCATTGCAATTGCAGAATCAACTGATTAGCAAAGACAACAGAGAAGATGAGGGCGTGACGACTAGGAACTTTCAACTCCAGTAACTTTCGAAAACATGTTGAAATGCAAGAAAATAAGTCTCTCTTTTTTATTCACGTCTGTTATGAGGATCTAAAATTTACGTATCTTATAAAAGTAAGATAGAGATGATAATTTCGTGTTTTTGAATTAAAGAGTATGATAATTTCGCCAAGTCACTCATCATTAATATATTTCGTTAAGATAAGACCATTTACATCTTGAAATATTTCGGCCAGCGTATATTTTTTAACAATATTTTTTGGATCGAGCGGGAGGATAAACAAGAGGAAAGATACATCCATCTTTGTTGTAGAAAACTTAATGAACGTGTAAATGGGATGCGAGGAAAGGGATGAAGCGTTTGTTTTAAAGAAGATCCTTTCATTACAACGCTAGCGAAGGGGAATCCGACATCGCGTCTTTTGCT
>NC_051400.1:10875255-10875728 GCF_015228065.2 Penaeus monodon
CTTTTCCCTACTTGGAAATGGTGTTATTTGCTAAAGCCAACTTCGAGTTGCAAACCGAGGCAATCAATCACTGCAAAATCCGTAAATCTCACGCAAACTCGCTCACCAAAGTACGATCTATTCCTCTGCAATGAAGACTCGGTGTTGCAATATGTAACATTCATTGGCAGGCAAGACGAAACAAATGGCTTTCAATCATTTTATATTGGGTGAAAGATGGTTGTTGACACAATGTGTGATATCGACGATGCGAACACAACAGGCAGGCTGGTGATGCATGCAAGGAAACGTCAGAGCAAGTTGTTACGTGGTTTGTGGATGCTTGTTGATCGGTCTTTTTATGGAAATATATGGGATAACCATGGCTTTAGATGTATTCGTGCCTATGTGCATATCTCTAGCTCTCTACGTCTATTTCTCTTTATATCTGTATTAGTCTGTCAACTATCACTTTCTAACTATGTGCGCGTCGA
>NC_051400.1:10876123-10876440 GCF_015228065.2 Penaeus monodon
ATGAAACTGCATAATTGGAACCACAAGAATATTATATGCGAACTGCACAATTACGCACAAAAAATATTAATACCAACTTTTTGAAAACATCCAAAACACACTTAATTTACCGGGAATCATGAGGAAATAATAGACGAAACTTTACGGAAGATAAAAGTGAGATTTACTTTGGGAATTAACAAAGCAGCATAATATCTGCTCTCGGAAACTGCAGCTTTGGGCCAGCAATGTATGTCCTGTGACCTTCCTAGAAGGAAACTCATTAACGTACAACCAGTTTTACATCGGAACTATGTTTCTCATTATTCCAATAAACG
>NC_051400.1:10876514-10876831 GCF_015228065.2 Penaeus monodon
AATAACGTCACGCAGCAAGGAACAAAATTCGAACCTTAGTCTCTCCATAAATTATTAAGCTTATCACGCCCGCACGCCCACGGAAGAGAATAGGGGCGGGGGTCGCTCGGGAGTGAGAAGCGAATCGGCGCCGACGCTAAGACGCTTTGCAGCCGAGGTGAATGCTCATCAACAGCGCCGAGGAATCCATTACCGTGTGCTTTGGAGTGGAATGAAAATCTGGGCGTAAAACCATGCGAATTTTAATGTGCGTTAAGAGATCCGTTTACGCTGTCGGGTAAAACTAAATGGTTTTATGGTACTCCCGTTTTTACGTT
>NC_051400.1:10877338-10877471 GCF_015228065.2 Penaeus monodon
ATCCTTATGTCCTTTTCTCTCTGCCTTGCCTTTCGATCAGGGAGGATCGTGTGACAAAGACAACTTGCGGCAAAGTACTGTTGGACAAGTTTAAACACGTTTTGTTTGGGATGACTCTTGGTCGATCCCTTCT
>NC_051400.1:10877996-10878231 GCF_015228065.2 Penaeus monodon
CACAGAATTTCATATTCCTCTGGTGTACAATCCCAAACTAAATCACAGCCAAAAAACTAAATTAATGCCGCCAAATCAATGAACTAAAGATACGATTTGTGTACATCAGTGTAATTAATAGTATATGGCAAATGGTGTGTAACAGAAAACGCATTTATTTAACATATACGGATGCGTTTTTTATTTCATTTTTCCTAGTTAAATGCTCGGAGAAATGAGATTTTAGGGCCTATTT
>NC_051400.1:10878535-10878700 GCF_015228065.2 Penaeus monodon
TTCTACTCCATCTCTCCGACGCGCCAAAGATTCCTTCCTTGCAAAGTGCAACGTGGGGCGCCAGTTGGTGGGTCAGCTTTACAGTAGCACGTTCGACCATCGTGAAAAATGGCGATTCAGTTCAAAGCTTCATTTGGAATTCCTCTTTTGGTAACGATCATGTTT
>NC_051400.1:10880639-10880778 GCF_015228065.2 Penaeus monodon
TAAATTTCTGCAACTTCTCCCCCGTGAAGATCCCCATTTCGCAAAACCAATCATATCCCTCAGATCCGCCCCAATGGTCGCCGTCCCGTCCAGGTCACCGCTTTCGTAAAGACCCCAACCGAGACCCCAGTTGTAGTAG
>NC_051400.1:10880982-10881440 GCF_015228065.2 Penaeus monodon
AATGATTATTTTTTTACTAAATTATTTCCAAAAAAAGGTTATCAAAATGAGCGTTGCGAGAAGGGTCTACTGCATAACCATCTCTGTCAGAAAGTTATAATTTCTGCCTGGAACTTTCATTGTTTCGTGTTTAGCGACTTGATTAGTGGGCATCATGATGTTAATTTCCTTCTTTATGCTAGTGGCTTTTTAAATTCCATCTATCATTTATGGTAATCTTAGCAGCAACAGTGGAAATAAACTGCAGTTAACGACTAGCTACAGAATATTGTGTCATTATGTCTATAGCCAGCTACAAATGGATTTAGTGGATCGCAGTGTTCACGAACAGGAATTTTGGCAAGAGAGCAATGTTGCATGCACTAATTGGTATATTGGAATGGGTTTGTCCGTAAATTTACAAACGGATATGGAAATCTGTATGCCCTCCTTGGTGCTGATTTGAACCTAACCGTCCC
>NC_051400.1:10881735-10881924 GCF_015228065.2 Penaeus monodon
TGACATTTAATTCTTTTATGTGATACAACACCTTATATACTACAAAGCATCTATCAAGCAATCACTCATTATGCAGAATTATAAAAAAAGAGAAAAAAATCACATCACTACACACCCCAACGAAAATACAACAAAATCCTACTCATTGCATGCAGTTGACAATGACATTTTTTCAGCAATTTATTCCAA
>NC_051400.1:10881960-10882143 GCF_015228065.2 Penaeus monodon
AGCTAGAGACAGTAAAGTTGTGAGTTGTCAGGCTGCTGGAGGTCCCGTGGGAATCTGAGTCAGGCAGTCTACTTGCTGGGAATTTCTTTAAGATCTTCCATGGAGGTTATAAGGCAAAGAAGGGTATTTTATGACCCCCAAAACAGTGCAGTTAGTAAATTGACTTTTGTATCTGTCATGGAC
>NC_051400.1:10882770-10883082 GCF_015228065.2 Penaeus monodon
CTTGAATGCTTCATCATTTACTTATAAACAGTTTTACATGCAGTGCAGACATAGGTGACCTAAATCCTATATCACAATATATTTTCTCTACCTTTTGAGTGAACCTCATTTATCAAACCCTCAGCAACACCTGTTCTTCTCCCTTGCATAAGGTTTTCTTAACTCTTAACTCTTACAGAATATTTGGAATCATAAGTTCTATTATGCCCCAGAAAATAATACCCATGACTCTAATCTGAATTGGCTCAGGTTGTTCAAACACGCTTGCACAAATAGAGGGGAGAAGGGAGCGTCAATATCTGTAAGGACTAT
>NC_051400.1:10883718-10883849 GCF_015228065.2 Penaeus monodon
CATGCTGATAAATAAGCATGAAGTAGGGGGGGTGGAGAATAATACAGAGAGAAAAAACTGTCATTACTTAATTATTCATCAAGCGATATTATCACGTGGATAATGAAGCCACAGTCACGCACACCATATCT
>NC_051400.1:10884129-10885446 GCF_015228065.2 Penaeus monodon
TAATTATTTCATGAATATATAAAGTGATATTACCACTTGCACACACTCCCCCATTATCTTCCTAATTAACCAACCTATTACCTTGGAGAGAAAATCCTATTATTTGAAGCACTGTTTTCTTTTTCGCTTTTTTTTTTTTGTGATGGTGGGGGTGGGGGGGGGGTGTTTTAAAAAGGGTTTATTGTAATCCAACCAGCCTTTAGGAGTTTCTGAAGTCTGTGGTAACGAGGCTGAGAACTGTTAGGTCCTCCTGTTAGGTTCGCCTCCTATGTATATGTAAGAATATGTAAATGAGTAAACTTCCCGCAACTTCAGCCATTCTCGTTTCTTTTCAGAATGCTGTAGTTGCCCCGGGACTCGCGTGGACGCCTCGGGTCTCGCGCGGAGGGACGCCCTGCCCGAGCCGCCGGCCGCCGCGACCATGTGATCCGGGGAAGCGCCATGCCAGGCCCTGCGTCTCGTGCATGAGGAGGAGGCGCTTAGTGTCGGACGATGCCGCGGGAGTTTCAGCATCCGTGTCACAAGCTGTCGTGGAGGCTGGACGAGAACTATGAGTCTGCGGAGGAAGTGGACTACATCGAGGGTCCGGCGGTAGCCCAGCAGGGGAGCCCTGACGGCGCGACGCCCTGGCTCAGGGCCGAGAGGGAGCCCCTCTGCCGCAACGCGCAGACGCCGAGGCACCATGGATCCGCCGAGACGCAGCCCTTGGTCGACCCGCGTCGGGCGGTGCTCCTGCCGGGCTACTGTCAGGACGACATCCCCCTGTGGGACCACCCCGACCCGCCGGAGTTCGTCAACGGCGCCTCCACCGGCCACTTCCAGCCTTGCGACGACATCCCCTGCATCGTGGAGTCGGAGAACTCCCTGGGCTCGGACTCGAACCTCCGAGACGACCTCACGACGTACGCCACGACCAACGCCAGAGGAGGAGGAGGAGGATTCGACACGCTGGACGCCCCTCGAGGCTACAAGGCCCTGGCGCGGAGGTCCCTGGACTCGATGCGGCCCTCAGTCACGCTCAGCAAGATCAACGACTTCGTGCAGCGAGCCAAGTCGGAGGTGTTCGAGGGCGAGGACTCGACCCGAACCCGACTCCGACACCTGATTCGGAACCACGGCTACAGCGACGACACTCAAAGGTAGATGAGGCGCTGTGGTTTTCCTTCCCTCTCGTCGGAGGCTATGCCTGATAGGCTAAGAGTCAATGCTCTTTTTACCTCTTTTCCTTTCAGTAGAACACTGTCTATATCCTTTGTCATATATATGACGTTTTTCCTACTTGCCTGCGTAGCTGTGGGCCCATAATGATAAAGAGGT
>NC_051400.1:10885552-10885684 GCF_015228065.2 Penaeus monodon
GATATAGCGTGTGTAAATTAGTAATCTTAAAGTTGTTTTAATCTTACGGAGAAAAGTTGATATCACTTGTAAAATGACAATACCTTCCGAAAATTTAAATTACATCTACATATATTGATTTTAATTCAAGTT
>NC_051400.1:10885705-10885870 GCF_015228065.2 Penaeus monodon
AAAATCATTCTATGGTCCCACAGGATAGGCAGGCAATAAATTACAAAACAGGAAATGAATAAAGAAATAGTTACAAAAATGATGAATGAGTATGCTAATTATGATTTGTGAATTAATGAAAAGAGTCAGAGGTGCTGTTCATGTTATGATATATGAATTAATAAA
>NC_051400.1:10886039-10886364 GCF_015228065.2 Penaeus monodon
AATCTTAATATCTCTTCTAACTCATCTCCCTTTGGAAAACTTAGCTAAGTTAATTACGAAGTGACTGACGGCAGCTTACATTATTAATGCCTTTTGTTATATCAATATGCTTTATTCGGGATCTAAACTCATAAAAATGCATAAACAAAGATATTCAGACAGAAATAAGTGTCATTTTGTCTAGTATAAGGCGTGTATAAGTAATACAATGAAAGTTTGAGTAACAGCCTCGTACTATGAAAGTATAGCTACAATTCAAACATTCTTAGTATGGATAGTAGCCTGCCGTGTATATGTTTCTATGCTCGATATGTACCCTCTATCT
>NC_051400.1:10886735-10887770 GCF_015228065.2 Penaeus monodon
TTGTTTACACTCTTATATATAAAAGCAAGGGAAGTATCCTGACAATATGAAAGCATGGACAGTATTCTTAAACTTTATAAAAATAGTAGCCACACTAGTGTATACATGGATACCACCCTCACATTATACATGCATGGACAGCAAGGTCTAAGCTTGCATGGATAGGACATCAGACACTGAAAACTTGGATGGAAACTTTACACCATAAAACTAAAGATTAGTAGCCTTATTGTGTACTGCGAGTGTAGCCAGTGCAGTAAAAAAACGAGGAAAGTAACTTTACACTCTGTAAGTGGGAGAGTAAAAAAACTCACACTATATAAACATGGACTGTGGCCTCATACTTAAAGACATTGTTGGCAGTCTCACTATATTTTCGTGGATATTACCTCATGGTAACTAGCAAGCACCAGACTATAGAAACCAGGAGTGGTCAACCTACCATGCGTCATATAACTCTTCCCCCTGTCTATATGTACTGAATGAAACGGGATAACTACAAGCCAGAAAGAAAATTATCCTCATTTCATTAAGCATATTTTCCTGACAGTCAGTAATAAATGACCTCATCCTACAGCCATCGTGCCATTGAAACCTCACAGCATCTAAAACGCACACCAAGGGACGGATCTACTCTCGTTAGCGTGACTAAAGACAATCATCCCATCTCTCCTCTCCCCCTGTCTTTCTGTATTGAATGATACGAGACATCTCAAAAAGACCTTCTATTCCCTAATTTCATTAAGCTTATTTCCCCGGTAACCTCAATAACCTCACCCTGCACTACAACGAATACCAACCTCATGCTATTGAAACCTCACAGTATCTAAAGCACAGACGAGGGAGCAGATCTTCTCTCGTTTAGCGTGACTCAAGACAATTATTTGTGTGTGAGGAGAACAATCTAATGGCAGGGCATTAGGACAATAGCCTCGCCTCTAGACAGAGGCAGCGTCTTGGCATCTCAGAGAGCCCCTTGGAGGAAACTTAAGCTTTTGTGAAATTGTCCCGAAACACACATGCTGTGAAGGGAGA
>NC_051400.1:10888252-10888335 GCF_015228065.2 Penaeus monodon
TAGGTCGAAATCCTTTGGTTGTATTCATTTTTCGTAAAAGGGAAACCCAAAAAGCATTTTTAGTTCGCGAGTGCTCGTCATTT
>NC_051400.1:10888455-10888530 GCF_015228065.2 Penaeus monodon
ACAAGAAAAACAATGAAAAATAGAAATATTCTCTGATGAGCATATTCATGTGAATTTTAAAAGAAAAGTGTATGG
>NC_051400.1:10888971-10889358 GCF_015228065.2 Penaeus monodon
TTAATAGGTATTAAATGTCAGTCACCTATTTAAATACATATAATTAATTAATACTTTCTACGGATTTTAGTTAAATACAAATCCAGGGACCCGATATCCCTTTCCATATTATCGAGTCTTTCCATATTAGTGTGAAAGATTAGTTTTCAGTACGGTATACGGCCCTGAACGAAACTATTGGGGAAAAAATATTGATTTTTGCACCGGATGAGGAACGGATGAAGTTGTGAAATATTGGGTATAATGGTGACATCATTATGGGATTAAATGTCGTACAATTGATGTTTGGGAAATGCTGTGAGATCTATTTTGAAATATAGGGATGGTAATGATTATAGGAACTGCGATATAAAGTAAACTATTAAGGATAATGGGGATACTGATACT
>NC_051400.1:10889649-10890251 GCF_015228065.2 Penaeus monodon
GTCTTGTTTCAACCAATTTGTTAAAAGTCTTTCAGCGCATCAACATCAAATACATGATTAATCACAAAACTAAACAAAGAAGTTCGCTAATATACAAGACGAGAACAACACCATTACCATTCCTCCCGATAAACGTTAAGAGTAATGAAAAAGCCAGCCTTTGAATACGCAAGCGATATGAACACTTTTTTTCCCTCGATGTTGCTCTTAGAACCGTTATCTCTGCTAAGTTACGTTGATAACACGTACTGAAAAGGTTTATGTTCCTTTTTTTATAGTGAGGTAGAGACGAAGGGTCACGTAGCGCCGATAAAACGTTTATTTATGATGTTTTCCTGCAAGGTGATTGGTCGAAAATATTTTTATGGCGTTTTTCTGGAAGCTGATTGGTCGAAAAAGAATTATAATATTTTCCTTCAACCTCATTGGTCGAAAGCATTTGTAATGACGTTTTCCTGCAAGCTAATTGGTCGCTTTGGCTGACCTGCATGTTGCTTTTGCACTTGCAGCTTATGATTTCGCAAACTAGTACAACTTGATAGTGATGACTGTAATCTTAGTAGTTTGTGAATTTTGAAGAATTATTTCGCAGCAGAGGATGT
>NC_051400.1:10891422-10891632 GCF_015228065.2 Penaeus monodon
ATTTGATGGCGATAAGTAAGAAAAAAAAAACGAAACCTGAAAAAATCTGAATTAAATTGTTTTAAATCACCAATATGAACAAATCCATTGGATAATTAAATTAATTAGATTCTAAAAAAAAAAGTTTCCAGCCGAAAATTGGTATGCGTTGAGGTCAAACTAAAAAGGATTATTAATTTTCAAAAACCTAAATGATATTGACCAGTTGAG
>NC_051400.1:10891935-10892207 GCF_015228065.2 Penaeus monodon
TTTGTGCATTGCAGTCACCCATTAAGAGCGTGTCAACAGAGTCAACTGAAGAACTGCTAGGAATGCTTGCAGAGTTCTTGGGGGGGGGGGGGAGGAAAGAGAGGACGGAGAGAGAGAGAGAAAAGTGAGAGGGTGAAGGGAAAGGTGTGTGAGGAGGAAAGGGAGAGAGAAGGAAGAGTGAAAAAAGGGAGGAGTGAGGAGGGAGGAGAAAGGGAGGGAGAATAAAAGGAGGGGTAAGAAGAGGGAGAAGAGGGAGAGGTAAGACAGGAGAA
>NC_051400.1:10892551-10892624 GCF_015228065.2 Penaeus monodon
CGGCTATTAAAGGTAACAGGTCGAGAGCCCTCTGTTGGCAGTTCAAGCAACGAGCCAAAGAGGACGGTGTTTG
>NC_051400.1:10892685-10892754 GCF_015228065.2 Penaeus monodon
TTGCAAAAACGAGCGAAGACTTAACTGGGATGTATTTCTTGAAGGGGGGAGGGGTGTTGGCGTGGGTGT
>NC_051400.1:10892799-10892865 GCF_015228065.2 Penaeus monodon
GGTTCTATTACAATATTGACTCAGGGAAGAAGGTGCGATTCTGTCTATCGGCCTGTCGGTCTGTTT
>NC_051400.1:10893251-10893448 GCF_015228065.2 Penaeus monodon
AAATTGGTGTATCCTTGACTCCCGTTTCCCGCGAGGTGTGTGCAGGAGGATCAGCATTCGGGAAGGAAAAGCCTTATGTATCCTTGGTTATCGTCAGGATTGGAGTGTCGAGGCCCCTTCGGCGAAGAGCGTATGTGTGGCGCCCGCTTTCTTGTCGCTGTTAAAGGTTTTTATTTCTTTATTTACCTATTTGCTAG
>NC_051400.1:10893731-10893806 GCF_015228065.2 Penaeus monodon
GTCGTCTTCTCGCTGTTAAAGGTTTTATATTTTCATTTTTCTCTCTTTCTTTTTTTACGTAAGGGTGATGGAGCT
>NC_051400.1:10894516-10895037 GCF_015228065.2 Penaeus monodon
TATCGCTCTTTTAGTAGGCACTTTTTTTCCTTCACTAATTCCAGTTTCAATGCAGGTGCGTTGTTTATACAATCAACGTAGGCGATTTTAAAGGTCAAGTATCACAATAACGTTTTCCACGTCGCCCTGGCTCTGCTCATAGGTCAGGGGAGGTCAAACCTTGTTCTGTTACTCGAGCCGGAAAATATTCTTGCTTTTATTTCATCCATTTTTTTTTCTAGAGCGTGTAACTGTGATTTTCTGTTTATTGCAAGTCAGTAGGGACGTTGCAATTACTTTTCAGAGCTTATTAAAAGTGGTTCTCTGTCAATTGCAAGACATGTATATGCGCTGCAATTAGTTTTAAGAGCGTAATAACTGTCGTTCTGTTCGTGGAAATACAAGTGGGGTATTGTTGCAGTTCTGTATCTGTGTATGTTGCAAGTCAGTACATACGTTGCAGTGATATACCATTTCTCTTATATATGTTAGTATGATTTTATTACATTGATATGTCATTTTTCTCTTGAAATAATTATATA
>NC_051400.1:10896618-10896827 GCF_015228065.2 Penaeus monodon
CTACAATGCTCAGAAATCTACAATTCCCGTGATAAAAAAAAAATATATATATATATGTTTGAAGATCAGTCTGTGTGGCATTTTGAGAATGTAACTAAAAATATTTTATGGAATTATTTTTTATAAAAGATTGAGCATTATTTTCTCAGATATACTTACATGCATACTTTGGAATTATGTAAATACTTCAATACGTACTGATAAGCTGA
>NC_051400.1:10896974-10897289 GCF_015228065.2 Penaeus monodon
ACATTTCACAGTTAATAATAAAAAAAAACAGCAACGCCAAAATGACATTCCCAACAGCACTTATACACCCTCCCCCCAAAAAAAAAGGAAAAAAAAGGAAAGATTACAACTTAATACCTATTTCTATTCTCAGTCACGTAAGGTCAGAAGCAATATACTGCTCTTCATAACCTTTTTAATATACTGTTCTTATGTGACCTTAATGGCTGGCAAAGGTCAGTGGAGCGCCGGTTTTGAAGTGCTTTTTTATTTTCGCTAAATTTAGAATATTTTTTATTGGGAAACTGATAATGTGAGAATATGCTTGTGTTTTTT
>NC_051400.1:10897456-10897777 GCF_015228065.2 Penaeus monodon
AATCTTGCATTTATACTTCCAATAAATATAAATTCCTTTCAAGACTTCCAAAGACGCGATTCGCAAAAATGAGTTTTAATTGCAATCAGCCGCCTGAGCAATGACCCGAGCAATTGCAAGTCACTGAATAAACTTCAATCTCTCCTTGTGCAATTGATTCTGAACAGCTTTGAAAGGTTTAGACTGCCGATGAATATTGCAACCTTTTGGAGAGGGTTAGCTGTTTACAAAGGATTTTTAAAATGAAAAATCACTCTAATCGGTCTAATTTTAATAAAAAAGAATGGACCGTATCTTAATTGATGTAATAAAATCTCTATG
>NC_051400.1:10897870-10898037 GCF_015228065.2 Penaeus monodon
GTGTGTGTGTGTGTGTTTTGGGGGGTGTTGTCATAGATATAATTTGAAAGAAAAAAAAAAACATTGAAAATAATTCTAGAAACAAAGGTTAAGAAAAGGTGATAGAAGTTAAATTTACGCTTTTTCCTGATCAGTTGACATGAGAGATAAAAGACCATGCATTTTGA
>NC_051400.1:10898564-10898754 GCF_015228065.2 Penaeus monodon
TAAAAAAAAAGAGAAAATGAGAAGCCCGACAGCCACAGACATCCTTTAATTTAGGAAACCCACTGATTATTGCTTAATCGAATCAGCCTGGCAGCTTGATTGGGACTGAACGTGATTGAGTAGTGCCGCGATCGAGAGTATTTGGGAGGGGGGGAAGGGAAGAGGGAGACGGGGGGGAGGTTAATGTCAC
>NC_051400.1:10899184-10899743 GCF_015228065.2 Penaeus monodon
GATGTGGAATGAAATCTTAAGTTGAACTTACTGTTACTATTCTGCATGCGTGAACTTATATTTCAATAATCGATTTATTACACTGATTTCTGACGTTCTTTTGAAAGTTTGGATTATATTTGGAATTTTGCACTCACTCCAAATCTTTAATGTCAGCTTCACTGAATTTTCTGAAAGCGCAATGGAATTCTGTGTTCATCTTATCACTGTTTCATGATTACAATCATTGGTGAAACAAATGAAAATCATTCCTAAGATCTTGCCTTTACGTGCAAAATCTTCGCGATAACATATCTCCTAGAATTTCTGTTTAATACTTTCTTTAGATAAGATGCTTATGAGATAAACAATATTTTTCACGACGAATGCATGCGGGATCGCGGTCATGACCAGCAAGGGTATTTATGCATGACAGTATAATATCTCTTGTTTTTTTCTTTGAATATGGTTACGAGACGAATCTTTTTCAGGTTTGATACACGGATTATGTGTTTTATTATATTCTAACGTTGTTAGTTTTCTTGATATTCCGCGATATGAAGTGTTTGATATAAGATTT
>NC_051400.1:10900034-10900332 GCF_015228065.2 Penaeus monodon
TTCTCGCCAACTAATCGACCAGCAACAGCACAGCATTTCCCTCCAAAGTCATTCTCATTCTCAGTCATTCTCATATACATTTCTAATCAACAATCGCATAACATCATCTACGGAAAAATATACGTGAATCATTTCAACGATATTACTTAGAAATACCAATGAAACTCCTGTTTTTAATTTTCTCTAGCCGAGAGTCCTGTCCTTCGGAAAGGACTCTCGGCGCTGGGAATAATGATAGAAGTTTTATGATTGTTTTGTCCTTCAACCTCCTGTCAACTCTTCCTTGTTCGAAATAAGT
>NC_051400.1:10900441-10900545 GCF_015228065.2 Penaeus monodon
TCACGTGAAAAAGGTGAATAAATGAAATGGAATGATGTCGATATTTCATATTCTGGTAAAGTGGGATTTCTCTATTTCTGTTCCTGTTTCTCTGTCTGTCTCCT
>NC_051400.1:10900668-10900894 GCF_015228065.2 Penaeus monodon
CGCCCCCCCCTCTCTCTCTGAAAATGGAATTTCATCTTGAATATCATGAGACTAAAGCCTGCATCTTTTGCGGAAGAAAATGTATAAAAAGATACTAAATTTAAAATCTCATTTCGCAGTTCATTCCCGCAAGTCAAGTTCATCCTTTCTGAAGACAGTAATTTCACCGTGACGAAGGGAATGATCATAAGCCAAAGATAAATATTTTATGAAACTTGTGGAAGAA
>NC_051400.1:10901079-10901287 GCF_015228065.2 Penaeus monodon
ACTGAGAGATGAGATCCTCCTTTAGTAATCTTCCTTGGTTGGTTGATTGATTGTTTGTGTTTATCTTTGTTAGAGAGAGTTAATATAAGGAAAAATAAGTTTGTGTAAAGTAAGGTTTTATTTCTGTGTGTCAGGACGGAAGATCACTTTTATGTTTTAATCAATGTAATTGAAAGGAAGAGAATGATGTAATTACATCTCGTTATTT
>NC_051400.1:10901532-10902172 GCF_015228065.2 Penaeus monodon
TTGAGACTTCACCTAAACAGAGGGAAGTGCACCTACAAAGGAACCCTATCACCTAAATCGACAGACTTCCACCATGAACAGGGAGACATACACCATAACAGAGAGAAATTTACCTAAATAGAGGAAAAAATCACCTCTATAGAGATTAATTCTCCTAAATGGACGGAGCGACACCTAGATTTATTCATCTAATCAGAGAAAGACACTTAAAGAAAGATAAATTCACCTCAATGGACGAAAAACTCACCTAAATGGAGGAAGGGACGCCTGGATAGAGATAAATTCACCTCATGGGGAGAACGATCGCCTATGAGAAAAAGGAAATGAAGAACCACCCACTCGCGCTGCCTTTCCGCCGAGAGCAGCAGCAGATTCAAAAGAGGCATAAATAGATGTTATTTTTAAAGATTTAATTTCCCTTATCATATCATCAGAAACTTTTAATTAACGGGATGCTGGTGGCGCCGGCAGGGACTCAAGATTTCGGACATCCGGGAAATTTGGAAGCTGTCCGGTGTTGCCACTTGTTTTGATATCCAGGGTAGTGGTGACAGTGTTGCCACATGTTCACGGTTTAATGACAGTGTGAATTATGTTTGTTTATGGAATTTATAAGAATTCTGTCGATATTTTCTAGCAG
>NC_051400.1:10903544-10903740 GCF_015228065.2 Penaeus monodon
TTTATTTCGTATCATCATTATTACTTTAAAAGTGAGAGTATTGTTACCTTTATCATTATGCAGGATGATAAAACAAAGAAAATGTAGAGATTAATACATTACCCCGGAACATTATCAGAATTTCATGAAAGTATATTCTGAAAGCTATCCTTTTAGTATTGTGAAGAATTCTCTTCACAGATATGATATGACTAGA
>NC_051400.1:10904243-10904613 GCF_015228065.2 Penaeus monodon
TTTCAGTAGATAAAAAGTACAAAGATTTGTTCCTCAATATTTTCTTCAGTGAAAACACCGTCTGAGGGTGGATAGACCTCTCCTAGAATAAGAGGATTGCCTAGGGTCATGGAGGGGCTGTCATTGTAAGCTCTTATTAACAGTATTAAGTGTGTGTGAAAAAAGGAAGGATAATAATGAATATATCACACAAGGGGAGAACAGGATAACCACGATGCTGTAAATATTTCGTATTTGTGTTACTGAAATTAGATTAACGATGTTCATAAGATTGATTTATTGGCAAAGAGTGTGAAATTTAGTAATGTTAATGGTACGTAAAAATTATTTATTACTTAGGGGTAAGGGTCCAATAATCATACAGGACTGA
>NC_051400.1:10905835-10906067 GCF_015228065.2 Penaeus monodon
ATGATATTTTAATAAAAAATTTATATTTTATTTTTTATATATATTTTTAAGATTGTAAATATAAAGAAACTTAATCTCATGCACTTCATATATAATTTTTCTGGTTTTACATAGACATTCAGATTTGTTTGAAGTTATTTTAAATATATATTCAACATGTAAATACTTTGCAGTCTTTTATAATCTATGTAATTTTCATATTTTAAATATATTAGTATATCATATTATGTCT
>NC_051400.1:10906543-10906623 GCF_015228065.2 Penaeus monodon
CCATCGTCATCATTTTGAATGCCGTTGGATTTATGATCGACTGAGATAGATCACTATCACTAGTGTTTTATATCTGGAAG
>NC_051400.1:10907714-10907908 GCF_015228065.2 Penaeus monodon
GAACAAAAAATAACATTGCGAGTCTTCTCTCAGAAGACTCCTGATTGCGAGATGTTTCTAAAGTACACAAAGTCCTTCTTTATTGCTATTTCTACAGTCGAGAAGTTTCTGCAATCATCAATATACTCAGCGCTACATGCAATGAATCTTGATATTCATGAGAACTTTAAGCAAAAGTGTTTTTTTTTTTTTTG
>NC_051400.1:10909023-10909284 GCF_015228065.2 Penaeus monodon
GCCCCGCTAAATCATCAGAACCTTTTAATAAAGAAGCTTTATAAAAAACAAACAAAATATCCCAGCGCCATGAGACAACATATAAACAAATATACATCATCGTAATATGTCAGTCCTGAATCACCTCGACCTCTGACCTCCCCCCCCCCACCCCTTACACACGAGAGATCTACATATAAGGCACATTAACCCTTTTACCGCAGTGAGCAGACGCCACAGCAACACACACGGTTACGCTATGGCAGATCTTGAGTGCCTGAA
>NC_051400.1:10909654-10909752 GCF_015228065.2 Penaeus monodon
TATGGGTTGCAGTGCAGTGTGCAAGAATACCTCTCTCCTGCATTGGTTGCAGAGATACGTCTGGCAGAGGGGTTGGGATATCCTTCGGGTTGGCTGGG
>NC_051400.1:10909861-10910080 GCF_015228065.2 Penaeus monodon
CGGGAAGGAGAGGAAGATAAGATGGAGAAGTTGTGAAAGGGGGGAAGGAGAGGGGAGGGAGTGACAGAGGAAAAGGAGAGAGAAGATGAAGGAAAGAAGGAGGAAAGGGTGACAGAGAGAACAGAGAGAGGAAGAGGAGAGAGCAAGGAAGAATGGAAAAGAGGCGTAGACAGAGGCGTAGAGGGTGTGACACAGAGAGGCGAAAGGTTAACAACGAGA
>NC_051400.1:10910461-10910689 GCF_015228065.2 Penaeus monodon
AGCTCCCACTGTGACACCAGGGCCACTGCAGTATAACACGGGGCCAAGAATGGGTCTCTTGGAGGTGAACGAATAAAACGCGATGTTGAGACTGACTCGCCAGGCATTATTGCGCTGCGATGGAGGCAGAGGGAGGGTTGGGTGCTTTTTTCTTTTGTTTGAATGCAGAGGAAGGCGTGCACGACATGTGCAGTGTATGTGTGTATAGAGATAGGTAGATAGACGAAT
>NC_051400.1:10910779-10910854 GCF_015228065.2 Penaeus monodon
CCCACACATATTTGTGTTTGAGTGTGGGTGTGTATGAATAAGTATCATAAATATACTATCATTATTATTGTCTGT
>NC_051400.1:10911369-10911693 GCF_015228065.2 Penaeus monodon
GCCATACCATCAGCCAGACAGACAGACGACCCCCCCCCCTCCGCTGCAGACAATGCCCTCCCGAGCCAAACACCTGCATTGTGTCGCTGTACCTCGTTAACGAAGTACGTAACCCCCATTGTTCATCGCGATCTCTCAGTAAATCATGAACAGCGATTTTTATTAATTCCAGAGTGCTTGTTTCTCGTTTGGGCTTTCATCTCGCGCGCCATTTAAGAGCACTTCTGTTGCAGTAAAAAAATTAAATCTATATGACAAGGGGAGTTTTATTCCGTTTCATTTTTTTTACGGGTATTTGATTTCTTTCTTTCTATATTCATTTTC
>NC_051400.1:10912214-10912335 GCF_015228065.2 Penaeus monodon
AATAAAACAAAACAAGGCCAATGGTAACAATAACAAAAAAAATAACTACAACTGCCACTTCTGTTACGAGTTCTGCTACCGCTAACACTGCTACTGCAACGATTAACTGCTGCTTGAACGT
>NC_051400.1:10912660-10913068 GCF_015228065.2 Penaeus monodon
AGGCTCATCGCACTATGAAACTATCTTGCCTGTAGTGGAGTTTCCCGTCATTGCATTAACACGGAAAAACTAATGCAGGAAGGATGCTTGTGCCTGGCGTGCTGTTAACTGGAGGTGTGTGTTGAGCCACACCCTTAACCACCGCCACTGCATTGCTATTAGGAAAAGGAAATTATAGTTTTATAATACAGTCTATGAAGAAAAATAACACTAGGATTTATGGACTCATGCATTAATCAAACGTTCTGTAAAAATGAGAGAGATCTTTACCATCGAGATGAAAAATGTTGTGTTTATAAATTTTTGGTTCTTCATTGTCCAGGCGTAATATATAGGGAAGTGCGTGACTTGTAAATGTGAGATAATCGTAGTGTCAGGTCAGGTCACTGGCGTAGAGTGTAACAAGGC
>NC_051400.1:10913113-10914266 GCF_015228065.2 Penaeus monodon
CTCGAGGACGCTGTGAATTTAGAATAGTACCTGCCACTCTATGCCACCGTGTTATTGTATCGTGTCAGCTGTTACATAACTTGTTCCAAGTCGTAAATTACAGTGTCTTGTTAATTAACTTGCATTTCTTGGGGCAGACGATTTATAGTTCAAGTTTTGTTGAATTTAGATGCTAATTCAAGTTCAAGTATTTTTACATGTATTTTTTTTCAAAAGCAATAGAGCTTATACATCGAAGTTTAAAGTAAGTTGTAGAGCATTTAAGTGTCTTTTCCACATCTCGCTTCCACATGCCTTCGATGAGTCGTCGCCTCGTAAAAGCAAGGGCGGAACATGACAATTATACCCACGTGAGAAAAAAACGAATAAGGATGGGCAACTCGACACCATTAAAGATTTATTAACTACTAAATAGTGATAATGATTAAAGCGATTCGATTAAAGCTTCAGTTGAAAATAATACATCATTATCTACTCGCATAAAGCATCAATTCAGCATTGCCATCAATAAAACTGTCAGGATGATGTCAAGGGCGTGTGTTATACGCATCACAAAAATCGTCATTAACATAAGACATAACGACATTGCGTTATTATATGAATTCGATTTGGAGAAACATCTTGAAATACAAAACAATAATTAGAAAAAAATCTGTCCAGGAATCTGGATAAAAAAAAAAGAAAAGGTCATATGAAGTAGACTTGAAGAATCACTTTGTAATACAGGACAGTTATTTGATCTAAGAAATCATGGATTTATAAGATCAAATGGAATTTATAAAAAAAACTATCTATAAACACAGTACTATAATTTGCATAAAAATTCACGGATGATTGAAAAGATATTAAGTCACATTGTATATTCATAATTCGTTGTGAATAATCCGACAGAGAAAATCATGATGATATTTATAACAAGGTACTTTGTTATCACTTATCGTATTAATATAACGTTATTACTGTTACGCACTATGTTGCTGCCGGAAAGGATGATGTCATTAATTATTTATCCAAGTTTTATTAATGCAATTATTTCAGCAATAGATTGTTCCGAGACCTTCCAGTATCAATTTCGCAATTGATAAATATGATTATATATTTCTAGAACAATTTGATGCACATATACGCGCGCACGCACGCAAAAGACACACTT
>NC_051400.1:10914461-10914595 GCF_015228065.2 Penaeus monodon
TGCATATAAGATAATAATTTAAAATAATTTTAGGAACTTAAACACAATCAGAATAAGACCTAAATCAAATAAAATATCATCCATATTTGAATAAACATTTCATTCATAATCTTTTCTCCATCTCTTTCCACTAT
>NC_051400.1:10914626-10914757 GCF_015228065.2 Penaeus monodon
TAGCACTTAGTCATTATTCCGATTCTGACCAAAAAAAAAATTCTCTCTTAACACGAAGCAGTTATGTTATAATATTTTAAGATGATTACTCTAAAATGGCATACAATAATAGTTGGACAGTGGCAATAGAT
>NC_051400.1:10914855-10915058 GCF_015228065.2 Penaeus monodon
TCTTTACAGTCAGTCCGCTCGTCGTAAATTTCTTCCTTTGCTGACTCAACAACCAACGTCCGCAAATTAAGTGTGCTGAATAGGTTGATCAGCTGTAACAAGACACGTTAATGCTTTCCTCTTTAAACATGAGAGTTAATTAACCGCAGCGTTGTCCGAATGGGGAAAGATTGGAAAGCATTTCTTGTATGTGAGTTTTCTCT
>NC_051400.1:10915672-10916397 GCF_015228065.2 Penaeus monodon
CTGATGAAGAAGCCCGTTAAAAAGAATAACACAAAAATAGTATAAAAGAACGCATTTGCATAAAAACTGTATTTCGATAGTCTACCCTTTCCTTCGCAAAGGGACTTTTATTCTCTGAGATAATCTCTCGAAGTCTGAAATTGGAAAAAAAAATAATTGCACATCCAGCTAAAAAGTCCAAATGGACACTTTAAATGCATATTCAGAAATCAGCTAAAAAGCACCCTTTCGTGATATGTCACGTCATCTGTCATGTTCTCTGCCAGTCATTCTCCCTACCAGTCATGGCATCTGATTAATCTTGCAATATGTCAGTCTTGCAGTCTGTCATGCTATTTGCCAACTTTATTTACTGCCAGCCATACAGTCTGTCAGTTATTTTGTCAACCAGTCATGTCATTTGTCATATCTAATATCTGTCACTCATTCTATCTACCATCATGGCATCAGTGATTTCTGTCATCTGTCAGGTCTGTCAGTCATGCTACCTGCTACTCATGCCATCTGATATACCTGTCAGTCATGTCATTCCAGCAGTCATTTCAGTCCTCTGTCTATCTTTATCCAATGAAATTCTTTCATGTCTATCACGAGTTCATTAACTCTTATTTCTTTCCTTGACCCTTCTATCGATCGATTAGGGTGCACACGTGTCTGTATTGTGTCCGCGTGTCATGTACATTTTAGATCGGTGCCACGACTGTCCAAAAACAGCCCACGCATGC
>NC_051400.1:10917004-10917113 GCF_015228065.2 Penaeus monodon
AAGCACCGATGTTGTCACGTCAATCTACGCATGCAGATTCTACGCTGTGGATTTCAGTGGATTCAATTTCCGAGATTGCCGGCGACAGTGAGGAATTCTTGTTTTGCTG
>NC_051400.1:10917263-10917843 GCF_015228065.2 Penaeus monodon
TTCTCATCCATCATCTTTGTATCATCTTTATTTCCCCATTCGCTTTCATGTCCCATTTGCCTTCCTGATAATCACCCTTATATCTCATTTTCTCATTCTTCCCAATTCTCTTTCTGCCTCGTTTTCACTCCATCCAGATGTATATTTTCTATCGTGTCTTCTCCTGTCTCCATTTTCTCCTTAATTCTCCTGTTTCTCATTCCTGTTATTCGGTATGTTCAAAATTACTCTTGATTTGCTATTCCTTCATTTTCTTGTTAACATTATATTCTTAATCCCCCATTCTATTTTTATACCTATTTACTGTCTATTTCCTCTCCTTTTTCTCTTTATCAACATTTTTCCCTTTCCTTATTTCCCATTTTCGCTCCTATCACATGGAGGTCACGTTTCCTATTCACTATTTACGTTTTTTTTTTCTTTCTTTTTTATAGTCCCATTTCAACTCCTATGTACTCTATGTCTCCTCCCATTCTTCTCCCTATCAGGATTTTTATTCTACTTCTATTTATATCCCATTTACTGTATATTCCCTATTCTTCCTCTCTTTATCAACATGTTTCTCATTCATCCCCACATC
>NC_051400.1:10917892-10918066 GCF_015228065.2 Penaeus monodon
CAAAGCCATCCTCGCCTTTTCCTTTTTTTTCTTTTGCTTTACGTCCTATTATCACCTCCTATCCTATTTATATTTCCCATCCGTCTCCTCCTTTCCATCTTTATTCCCTATTCGCTCTCTCGTCCCCTATTTATCACCCCTATGCTTTCTCTTCCTATCATCTTTATTTCCTAT
>NC_051400.1:10918114-10918288 GCF_015228065.2 Penaeus monodon
TTCATAGGCCTTCTCTTCTGAGCGTTTCTTTTGATCTCACTCTCTCTGGCAGTCTCATGTATAGGCCTATCTATTTTTTTCTGATTCGTTTTTTTTTTCTCTATTTCTTCCTTTGATCTTCTTGTTTCCGTTTTCTTGTGCATTTTTTTTTCTTCACTTTCTTCCCTTGCTTGT
>NC_051400.1:10918335-10918441 GCF_015228065.2 Penaeus monodon
TTCCAAAGACGCTTCCTCCATCTTTTATTACTTTTTTATTTTTTTTCTCTATTTTTTTCGTATTTTATTTCTTTCCTTTATTTTGGCATTTTGCTACTTTTTGGGA
>NC_051400.1:10918927-10919029 GCF_015228065.2 Penaeus monodon
GAGATCTGAGAATTCATGACTTATTTTCCTCCTCCACATAAATTTTTCATTTTCATTACCTTTCGAAGAATGTAAGAATTCTCTTTGTAGTGAGTGAGTGAA
>NC_051400.1:10919248-10919372 GCF_015228065.2 Penaeus monodon
TAACTTTATCGTAAGTCACTCTCTTTACATTTTCATTAAAAAGATTTATCCTCAGTTTGAGTCACCGAGAAAATACACTTTTTTTTAAACTGAAATAATATAATCAGCTCAAGACTCCCTGGTG
>NC_051400.1:10919588-10920667 GCF_015228065.2 Penaeus monodon
ACAAAAATTTTGGCCATACTGTCTTTTTTTGTTCTTGCTATCTTAATTATCTTATCGCTAAAATATGCTAATTTGCTCTTTTCCTGCCCTCGCTATGACCCCTTGTGCTTTCTTATCACAGTTATCTTACCGTTTCGTCTTATCTTATTCATTATCTTTTATCTTTCTTCTATGATATCACTCTTACTATCTTAGCCTTGTTATTGAATTACTGTTATTATTATCTTACCAGTCCATCATAACTATCTTAGCCTCCTCATTATGTATCCCTATTTCTTATTATCTTACTTTTTTCTTATCAGGAATCCATGAACGTTATCTTATCATCCCTACTATCTTGTGTATCTTATCTTATCAATCTATCTTATCGTTTATCTTGATCTCTCCACCTTACTATCTTAAGATCGTTCCTTATCAGTCTATCTTACTAATCATTTCTCTATCTTAGCTGAGGTTATCTTTACCGCCCTGTGCTATCTTACTCACTTTACCTTTCCCACTATATCTTAGCACGCATTTAATTCATCTTCCCAAACCTTCTATCTTATCACTTTACTTTGCCATCCTTTTCGAGTCTTATCAATCTTGCTATCTTACACCCTTATCTTACCGGCTCTAACTCCTCATCCAATCTTAATCATATCACCTTCTCTATCTTACTATCTTGCGTCTCAATTCTGTTCTTACCACCCTCGCTATCTTACTATCTTGCCATCCAATCCCAATCTCACTATCTTGCGTCCCAATCCTATTCTTATCTCCCTCACTATCTTACTAATCTTACCACCCACTAACTATCTTACTATCTTTCCCTCCAATCCCAGTCTCACCACCCACTTACTATCTCACTATCTTGCCCTCCAATCCCAGTCTCACCACCCACACTATCTTTCTATCTTTCCCTTCAAATCCCTATCTCGCCACCCACACTATCTTACTATCTTGCCCCCACAATTCCTCCCACGGGGAACACGATCATCAGCTGTTCCTTGCAACGCCGCTGCCAGGGTCATTCTGTGGGAATCGAGTTGGTGGCGATTTGCCCTTAATTGCTTCCTGTGGGGCGGTGTCTGAGTGCT
>NC_051400.1:10920886-10920959 GCF_015228065.2 Penaeus monodon
TGTACGTGCGGTATGTGCGTCTATTTTGTAAGAAGAAAGGGGAGGGGGAAGGTTTCATGTAAGAAAGGGGAAT
>NC_051400.1:10921404-10921650 GCF_015228065.2 Penaeus monodon
TACAATATTAGTGAAAAATTTGTGTCCGAAGCAAATTTGACGACGCGAGCTGCATTCGCTTCCCGAAATCGAAATGACGTTCAAACCCAAGGTCAAAATCCGCCGAAAACCGCAGCTGAATCCTTCGTTACAATCTCTGTGTTAAAATCCCTCAAATTGAATAAACATTTCTAACTACAAAGATTGCAAGCCTTGTGCAATCTGCCAGTCATGCAATCGGTCTTTATTGCTCTCTTTGGCAACGTG
>NC_051400.1:10922126-10922250 GCF_015228065.2 Penaeus monodon
TTCTTTTTTTGGGGGGGTGAGGATAAATGAATAATAATAATAAAAAAAAACTTTAGGGAGATTCTGCAATATATGATTTGTTTACGTTGGGCGTCTGTCAACCTGGACTCTTCAACAACAACGA
>NC_051400.1:10922545-10922766 GCF_015228065.2 Penaeus monodon
GTTACCATAGGGCAAAACGAAAAGCGCCAGGGTTGCCCGAATATCCCGTAGCAAAATCAAAATTCCATTTTACTTTGTCCATCGACAGTTTCTGACGAGTTCCATATCTCTAAGTTTATTTTCTTGACGTTATTTGGCTGCCAGTTATCACCTCTTCTGGTTTCCTCGTTTAATGTTAGCCTGCATAGAGCATCATCAAGTGAGTTTCGAGTGTTTATCAT
>NC_051400.1:10923406-10923532 GCF_015228065.2 Penaeus monodon
CTATTGTTTTCATCTATTCATTTACTTATCATTACCCTTTTTTACCGCGATTATTTACGTAAGCAAGTCCTTTTTGTGCACTTCCAACTCACACAAACGAGGTATTGATTTTACAGCAGAACTCTG
>NC_051400.1:10923566-10924214 GCF_015228065.2 Penaeus monodon
TTCCGCTTCTGAATGGGCGTTTATCCCTTTCCAAAAGCTCTCATTGATTTGCCTTTTCTGCTTGAGAGGGAGTACATAGTCGTATTGTTTATTCAGTGATGCAAAAAAAAGATCGTATCTTTTGCAACAACTACCAGCTGCAACGTGAGTAAAGATTTGGTCAGTGGACTTTCCATTCATTCAGCAGTGAGTGAGCAGCGACTCATAACACGAAGGCCCACGGGCGAGTCAGAGTCAGAGGACCCAAGCGTCAGAGGACCACGAGCGCCTCTCCAAACCACGCCATCAGGTGCTTCCGGGTACTTCCCTGGGTAATTCCTCCCATTAGACTCGCTCTCCCCATGGGCGTGATATTGCAGGGAACTGTAATAATGTGAGGAAGGAAAGGCATTAACTTTCTTTCGAGATGAGAGGCGGCTGTGGAACGTTTATTGCACGCACAGGATTGGCGAAGAGATACGTTGATTTACTTGTATATAATAGAGAAAAACAGAAGATGAATTTTATATAAGTGGGTGAGGCCTAAGAATGATTTTCCTGTGATGTTCATATAAACCATGAAGTTAGGGACGCAGTTCGATTAATTCTGTAAAGGCTCATCTCTGGGATATACTTCCATGGTTTACCAGACCTCCAAATATCCACTTG
>NC_051400.1:10924468-10924743 GCF_015228065.2 Penaeus monodon
GATTATAAACTACAGACCGTAAAATCCACGCACACCCCAGCCTAGCTACTAGGCTCGCCATACATACCAAAATCCCTTACTTACTTTTACTTTTACAAAAGAGATCAAAATCAATATTTACCGTTCTGATAACAATTCATAAAGGCTAGTTTCCTGTGATTTCCTCTGTAGAGAGCAACCTTTATCGACGCCTAAACACTTTCTTGCTCGTCTGGATCTTGTCCACAGGTCTACAGAAGCTTGTCTGACTTCCAACTGGATCTTCGCCAAATTCC
>NC_051400.1:10925200-10925316 GCF_015228065.2 Penaeus monodon
TTTTTCATGTTATTATCGGTTCACCTGATTTCCTTGTATACATGCCGTCACCTTTTCTTTTCTTTTCACTCATCTTTTCGCCATTTTAAACACGCCGATCCATATAGGTTCTATTG
>NC_051400.1:10925473-10925559 GCF_015228065.2 Penaeus monodon
AAGCCCTCATTTACTGCGAAATTCCTTAATCCCGTAGATTTCCAAAGATCGATACTGATTATAAAATTTTCTTGCCCCGACATCTT
>NC_051400.1:10926425-10926518 GCF_015228065.2 Penaeus monodon
CCGGTAAAGGGCCCCGGGGGAAAGGGGACGGGGGGACGGGGGCCTTTGGGGGGGGGGGGTAAAAACAGAAGAAGGGGGGAAAAGGGTTTGGAA
>NC_051400.1:10926596-10926873 GCF_015228065.2 Penaeus monodon
AGAAAAAGGGGAAAAAAAGGGGGGGGAAAGGGGGGGGGTTTTTGGGGGAAGTGTGATGGGAAACGTGAGGGGGGGAATAGGAATTTAAAAAAAAATGAGGGGGGAAAAAAATAAAGGGGAAAAAATTACAGTGGCGAGGAGGGGGAAATAATGGGAAAATTTTGAGAGTAAATGGGAAACAAAGAAAAGGGGTGAAAAGGAAGAAAAAGGGAAAGGAACTTACGTGGGATGGGAAGTGAAAAAAAGGGTCGTAAAGGCTAAAGGGGGAAAATGGGAA
>NC_051400.1:10927017-10927212 GCF_015228065.2 Penaeus monodon
AACCCCCCATAATGGGGAAATTAGGAAAGGGGAAAGGGTACAAAATTTTTTTACCCCATTATTTTTTTTTTTTTCCAATTTATAAAAATTACTTTTGAATTAAAATTTATATTTCCTTCATAAATTGGAGGAAAAATTTTCCAATATTCCGGCTTAATACCAAAACTTGGCGATTCTGAAGTTTTGTGTTGCAAG
>NC_051400.1:10927601-10927666 GCF_015228065.2 Penaeus monodon
TATCAGGGGGATTACACATCACGGGATTTTTATTTTTTAAATTTTACACTAGTACATTTTAGTAC
>NC_051400.1:10928328-10928550 GCF_015228065.2 Penaeus monodon
AAAAACCCCCGGGAAAAAAACCTTTAAAAAAATTTTTTTAAAAAAAAAAACCAAAAAATTTAAACTAAATTTTTTTTTTTAAAGGGGCCCCCTTTGGGGGGGAAAAAAAAAAGGGGGGGGTTTTTGGAAAGGGAGAGGGAAAAGGGGGGGAGAGAGAGGGGGAAAAAAAGGGGGGGAAAGGGGGGGGGAAAAAGGGGGGGGAAAAAAAAGGGGGGGGGGGAG
>NC_051400.1:10928671-10928736 GCF_015228065.2 Penaeus monodon
AAAAAAAAAAAATTTAAACGGGGGGGGGGAAAGGGGAAAAAGGGGGGAAAAAAAAAGGGGGGGGG
>NC_051400.1:10928850-10928922 GCF_015228065.2 Penaeus monodon
GGGGGGGGGGGGGGGGAAAGAAGGGGGGGAAGGGGGGGGAAGGGGGGGAAAAGGGGGAAAAGGGGGGGGGTG
>NC_051400.1:10929423-10929583 GCF_015228065.2 Penaeus monodon
CCCCCCCCCCAAAAAAGGGGGGGGGGAAAAAAAAAAAAATTTTTTTTTTGGGGGGGGGAAAAAAATCCCCCCAAAAAAAAACCCCCCCCCCCTTTTTTTCCTTCCTTTTCCCCCCCCTTTTTTGGGGAAAAAAAAAAATTTTTTTTTAAAAAAAAAAAAA
>NC_051400.1:10929617-10929739 GCF_015228065.2 Penaeus monodon
GCATTAGTGTTTTATCAGAAGAAAATGATATTCAGTTTTCATTAAAAAATACGACCACTCCTCTCCCACAGGGACACCAGCGCTGGTGGGCATATAGTTAATAAACAAGAACTGCCTCAATG
>NC_051400.1:10929777-10929886 GCF_015228065.2 Penaeus monodon
AATAATTCATGGTATACTACAAGGCAATCAATAAGAAAATTCTATGAATAGTTAATCAAACCAAAAAGGAAGCTGCTCCGTCTGTCCTCATGTCATGCGCTTCCTGTCA
>NC_051400.1:10930383-10931288 GCF_015228065.2 Penaeus monodon
TCTTTCTTTCTTTTCGAATTTGGCGAAGATCCAGCTGGAAATCAGACAACTTCCTTAGACCTGGGAGATGACATGACCAGATGAGCGAGAAAGTGTTTGGGCGTCGATAAAAGAAATCCCAGGGAACTAGCCCTTATTATTTTTATCAGAACGGAACCAGTGTTACTGGTCTTATTCATAAACGTAATTGTAATGCAGTGTATTTCCTGTTATAGAAAGTATGTCATGGAGATGAATTTAGCACATAATCAGTCCCAAATGGTATGAGGCCCACATAAACACTACTGAGAAATCACCTTCGGATCACAGCCTCGCTCGAAATTCATCCTCAGTTTCCGTTATTAATACAAGCAAACACCCTGGTTCCCTGTAGTCTGCGCGTGCAATAAACATTTCATAGAGGCTTCTCAGCTCGGAGAAGAGTACTACCTTCCCTTTCTCAGGTTACTACAGCCTCCATCCTATATCACAGCCATGGGAAAGTCAGGCAGGTAGAAGGAATTACCCAAGAAAATACTCAAAAGCACCTGATGGCGTGGTTTGGAGGCACTCGTGAGTAATGGCCGACATTTGGGTCCTCTGACTCTGACTCACCTGTGGCCCTTCGTGTTATGAGTCGCTGCTTACTCACTGCTGAATAAATCTCTTTAGAAAGTCCACTGACCAAGCCTCTTTACGCGCCGGTGGAGCTGGCAGCTGTTGTAAAAGATACGACCCTTTTTTTGCACCATTGAACAACAACAATACGACTTTGTACTCCCTCTCAAGCAGACAAGACAGATCAATGTGAGCTTTTTTGAAAAGGAGTAAACTTCTCGAGCGATCGACCAGAATAAAAAAAAACTGACATTCAATTCCGTGAACTGCAAGTGCACATTTTATCCAAATCAATGGAATTTGTTGAC
>NC_051400.1:10932081-10932385 GCF_015228065.2 Penaeus monodon
GTAACCTCATTATCCCACGTCGAAACTCCACAGCCGTTTGCAGTTTAACGTCACACCCAGGACGAGGAAAGAGGGTAGGCTGTTAAAACCCTGACCACACACCTTCTCCGCCGCAGTCAAGGGGGCTCCAAAACTCAGTGTTTTCCCTGCAGAAGATAAACACACATTTCCCAGAACAGTTGTCTTCATTGATAGCGTGCGGAAGGCATTACTGTAGATTTGTTATTATTGTTTTCTTCCTTTTGCGATGTTCCTAAAAAAAAAAATGTTCAGCAGATATGTTATTGAAGTCACTATTACTATT
>NC_051400.1:10933488-10933719 GCF_015228065.2 Penaeus monodon
CGCAGGCTAGGATGGCCGCCCAGTTAACAAAACAAACTGAAACAAAGAAGAAACAAAAGAAGAAAATAAAACAAAAATACAGAAAATTTACGACAAAAACATTCAACATTCACGCCAATGTTTTCCGGTCAACTCAAATCCTTAAATTCCCCGAAAGTTTTCAAGAAAAAAGTAGTTTCATATCATAACATCGACCCCCTCCATCCCTCTAGTCCTCTGGTTCTCCTCATC
>NC_051400.1:10933920-10934091 GCF_015228065.2 Penaeus monodon
TACGTATCCCCTCCTCTTCCTTTTCCTCCTCCCCTCCCTATCTTCCGCTTTCCCTCTCCCTGTTGCAAAAGAGAGCAACAACAACATCAGATTGCATGATTTGCAGTCTGCGCATTCTTTGCAATTTATCTGACAGGAAAAATGTTGATGTTGACTTCTGAGGGATTTTTA
>NC_051400.1:10934829-10934894 GCF_015228065.2 Penaeus monodon
CGTATTGAAAAGCTGTAAGTTGTTTTTTCGAGAATATATTGCACTTTATCTGATTATGCTTATTG
>NC_051400.1:10935317-10935404 GCF_015228065.2 Penaeus monodon
TACACATGCGTGTTTGTTTCTTGGTATTTGTTAATTTTTGTATGTGCGTTTCTCTTTTGGCGTGTGTGCGTTTTTCTTAAAGTGTGT
>NC_051400.1:10935597-10936410 GCF_015228065.2 Penaeus monodon
AGTCGGAGTAATCAGCGGCCTGCCGTCTCTTCGGTCTCCTTCTTCAGGAGGCCTCGAAGCAACTCCTTGGCCTGCGTGATCTGCGGCCGCTGGGCGTGGCTGCGTCTCTGCATCCTGGTGGCCATCTCCCACAGCGTCCTCGGCAAGCCCTCCGTCATCCGGAACAGGTCCTTGAGCAAGACGCCAAGGCCCACCAGGTCGCACGCGCCAGTCACGCCCTGCGCGCTGTAGAAGCAGTGGCAGTGCCACAGGAAGCGCTTGCCCTTGTCGTGGCAGCAGGTGCCGCCCTCGCGCAACGCCATCCCGAAGTCGATGACGCTGACCCGCCGCAGCAAGTTCTCCTCGGTCGTCTCCACGACGATGTTGTCGATCTTGAAGTCGCAGTGGACGACGCCCTTGGCGTGCACCGCGCCCAGCGCCTCCGCTATCATGAGGGCGGCCGCGAGGCACTCGCCCACCAACAGCGACCGCTCGCTGAGGTAATCTTGTAAATTCTAGCGGCCGCGGCAGGACATGAGGATCGCCGGGGCGGTGCGGCAGAGGGCCAGGGCGAGGGGCGCGCCGCCCGCACCCGCCAGGGCATCCATGATCTCGAGTTCCCTCTCGAAGGCGGCGGCCTCGGCTCTGCGCCCGCCCACCTTGAGGGCGTACGCCACGCCCGACCGCTCCACCAGGTACACGATGCTGAAGCTGCCCAAGCCGAGCGTGAGGCTCGCGCGCTGCGTCAGCGCCTTCACGTCGGCCGCTGTTATTTATTCGAAGGGCATCGCGTTGTGCGTGAGGCCGCCTCGCAGGGAAAAAGTGGTTCGGGTG
>NC_051400.1:10939215-10939501 GCF_015228065.2 Penaeus monodon
TTTTTTCTTAATTCCCTTAACCCCGTTCACTCTCACTTTTCTCTTTTAAACTTCCCTTAAAAAAAAGTCAAGATCCGCCACTGGCCAAATGAATAAATCCCTGAGCCTCGTGGCCTCCCTTCCTTTCAGAGGCTAACAGGAATCAACACTCACTCAAAGGGGTTTATTAAAGGGACGTAAACCTTCCACCAAGTAGGTAACGCGTTTGTTAAACCTCTAAGTATTAACGATAGGTTTATCACGAAGACGGAAATGGGAGGAAGTATCAGTGGATTACGTATACTTG
>NC_051400.1:10939624-10939711 GCF_015228065.2 Penaeus monodon
GTGTATTCTGATGTATGTTTTCAAAGCGTCGGCGCGTATATATGTTCAACCTTTGCTTATTAAGAAAATGCTAGTATTACGTCACTT
>NC_051400.1:10939797-10939870 GCF_015228065.2 Penaeus monodon
CGTTATCTGATGCTCGTATCCAGTAGAAATGCGATATGTACGCGTTAACTAAAACGATCGGGAGCTCAGGCTT
>NC_051400.1:10939892-10940029 GCF_015228065.2 Penaeus monodon
TGCTATCCTTTGCTGTATTATTTCCCCCGAGGTTTTATACATAAAATATATATATATTGGCTATAAAACTTGATTGCTTTGTTTATCTAGGAAGTCAATTCTGCATCGTTTTCTCCCGGCTCTTAGTTAGTTATTTA
>NC_051400.1:10940459-10941098 GCF_015228065.2 Penaeus monodon
TGCGAGCTGTGAAAATATTGTAAAACTCCTAAAGAAACAAATGATACGCTACAGTAATATCTAATTCATATGATGATATAAAAATTCAGTGATAATAACATATATTTTGGCATTTTCATTTTTTTCCGGTAAAATGACTGTGGTATTGTATTGTTGTAGTGTAGTCCATTGTGGAAAATGCAGGATTATTTGTTAAATTTTACTATTTTCAAAGAAAAGCTTTCAAAATATAATCAGCCTAAAACGTGCCTAAAACATTTTCAAAATCTCTCCTTTTCTAATTGTTTTTCTCTTCAGCTAAAAGTTTTGATAAAAGAAGAAAAAAAAGGCAAGTTTGAACTGAACTCAAACCATATCTCTTCCTAGAAGTTTTCTGCAAAAGCCTTTTTCCTTTTCACTGGCGAAAGTATCTCTACGAGTTAGAGGTTGATGGATCGAGAGGAAGTATTGTTCTTTGTCGTAGCAGCTGTGTTATTAAAAATAATAATGTGTGAACAGTGTTTATTGCTTCATGTTCATGTAATTAATATTGAATGTATGATAGCTTTCTTTTCCATATATCAATAAAGATCTCTAAAACTATTATTAGACTTTGAGATATCTGTTTAGTCTCGTTGTTTGATAGAACATCTTCCCTTA
>NC_051400.1:10941187-10941552 GCF_015228065.2 Penaeus monodon
GATCTAGTTCCGTTATTAGCCAGAATAATATTTTATGTGTGGTGGCTTTAAAAAGAGTTTCTAAATCTTAACATTTTTATATATTGATCTCTATGGGTCAAATATAGACACAAGAGTTCATTGTGATAACTGTAAGGAAATTTTGAATGTAAATGTACAAGTGAACAACGCAAATGTGTAACTGGGTGCGGTTTTTCACGATTATACTTATACCAAATTGTAATTCTCCCAAATTTTAATCGAAGTAC
Organism: Penaeus monodon; assembly: GCF_015228065.2. Classification (NCBI taxonomy): domain Eukaryota; kingdom Metazoa; phylum Arthropoda; class Malacostraca; order Decapoda; family Penaeidae; genus Penaeus; species Penaeus monodon. Next base: position 10,941,436 of record NC_051400.1, read on the forward strand.
ACAAAATGAATTATTTATATACTTCATTCTTATTCATAGCTTTTCAGCAAAGACGCGATATAAGGCATCTTCCCAATCTTGCAATGTTATCCAAACAAATGACATCACGAAAGAAAG
>NC_051400.1:10941591-10941803 GCF_015228065.2 Penaeus monodon
ATCATAACTGCAATACATAACAGTATACAATAAACCTTATATTCGTAAGCCCTAAAACACGAGACCTTATTCTTTGTTAAATGTGTCTTCTCACTCCAACTCCCCGACACCTGATGCTGACCCTAAGCTTTCAGGAAAATGCTGGACACGACTTGGGTGTCTTGCTTATACGTGGAGTGTATTCATTTTTCTTTGTGGTTTCAGCTGTCATT
>NC_051400.1:10942719-10942844 GCF_015228065.2 Penaeus monodon
CTGAGACCCGTGAGTTGCAGATTATAATGAAGAGTGGAAAGGCGAGGGTGCATTTCTAATGAATTTGGGGATCAAAAGATTTTAGTGATGTGGAGCCAGTTTAATTAACGTTTTTAAAAGTAATT
>NC_051400.1:10943648-10943784 GCF_015228065.2 Penaeus monodon
CCAAATTGCTCACAATTCGCTGAATCGCCGTCGACCGCGTCCGGCTTCGTGGCCGAGCCACAGGTAGGTTCGCTCCGAGGGAAATCTACGCAGAACCTGCTTCGAATACTTAAGGAAGCGCCACGACACACTTGTT
>NC_051400.1:10943974-10944962 GCF_015228065.2 Penaeus monodon
TGTTAATTTTTTTTCACAAGAAGAAAGGTTTTTCTTTTATAATGTTTTTTTATATTATCTTACACTTTTTTTTTTTAATATTGTATCGTTGATGTTTTTGTTAAAGTTTTAAAAAGCAATATTTTTTAGTAGTATATTATTGGCTAAATCTCGAAAAAAATGTATAGACTTTTTTTTTTGTATTGGCTAAATATCGAAAAACTGTATCAACCCTTCTTCTTCCCTTTTATTGTATTTTCTTGCATCGTTATTCGTTACTTCCGACTGCCGACCTGACCGCCGCTATGCTAAAATTATGTAAATGTCTTTCGTTACTTCGCTACAAAGGTCCTTATATCTGTTCGTTTTTTCATTAGGGACTTTTATCAGGTTCTTTCGCTCCTTTCATTTTGCCTTTGTTTTCGTTCATTTCACAATTCGGGTTGCTTTTGACGCCTTGGCTTCTTGGCTGGGATTCACCTCTTGGCTGGGATTCACTTCTTGGCTGGGATTCACCTCTTGGCTGGGATTCACCTCTTGGCTGGGATTCACTTCTTGGCTGGGATTCACCTCTTGGTTGGGATTCACTTCTTGGCTGGGATTCACCTCTTGGCTGGGATTCACTTCTTGGCTGGGATTCACCTCTTGGCTGGGATTCACTTCTTGGCTGGGATTCACCTCTTGGCTGGGATTCACTTCTTGGCTGGGATTCACTTCTTGGTTGGGATTCACTTCTTGGCTGGGATTCACCTCTTGGCTGGGATTCACTTCTTGGCTGGGATTCACCTCTTGGCTGGGATTCACTTCTTGGCTGGGATTCACTTCTTGGTTGGGATTCACTTCTTGGCTGGGATTCACTTCTTGGCTGGGATTCACTTCTTGGCTGGGATTCACCTCTTGGTTGGGATTCACTTCTTGGCTGGGATTCACCTCTTGGTTGGGATTCACTTCTTGGCTGGGATTCACTTCTTAGTTGGGATTCAGACAGTGACAGAAAGATTTTATAGAG
>NC_051400.1:10945350-10946033 GCF_015228065.2 Penaeus monodon
ACACACTTTTTTCGGAATATTTGCATCTGTTGTATATAAAAAATCCCGATCGTTTAGAATATTGTAGATTTTTACTTCTACATCTCCTCATTTATTTCATTCAGATATCTTTATAATAACCAGGGAAACATTTTAAGCAATATTTCAGCAACTGTATAAAAAAAAGTTACTGTATTCATAAAAGCCTTTTTAGCTTTAATTCCCACACCTGCTTTCCTTTTTACTTCGTTCAGTTACCCTTATGGCAGCTTTTAACTTCATTCATTTATCCTCAAAGGCAGTTTAACAGTTTAACATTATCTGCAGCAACTTTGTACAGAGTCCAGTCTAAAAGCCGCTAAACGCTCACAAATTGCAGACACGATAATCCTTTAAGATCGAAAATCCATGAGATTTCCAAGGAACCTTTCGGCTTTAATGCAACAGAAATTGAATAGGAGAGAAGCTTTCTCAATGAATGTTAACGAATGTTGAATAATAACGGTGAAAAATGTCATGCACGTGAATGGGATTCGGTAACAGTGATAGAGATTAGAGAGTTGATTGCAATGCTAATGATGCTAATCATAACGGAATGATCATAAACCTTACAAATAAAACATTATGATTGTTTTGATAAGGATGGTACCAGTCACGAGATGTAATAATGTTGGTTATGATAACAATGACATTAATATTAATAC
>NC_051400.1:10946948-10947147 GCF_015228065.2 Penaeus monodon
TGGAGGGTAACGCGTGTGTGTTTAACAGGGAGCCCTTTGGAAGCGGCGTCAGCGAGTGTAATTAAAAGCCGCTTCGTTAGCGTCTGTTACATTGCGTCGGTGAGAAAAAGGGAGCAGCTGCTAATGGCTTCGCTCAGGCGATGATAAAAGTCTGAAGTGGTTAAGCCTTTGGGAAAAGACTGTTCTGAAAGTTAGTCAG
>NC_051400.1:10949220-10949902 GCF_015228065.2 Penaeus monodon
TTCTCGCGAGACTTCCCATGCAAACACTTCCAAGTTGCAACTACCAATGCATAGCGAGGGAAGAATCCCCGCTGTCCACGCTCCGTTGCAACGAACCAACTCTTGCACAGTTGAAATTTTACGGCGCCGTAGATCGCCTCAGGAGTTCCCAGCGCGGGGGAGGGGGGGGGGGAGGGTGTGTGTGTGCAATTGAGGAATTCCGGGGTTCGACCTTTTGTCGGGGAAAGTAGGGGTGGGGGATGGGGGGGGTGAGGGTTCAATGGGGGTATGGAGGTTCACTGGGGTTTGGGGTGTGACCACGGAATAGGAATGAGGGTGAGGCTGAAAAGGGAGCGGAGGGAGGATAGACTTACAGTCGAGTGAAAGGGTTTTTGGCTTCAAGAAGGAGGGAGGCCGAGAGTTGGGGGTGAAGGGGTGATGGGGGGATGGGGTTGGTGGGGTGATGGGATGAAGGGGTGATGGGGTTGGTGGGGTTGGTGAGGTTGATGAAGTGTTGGGGTGATGAGGTCGATGGGGTTGATGGGGTGATGGGGTTGGGTTGAATAGTTAAATGGAGATGGGATGTGAATGGGGGGGGGGGGGTAGGTAGTTTGAGAAGCTGTGGTGATGAGGCGCTACAAGAAAGGGTTGAAATCTTTTCGGGTTTAGCCCCAAATTGGGGTTGAGTTGCTGACACTGAAGT
>NC_051400.1:10950010-10950161 GCF_015228065.2 Penaeus monodon
TGTCAAGATGTCAAGGCAACGAGAGTACCATTGACAAAGGAATGGCACGCCCTTTGTTCTTACTGTCAATTAGATTTCGTGACCAGCTGTCGAACCTGTCTGTGGAGGGTCGTTTTCGTCTTTGCAAGAAAAGGGGAAAGAAAACGGAAAG
>NC_051400.1:10950226-10950313 GCF_015228065.2 Penaeus monodon
CATAAAATGCCTCGATTTCTGTCTTATCAGTTAGTCTTTCTGTGTTTGTCTGTTTATTTCCATCAATATTAATATCCCTCACTTACG
>NC_051400.1:10950343-10950544 GCF_015228065.2 Penaeus monodon
GGAGACCCAAATACCTTAACAGACACGCTTTTATTTAGAATTCAAATTCTAAAATTGTCTATGATTTACTTAGCCATAAATGTTAATGAATCAGGTATTCAATATACACGATTAATACTTTGATAATATTTTGGAAAAGAATATTGAGGGGAAACTATTGCACATATCCTTGTTGACGCGATCCAGGGCTTAGGTATCAAT
>NC_051400.1:10950649-10950933 GCF_015228065.2 Penaeus monodon
TTACTTTTATTCTTCTGTACACACAATATAAACATGAAAAAAACGCATCAATTTCTCCACGTAGTATAGGCACATGAAAGACACAACACAAAAAAAGCAAGAAAAACAACGAAAAAAAGGCATAGGTTCCATCAACATAGATTTGCTTGTCCTGTTTTAGCTGACATCTTCTACGGTAAATGGACACGTTTTCTATTCATTTCCAGGTGAGTCTAGCGTAAAAATAATAAACTTCTTGGTATAAACATTTCAAACAAGATAAGAGCAACTGGTTTATATTTCGA
>NC_051400.1:10951211-10951393 GCF_015228065.2 Penaeus monodon
TACCATAACTCTCACGGCCTCGTAACACTTGTCAGACACAGCTACTTCGATGCAGACCATGAAATGAGGACGAAAGAAGAAACTGCAGCGGATATTCCATAGCTCCGGAACTCTCATATTCTCTCTGTGTGGGGGTCTCTATTTCTCTTATTGCCTCCGTTATTCTCCTTTCTTTGTTTCTT
>NC_051400.1:10953433-10953526 GCF_015228065.2 Penaeus monodon
CAAATAAGCATATACCGCTAAACACACAATACATTTGCTCCTACCAGTCTTCACCGAATACGAACGCCATTACTACCTCGTTTCACACCACTC
>NC_051400.1:10953553-10953745 GCF_015228065.2 Penaeus monodon
CTCTAACACAAGCTTTTTCATACTCACCAGCAGTCATATTGCAAGCTTTAATTGCAATCCTTCCACTACATTAACCGCTGCAACGCCCGTTTTATTGCGGCATTATCCCGGATCATAATTGCCAATACAAATCTACAATACCAGTCTTTGTAATGTTACTGATACAGGGTGAGTCTAAGAATATCGAATTTG
>NC_051400.1:10954781-10954847 GCF_015228065.2 Penaeus monodon
CAATTAATCGTTACTGTTTTTAATAAAATTGATGCCTCTCACACTTCAATAATGTTAGAGATCAAA
>NC_051400.1:10954945-10955596 GCF_015228065.2 Penaeus monodon
TTGAAAAAAAACAAAGAAAAATATTGCAACAAAAAAAAATCAAGATATCGACCAGAATTTTAAATATTTTAGAGGGTATCGAACAAAATACCACGAAAATAAAGTGTAGTTGCTTCTGTTAACCGATACACCTATTATATTTTTTCATAAGGATTTTCTATGGCAGTCTGTACGAGAAAGTTTAGCCTATCCTGGTATACATATAGGTAAGTGGGATAGGTAGGTAGTATAGGTAAGTAGCCAATTTTCCTTAAATATGTAGGCTTTGCAAAGATGGCAGATTAATTGTATAATCAACCGTGAAGTTTATGCTTATTTTTTCCTTCACACATATTGGTATTATCTTCAGCATCATAATTCTCACACAATACCAATACGTAACTAAGGTTATCATACCAAACGTCACGAAAACAGAAGTTCCATTCATATGAGCCAACGCGACTTCACGCTACTAAAACTAAAGAAAACGTGAAAGACAGTAACCTTAACAAAGTTCATATATTCCCCTGTACTGCTAAGAGCTACCAACCAGACTGTATTACCATTCACCTTTGTATTGTTATGTTAATATGCCAGTCCCTTGACATGGCGGTCGGTATAGTGTCAAGATGGATGATTTCCCCCCCCCTGAATAAACATTTGTGTATGGTC
>NC_051400.1:10955794-10955898 GCF_015228065.2 Penaeus monodon
ATATACCTGTAACAAAAACAAAGCCATTTAAGTAAACAAAGAAACAATGATCGACAAACACATACAAAATATATCGTGTTCCAAGAGACGCCAGAATCCCAGCG
>NC_051400.1:10956371-10956890 GCF_015228065.2 Penaeus monodon
TTTAATTTTTTTAGTACCTTTTTAACATTACAAAATTTCACACTTTTTTGCCAATAAATCAATCTTATGAACATCGTTAACCCAATTTCAGTAACACAAAAAAACAAAATATTTACAGCATCGGGGGATCCTTTTTCCCCCCTTGTGTGAAAATATTCTTTATTACCCCTTCCCTTTTTTTAAACACAAATTTAATAGGGTTAAAATAAAAAGCTTAAAATGCCCGGGGGGCCGGGGCGGGTTCCTTGAAACCCCCTCTTTTTAACTTTTAAAAGTGTGTGGAAAAAAGGAAGGATAAAAATTAATAAAAATCACACAAGGGGAAAACCCGGATAACCACGTTTGCTGAAAATATTTCGTATTTGTGTTATAAAAATTAGATTAACGTTTTCATAAGTTTGATTTATTGGCAAAGATTTGTGAAATTTAGTAATTTTTAATGGTACGAAAAAAATTATTTTTTTTACTTAGGGGTAAGGGCCCAAAATAATCAACGGACTGAATGAAAAAAAATGAAAA
>NC_051400.1:10958141-10958330 GCF_015228065.2 Penaeus monodon
GTATTAAAAAACATAACACGTTGTTTTCATATTTCTTTTTTTTAGAACACTACACTTTAAAATTTTGTTTTAAAGCTTTAAATATATCAAAGCAACCATGTAAATCTCATTTGCATGCATTTACATCTTATGAATTTGTTTCCATGAGTTTAACAATTTTAAAGAAAAAAAATACTGCTTATGCGCTTT
>NC_051400.1:10958480-10958630 GCF_015228065.2 Penaeus monodon
AAGAAACCCCAATATAAAAATTTCCCCAGATCTCACACTTAAAATATTACGGGGTTTTCATAGTTTTGCAATTTTTTTTTTGCAGTTATTGTTGCAATTTTTCCGCACATGTTGACTGGCATCTCAAACGCTTGTGTTACACACTTTTTA
>NC_051400.1:10960528-10960863 GCF_015228065.2 Penaeus monodon
GTACTACATCAATGGTACATTTTATTATAGAAGAAAAATTGAAAATTTATAACCGCCACAATGTAGTTCATAATAACGAAAACAAAACTTTTATCTTAGATAATATAATATAGTGAATTACTACTCTAAGAGTATGATAACTCAATAATAAACAAAAATAACATTGCGAGTCTTCTTCAAAGACTCCTGATTTCGAGATGTTTCTAAAGTACCAAAAACCCTTTTTTATTGCATTTCTACAGTCCCGGAATTTCTGCAAACATCAAAATACTCAGCGCTACATGCAAAGAATTTGATATTCAGAAACTTTAAGCAAAAATGTTTTTTTTTTTTTT
>NC_051400.1:10960881-10960996 GCF_015228065.2 Penaeus monodon
TTCTCTGTTGGATTGTAAATTTCCTCGCCCTCTCTTTCTTTTCTTTCTCTTTCTCTCTTTTTCTCTTTTTTCTCTTTTTTTTTCTATATTATTTTGTTATTATCTTGCCATTTTT
>NC_051400.1:10961039-10961179 GCF_015228065.2 Penaeus monodon
TTTTTATTTTACATTTTTGTTATTTAATTACTTACTATTACATCATTATTATATCTCCTTATTATCACACTTCATTATTATTTCTGTTTTATTATCATAATTTTTTTTAAATTTTTTTTATTGTTATCATTATTTTATAA
>NC_051400.1:10962052-10962261 GCF_015228065.2 Penaeus monodon
AAAAAGCCATAGTTACAATCATTTTTATACCATTTTCATCAGCCATCAACCTATAGTGTATACAAAATATATATCAGTGTTGAACTGTTCGTGCGCTCCCCACCCCGCTAAAACATCAGAACCTTTTAATAAAAAAGCTTTTTTAAAAAAAAAAACAAAAAATCCCGGCCCTGGACAACATATAAAAAAATATACATCATCGTAATATG
>NC_051400.1:10962934-10963008 GCF_015228065.2 Penaeus monodon
TGGTTCCAGAATATACTGAATTCCAAAATCGTCTTTTCCGTACCCTTTCAACAGCAGTCAACCCCAGCGTTCCT
>NC_051400.1:10963440-10963582 GCF_015228065.2 Penaeus monodon
TTCACGTGCATCGTGTTGTCACGTCAGGAGACACTCAGAGCCGCCGATATGCCGTTGGCGATGTCTTGGCCGTGACGCTTCACGTGTCGGGGGGGGGGGGCGGGGGACGGGAAACTGAGAAGAAACTGAAAGAAAAACAAAC
>NC_051400.1:10963937-10964038 GCF_015228065.2 Penaeus monodon
TATATGCAGTGCCTTGCATCTTCCTCTAAATTAAATCATCCTAGGAAACCATTAGCACTGGTGGCGACACGCCGAAAAAAGAAGGGAGGGGAGTAAGGGGA
>NC_051400.1:10965661-10965820 GCF_015228065.2 Penaeus monodon
ACGTGCGAGAAAATTCATTTTGTTTTGTTCTTCAAACTTTTTCTTTTCCTTAACCCAATTGCAGTGTTACCTGAAAAAGAACGATTCGTAAATTAGTTTTGTGAATTCCTCTCCTTTTGTATTATAGCTATCAATATTGCTTCCATATTGCATTATCGC
>NC_051400.1:10966348-10966426 GCF_015228065.2 Penaeus monodon
TTTTCCACTCTTAATGACATATATTTGTTTTATTCTATTGTTTATATAAAAGTTTTATAGCCTTTTTATGAGTTTGAA
>NC_051400.1:10966814-10966888 GCF_015228065.2 Penaeus monodon
CTGCCTTTTCCCCCTGGACCTAGCGCAGTGATTTTATTTATCGAATTCAAATACGCTCCACTTATCTAGGGCCA
>NC_051400.1:10967812-10967935 GCF_015228065.2 Penaeus monodon
TTTCTCTTCCTTTAATCCTTCTCCGCTGTGAAATCCACTTTTGTTGCAATTTTACCTTCCTCTTTTCGTCGTCGAGAATCTAAACACGGCTTTTGTTATCAATAAAAGTTCAGCTGCATTTCC
>NC_051400.1:10968307-10968508 GCF_015228065.2 Penaeus monodon
GTGTCTGTCGCTTCTATTTACATGTGACTGATTGATTTCTTTTATTTACGAGTTTTTTCACGAGCAGAGTAAATAACAGTGAATGGATATGAATATTCAGAACTCCAGTTTTATTGCAAGGTGAAATATGCAAATTGCAAATGGAAATGCACTAAGCTCCCTCCTCCACTTTTTGTTTATCTGTCTCGTTCCTCTTTTAAC
>NC_051400.1:10968538-10968682 GCF_015228065.2 Penaeus monodon
TTACTTCATTTGTATTTTTTTATTCAGTGTAGATCGAACCCCGGATATTTATCCAGGCCCAAGTTTTTGTTTCTTTTTATTTATTTACTTACTTTTAAGGTAAAAAAAAAATGACTCCCAGTGCTTTATGCAGGTCAATGTAGG
>NC_051400.1:10969054-10969352 GCF_015228065.2 Penaeus monodon
AAATCTTTTGTGTATTGGATTGATGTGAGTTATTTTGGGTTGTTTCACTCTTATTTAAGGAATTAATGTTTTCAAGTTCCACAATACCTCAATTTTAACTTAACCGTGCCTCCAAGCTTTTCCCGTTGAGGGCCTCGTCAAGCTTACATCCAGATTTTATGTGACGGAGACTGGGGTGGAGGCGAGTGTGAGGGAGACTGTGGAGTGACTGTCTGTATGCTGGAGAGATTTTTGGGGGAGGTGCGAATGCTGAAAAGGCTGTGGAGTGACTGTGTGCTGAGGGAGAAAATTTAGTGTG
>NC_051400.1:10969871-10970563 GCF_015228065.2 Penaeus monodon
CACGAATTCACGGTCATAACTCATTCCTAAATCACTTTCCTGCATTAAAAGTTCCTCCAAGTACACTCATCATATATTCAACTACCGGTTCTCTAAGAGTTTGCAAACGCAAGTAGAAAAAACAAAGTTTACAGATAAAAAATTCCCAAGTTTTTTGCAGTCTCTTAAGATGCAGGTCACATTTATTTTAAGAATTTGTTATGTTTTTCGTCCACCACCAATTTCACTCACCCCACCTCCCCGGAAAAGAGTTGCCAGTTAGCCAATTGAGGAAGAGCCAATCACTCGGCCGCCCCCATCGTTGCCTCTCAGTCCAGACGCCGCGGGGAACAAGGTGGTACAAGGTGGTAGGACGTGGAACTCACGAGATGTGGCACGCCTTGAGGAAGGTCCTGTTCCTGTCCCTAGTGGCTGGGGGCGCTCTCGCCTACGACGTCCTCTATCAAAGGATGCTTCAGGGGAAAGGAGTGACGGTAGAAGGGACTTACCAAACGTATATTCTCAGCTGGTCGAGGTAGGCCCCTCCGCCGGGGAATTCGACAGGTAAGAAGCAGGTGTAAGGTGGTTCGCCGTCGCAAAGGGACTGTTAAAATTGCCTCTTAAAATAAAGGGCCTTAATGGATGTATGTTTGCTCGCATTTGCTTTGCTCTTCATGTTGGCGAGGTTGTGAACGCAGATATGTGCAATTCAT
>NC_051400.1:10970910-10971428 GCF_015228065.2 Penaeus monodon
GGGCGTGTTTTTTTGCTTATCGATTCATCACTGTTCCTGTGGGCGTGTGTTCATATGACGTAGTTTATTGTATATTAAACTCTGTTATTTTTTATTCTTGGTGCCTAATGAAAGTTCTATTGTAAACATGAATATCCAATTATCGCTTGTAATTACACTCAATCTTGTTTTCTATTTTAGTGTACAGGGGGTTATAGTAAAATCATTTCCGTTTCGTTTATTTTTTTGGAAAATTTGGGTTTTCTATAACAGTGTTTTTAAAAGTTTATTTATTTTATTCATTTGCATATCCAGTTGCAACGTGATATGTGCTCTATCTATTTTTAATTTAGTGAAACAAATGGGATACATTAAGCGCTGTAAAGCCATTCGTAACTGCCATCTTGTTCCATATCACTTGGCTGACACAGCTTCTTTTACATGCAAGACAGTCCCTGTTAAGCTGTACCTTCTACATACAAAAGTTGGTGTTCAGGCCACATACTGTGGTTTTATGACGTATTACACAGCTAAGTGGA
>NC_051400.1:10971981-10972193 GCF_015228065.2 Penaeus monodon
GTCCAACCAAAAGTAAATGAAACAGAGCAAAATACTACCGTAGAATTCTCCCCACACTGCACTCAGGAGATCAGCACACTACCCGAAAAAATCACACCTTCCATGAATCTTGGATGATTAAGACAAAAAACGCCACAGTAACCGTCTTTTAGAAGGAATTTCCCATCAAAGTGTATTTTTTGTTTATTCCAGATGTGGGTTAATATTATCAT
>NC_051400.1:10972296-10972465 GCF_015228065.2 Penaeus monodon
CAAACATATATTTTTTTTCATTCATACCTTTTCTATTACCAAATATTCCCCAAATATTCCCCAGTAAGCATCCATTATTTTTTTTTATTCCAGTGTGGGTAGATATCATCTTCCCAGCAATCAGTGTTCAATCATGCAGCAACGCGTTTCGACCTTTATTTGATTTATC
>NC_051400.1:10973931-10974354 GCF_015228065.2 Penaeus monodon
CCCCATCTGAAAACACGCACCCCAACCTTTAACACAGCACACACCATATCAGGGAACAAAGGATCTTCTTTTAAAAACGCCAAGCAAAGCACACACCACCGTCCAGCCAAGCAAACAGCACCAGCGTGGAAGGCCCCAAACCCATAAATCCTCGCCCCATGGGGCCTCATAAGACTATCCCGCAGCGTTGACACCAAAAACCTTTTGGTAGAACCTGTCATTTTCCACACAGCATCGATTAGCTCATTTCCCGTCGCCATGACAGTGAATGGAAGCATTATGGCAAGGATTATCTGTATTATTCTTATTCTTTTCTTCTTATTCAATGGACTGTGCATGGACCCCCGCGCGTACTTTAACTTTTAAAACCTTACGATTTTGCTTTTGTTTTTTTCTATTTTAAACTGAAGAGGTTTATTAGAT
>NC_051400.1:10974455-10974708 GCF_015228065.2 Penaeus monodon
GGGAGGTAGAGATACCCTTTGAAACACGCAAACTCCCTTAACACAACTACGCAGCACAAGTCTACAGCAAACCATCGAATAGATTACCTCTTTTCCCATCGCCATGACTATAAATGGAAGTATTATAGTAATCTATATTTTCCTTAGTTTTCTTCTGTTTTTCAATGGTCTGTGTATGGACTCGCCCGCACGTACTGTATCTTATAAAACATGAGATTGAATTTTCTATATATATTGAAGAGGTACATCAGCT
>NC_051400.1:10974963-10975170 GCF_015228065.2 Penaeus monodon
CCCAAAACTAAGATATCCAAATACTTAGACACAGATGCCAGTCCAATCAGAATTAAAACTACCAAAAAAACGAGAATGTCTAGCCTTCTCGTGCTCAGCTGTTGCAGGCAAAAGTCAAACCGGAAAAAGTCAGTTGAGCTCAAAATTGATCAGATCAAGGCAAAATGTTCATGTGTCAGAGGGATATTACCTGAAATGGTTCGTCAC
>NC_051400.1:10975299-10975515 GCF_015228065.2 Penaeus monodon
ATCTATCAACGTCAAGAAAATTTCACTAGATACGTTTCGCCAAATCTCCCACATCGCTCGCTCGTGACAGACCCGCCCGGGGTGGCGCCGCTGAGCATTGCCTTTGATCGCGACAACATTTGACTGTCACTCGCTCCTTTGTGGAAGAAAGCGTCTGTGGCGCGAAGGAGCTTGGAGCGAACATCGGCCACACTTGTCATGGAGAATGTATATATA
>NC_051400.1:10980232-10980801 GCF_015228065.2 Penaeus monodon
TGACCTGTCATTGGAGTCGAGCCGCACGCTGTGGAAACTCGCGTGTGACCCCCACCCGGACAGCGACGCCTTGACCCGAGGTCGGAGGTCACGAATGTCCCTGACCTCGATGATTTCGTCGTCATCACTCATCTTGCCTGAGTCAGTCTTGGATTCTCTCGGAGTCACTTCTGCCTCGCTCTTGACTCACGCTGGACTCATTCTTGGCTCTGCTGCTTGGAGATTGCGCCACCGACTCGACAGGTCACCTAAGGGCACCTGCGTACCTTCCCGTAGGCCAAGATAAGGTCATAGTCTCCGGTCTGTCTCCGTAGCACACTCAGGCGCTACTGCTCGGTGTTCGGCCACAGACACTTTCGAGTTTGAATAAGTAATGCCTTTCCTTCACGAGCATCTTGTTTCTGGTAACCTCTCTTTCGCTGGAATCACCAAGGTCAGTCTCTTGAGGTTGGGAGCTATTTGCTGACCTCGTTTGGGCTTAGTAGCATTCGGGAGAAGGACCGAACTGCACACATGTACACATTACAAATAAATATTACTTGTTGAAATGGTCTTTTACTGTATTAATC
>NC_051400.1:10980871-10980973 GCF_015228065.2 Penaeus monodon
CATTCATATATCTATTATATTTTTCATGTAGGTAGGCATTACGTCAAAGGCAACACGTGGAACAGTTTTTTTTTTATTTCATACAGAAAGTTTTAAAACGCA
>NC_051400.1:10981520-10981734 GCF_015228065.2 Penaeus monodon
CACTCGCCAACGCATCAATCTTGTCTCTTTTGGCTTATATCTGAAAACTCCGTTACCCCAGTTTTTATATATTTCTTTTCTACGTATATTTTCAGAGTGATTAATTACTCCACGCAGATGTCTGTCTCTCATCCGGTTTCTGGCAGATTTGGCCTCAGATGTGGGTTTCATCAAGATACTTATGCAGGCCATGTAATGCCGAAGTCTATCTTTT
>NC_051400.1:10981834-10981998 GCF_015228065.2 Penaeus monodon
TCCTGTTAAGTCGTGGGGCATCCATACCAGCATGAGAACAGGAAATTAGTACTATAATACTTCCATTTAGTCATGCGATGGAAAGTAATCTTCGGTTCTGTAGACTTGTGCTGCGTAGTTGTGTTAAGGGAGTTTGCGTGTTTCAAAGGGTATCTCTACCTCCC
>NC_051400.1:10982099-10982469 GCF_015228065.2 Penaeus monodon
ATCTAATAAACCTCTTCAGTATACATAGAAAAAAAACAAAAGCAAAAATCGTAAGTGTTAACAGTTAAAGTACGCGCGGGTGAGTCCATGCACAGTCCATTGAATAAGAAGAAAAGAATAAGAATAATACAGATAATCCTTGCCATAATGCTTCCATTCACTGTCATGGCGACGGGAAATGAGCTAATCGATGCTGTGTGGAAAATGACAGGTTCTACCAAAAGGTTTTTGGTGTCAACGCTGCGGGATAGTCTTATGAGGCCCATGCGCGAGGATTTATGGGTTGGGCCTTCCACGCTGGTGCTGTTTGCTTGGCTGGACGGTGGTGTGTGCTTTGCTTGGCGTTGTAATGAAGATCCTTTGTTCCCTG
>NC_051400.1:10983823-10983976 GCF_015228065.2 Penaeus monodon
GAAACGCGTTGCTGCATGATTGAACACTGATTGCTGGGAAGATGATATCTACCCACACATGGAATAGAAAAAAAAATAATGGATGCTTACTGGGGAATATTTGGGGAATATTTGGTAATAGAAAAGGTATGAATGAAAATAAATATATGTTTG
>NC_051400.1:10984079-10984267 GCF_015228065.2 Penaeus monodon
ATGATAATATTAACCCACATCTGGAATAAACAAAAAATACCACTTTGATGGGAAATTCCTTCTAAAAGACGGTTACTGTGGCGTTTTTGTCTTAATCATCCAAGATTCATGGAAGGTGTGATTATTCGGGTAGTGTGCTGATCTCCTGAGTGCAGTGTGGGGAGAATTCTACGGTAGTATTTTGCTCT
>NC_051400.1:10984745-10985255 GCF_015228065.2 Penaeus monodon
TGTAATACGTCATAAAACCACAGTATGTGGCCTGAACACCAACTTTGTATGTAGAAGGTACAGCTTAACAGGGACTGTCTTGCATGTAAAAGAAGCTGTGTCAGCCAAGTGATATGGAACAAGATGGCAGTTACGAATGGCTTTACAGCGCTTAATGTATCCCATTTGTTTCACTAAATTAACATAGATAGAGCACATATCACGTTGCAACTGTGATATGCAAATGAATAAAGTAAATAAACTTGAAAACACTGTTATAGAAACCAATTCTCCAAGAAAATAACGAAACGGAAATGATTTTACTATAACCCCCTGTACACTAAAATAGAAAACAAGATTGAGTGTAATTACAAGCGATAATTGGATATTCATGTTTACAATAGAACTTTCATTAGGCACCAAGAATAAAAAATAACAGAGTTTAATATACAATAAACTACGTCATATGAACACACGCCCACAGGAACAGTGATGAATCGATAAGCAAAAGAACACGCCCACATCTGCACA
>NC_051400.1:10985577-10985654 GCF_015228065.2 Penaeus monodon
TGAATTGCACATATCTGCGTTCACAACCTCGCCAACATGAAGAGCAAAGCAAATGCGAGAGAAACGTTTTTATGCCT
>NC_051400.1:10985896-10986001 GCF_015228065.2 Penaeus monodon
TAATCTCCATTCATATCAGATTGAACAAAAGACAGAATGATTGATGAAAAGCGCCGCGTAAACAGATTATGCGCGAGAGGATAGGAAAGACTTAATAAGAGGAGA
>NC_051400.1:10986095-10986202 GCF_015228065.2 Penaeus monodon
AAGGAAATTTGGCGAACCCGGTGAGTCTGAAAAGAAACAAATTCAGATGCTCGAACGCAACTAGGCTTAGTGATGATACAAGAAGCTTAAAAATATAGGGAGGACTC
>NC_051400.1:10986454-10987101 GCF_015228065.2 Penaeus monodon
TTTTTTTTTTTGCTTAAATCCGGGTGATTTTGTACGAAGAGATATGGATATAGAAATAAGGAAAAATAAGGATTTTTTTTTTTTTTTTATCATAATGAAGAATAGATAAAAAGCGAAAAGAAGGCGAAATAAGTACCATTTCTCCTCATTACTTCCAAATCACATATACAAAAATGACCAAACTAGACCTACGCAAAAGCGAACAAACAAATCGCGTATGAAAGCCACAGCATCTAGACGCTGGATCTGTCGTCGGCCGTGGGCGTGCGCAGCATTTCACGCCCCAGGAATTCCTAAGACCTTATCCACAGTAACTTTCACTGATGACCGATTCACTGTCCTGCTGGGACTCTATGGAAGGAAAGAGTCCCGGAGATTCTGTAGGCGACCTCCGGAAAATGTACGCTTAAATGGTATAACATAGTCCCTGGTGTATTTCGCGGGAGGATAGAGTTTACGTATCGACCTGCGATGTTAGTACAGTTCCCTTTTTTTCGTAATGTTTGCCTCTTTTTTGTCTATTCTCTCTTCTCTCTTCTCTTATTATCATCTGAGTAACATTTATTCATTTTTAAACATGTTCGAAAATCAATGGTACTTTCGATACTTGCTAATCAACACAAAGGTTGCACAAGATTAAAAATTAA
>NC_051400.1:10987640-10987720 GCF_015228065.2 Penaeus monodon
GAGCGCCGCAGCCTTCACTAGCGGAGGCGCCGTGCCTGCGATCCTCTCCTGCGGGAGGGCTTTGGACCTTCAGGGCCTCT
>NC_051400.1:10987755-10987870 GCF_015228065.2 Penaeus monodon
CCCGAGCAGCTGCGGCGTCGGTGGCGCGTCAGGCCGAGCGAGCAGCGGCTTGCAGTCGCTGTGCAATTTGCGCAAAAGGCATGCAGCTGCACGGACCGGTTTCTCGGCTCCCTGC
>NC_051400.1:10988035-10988537 GCF_015228065.2 Penaeus monodon
CAAGAAATCGCTGGAAGGGAGAACAATTTCGACTTGACAGACTCCCACTCTTCTCTCCCTGAATGGAAAGCCTGGACGCGAGTTGCTTCCTCGCATTCTTCAGTCGAGGACCTTTTTAATATTCAAGTAGCTAATCCTCCCCGACTAAGACTGGCGACCCAGGCGTTCGAGGGAACCGCTGTGAGAGCCAGGTCGGGGTATCACTGAAATGAAGTAGATACGTGTTTATGAAATAACGAATCAACATTCTGAAGTACGTAGAACGGATTAAAACCACTATAATGACAGAGGATGTTAGATGCTTATCTACTGGTATCAGGATGACAGATGGTCGCAATAGCTCTGTAGATACTGCTTATCTACTGATAACAGTGGACTGATAGCTAGGATTTGCAGACATTTAAACACGATGGCTTTTCCAAGAAAATGGCAGAGAAACCAAGACAATTGCACAGAATGAAAGACACTGAGAACGAGTTAAAAAGAATGGGGAAAAATAACT
>NC_051400.1:10988577-10988854 GCF_015228065.2 Penaeus monodon
AAAAGGAAAAATACCCGAAAATGCCTAATGATGAGAGAGAAAGAAAAAAAGTATCACAAGACAAACTAATGAGAAACAATGCAAAAAGAGATAATAAGAAAATAAATGAAAATGCAAGAGGATGCAAGGCAATAAGCAAGAATGCAAGATAAGAGAGATTGCAGGCTAATAGGAGGTAATGCAAGATAGGCTTAATGCCAAGTAATGAGAAAGCGAGGCTGCACATAGAGGCGTAACATCACAAGATAGTAACTCCTCTTAAGGTAAAACTAAAGAA
>NC_051400.1:10989152-10989451 GCF_015228065.2 Penaeus monodon
TTCTTACTAGTCCAACTTATCGTTCATCCCCATTACACTTTCCAGCAGCAAATCAGTAGCAGAACACACTAGGCAAATCATTTTCGAACCGACAACGCGTTACAGATCAAAACAAATTATATATCCGTGTCGATATATTACAATACAATAGATTATGTAGTCACAGCTATACAATAAAAAAGAAACCTATTTTTCTGTACTTCAGCTAACATAACACGCAAGCTAGTATAGTATAGACTTAAGGTTCTGTTCTTATCTGACAGATAATAAGCAGTATGCATTCGATACACTCATGATGA
>NC_051400.1:10989870-10990305 GCF_015228065.2 Penaeus monodon
CTCAAAGTGAAATTCCTCACTTCACACACGTAACTTTCACCAACATGTTTTTTATTCATCATTTATTTCTATCTTTCCGACATCATTTAGGAGGTGGCTATAAAACTAATATCTTATGTTCCCTTATAAGTTTGGCACCAAAGGCTTCGGTTGTTGGCTGAGAGGCTTGTCTTCGCTCTACTGGCTGAACCTTTGGGCGCGACTGGCTTTTCAAGGGACGGAGGTGGGCGGGGCCTCGAAATGTGCGGGAAACGAACGCATTTTCCTATTGTTTGTTTTGTTTTGGAAACGAATGCGTTGTATCATTTTCATTATTAATATATTTTGTGTGTGTGTGTCGGGGTAGGGTGGAGAGCAGGCTCTGAGAGTGCTGAGAAGTGAGCTTTTTTGTTATGTTTTTGTTTTTGCGTTCTCGAGAGTGATGGGAAACGAACG
>NC_051400.1:10990356-10990425 GCF_015228065.2 Penaeus monodon
GCGCATCCGAGAGTGCCTGAAAACGAACGCATTTTTTTCTTTCCCCTGAGAGAGCTGGAAAGCAAACAC
>NC_051400.1:10990467-10990849 GCF_015228065.2 Penaeus monodon
ACCGATGTCTATTATTCTGTATACTGTCTAGCCCTTTCTCTCTATGTAAGCATATCCATGAATCTATTTGTTTATGTATATCTAATTGCCATCTGTTCTTATCATCAAGGTTAGCATTGTTATATGTATCATCATTTATACAAAACATTTCTCTCTTTCTCTCCCCCTCCGCCCGCTACAGTGCCAAAAACTGTAAACCACGTTTTGACCAATATTTTATGTCACATTTTAGGCCATATTTTGAGTCATATGTTCCTGTAGTCATTTTATCCAATTATTCTACGCAATGCTGAACAAATTTGCTGTTTTACCCTCGCTTTGACCGATATTGGAAAAACGGGTCTAAAATTATTTCCCGTAGAGTATAGATTTTCCTTGTCAC
>NC_051400.1:10990948-10991213 GCF_015228065.2 Penaeus monodon
CCCTCCCCCCTTTTCAAGTGTCCGTGAACAGATTTCAACATTCATGACAGAGCCGGTAAATATTGATTTTGTTGCACGAATTTTGTTGCAACCAAGGATTAACCACAAGGTAATATAAGTATATTACGGATGGGGGGGAGGGGGGGGTGGCATTTCAGACTAAGGAACTGCGATTTTGTGGAAAGGTCGTCGTGATGAATCATATAAACGGCATTTTTTTTCTTTTTTCATTTCGGAAAGGGAGTGAAAAGGGAAGAGGAAAAGG
>NC_051400.1:10991317-10991638 GCF_015228065.2 Penaeus monodon
TCAGTGTTCCCAAAGTGACAAAGGCTTATTTTCTCTCTCAGCAAACGTCACTCTGCAATGAAAATATCAAACAATGATTATAATAAAAATATATATTGCTCGACTCTAAGGTAAAATACAGATTTATAGGAAGGTCCTCGTGATATACTTAAGAGGACGGTAATCTTTATCGTTCATGCTTTAAATTGCAGCATCTAACAGAACAACATTCAACTCCAGAAGTAAAACGCAGTAAAAAAGGAAAAATAAATCGTGGCGTTTCGAGTCAGACTAAACATTTATCAGATGATATGATAAATCGAATCTCCATGTTGGTTTTAT
>NC_051400.1:10991947-10992096 GCF_015228065.2 Penaeus monodon
CCTTCAGCTCAGTGCATCAGGTATTTTCGTTATCTAACAGCAGAGAGGCCAATAGGACGTCATTTCTGAGCTATGTGAAGGACATCAGCTTGGTATTATATATCCGATCCCTGGGGGAAGGAACATGATGCGTCATACATGCATTTTAA
>NC_051400.1:10992155-10992437 GCF_015228065.2 Penaeus monodon
GCATTCAAGTAATATTAACATGAAGATGCTGAGCAATGTGCAATTACTTATTGATATTGATATTATGACAATGTTTAATGCAGGAATATCCATTGTTATAAACATAATGAATACTGCTTGCATATATTGTAATGCAAATTCGGCAGTACTAAAGCCGTAAATGTTTCGGATTGTTTACCTCTCATGTGTAATGTAGACGGAAATTGAAGGAAAAACTAAACTGCATGGCAACTGTAGTGCTAATCTACAACATTACGATAAATAAACCAGTTAGTAAGGTTG
>NC_051400.1:10992572-10992680 GCF_015228065.2 Penaeus monodon
GTTAATAAGGCTTTAATATAACTGCTTCCCGTAAAGAAGTTAATATTTCCTTTGTAAATATAATTTCTTTTACTTTTTGGTAAGGTATGAATGAAAGCTGTTTGACCT
>NC_051400.1:10992852-10993038 GCF_015228065.2 Penaeus monodon
ATATAGTTTTATCAAATAGCAATAACAAGTTATTTATACATCATATCCCCCCCCCAAAAAAAAAAAGAAGCTACATTAAAACAACGAAACGAAATAATGTCCAAAACAGCAACAAGAATGTGATAATCCAGCTTTAAAAACGTAAAAATACTGAAGACCTGACTACTGTGAGTAAAAAAAAGTTTG
>NC_051400.1:10993178-10993283 GCF_015228065.2 Penaeus monodon
ACGAGGGATGGGTCCGTGCATAGCTTCCAATCGTCAAGAGACAAATGAAAAAAGTGAGATAAATTGGTAATAAGGGTAATGAGGATAACTTACTTCACTGAAATG
>NC_051400.1:10993679-10993792 GCF_015228065.2 Penaeus monodon
TGACGATTCAAAACCCTCTTTTTTCTGCCTGACAAAAGTCCTCCTTTGAGGTAAAACGCTTTGTTTTTTGGGTCATCGTCCTTTGTCTTGTAAGTATTCTTCACTACAAAAGG
>NC_051400.1:10994280-10994412 GCF_015228065.2 Penaeus monodon
TTTCTCCATCTCCTGAACTTGCCAAATTTGAGCTTTATTGACAACTTCCGACGTATGTAAATGACGAAGTAATTGTAGATATTCAATTACTGTAGTTTGGTCAATGTTCGTCTGCTTCTGTCTGTTTTGGTT
>NC_051400.1:10994547-10994620 GCF_015228065.2 Penaeus monodon
ACAGGATAAGGAAGTATGCGTACGCGCGTCTGTGTACGAGTTTCTGAATCTATATGTACCCACGAGTCCCTCT
>NC_051400.1:10994673-10994994 GCF_015228065.2 Penaeus monodon
TCTCCAGAGACAAAGGCCAACACCCATACACGTTACATCCTCCCACCCCCTCCCATATACCTACAAACCATCTCCCAAACACACCCCCTTAAATCCCAAAATGAAATGCCATCAAGAAAATTAACCACAAACCCTTAATCCACTTTCCAAGCCATACGAACCCCCCCCCCTCCTCTCTCCTCTCCCCCAAGCCCCCAACCCAGCAGCTTCCGAGACCGTGGCGTCACTTCAGTCTTCACTCAGCTTTAACCCACCGAATGCGGGCCAGCTTATACCCGGGTTGTTCGGGGGGGGGGGGGGGTCGAGTACATGGTTTGGGCC
>NC_051400.1:10995556-10995634 GCF_015228065.2 Penaeus monodon
AGAAGAGTAATAACAAGGGAAATAGAGACATGAGAAGGACAATACTCCTTCTTGACACACGAAAGGCTGGGTAGAAGG
>NC_051400.1:10996131-10996255 GCF_015228065.2 Penaeus monodon
TCCTCTCCCTTAATACGATACTTTTGTGTGGGATTTACCTTGGGTCAGTTTCATTCACTTTAGGGTCTATTCGTGTTTGCTGTGACACGCACGTCCTGTATATATCTTCGAAACCCTCCTTTGC
>NC_051400.1:10996700-10997157 GCF_015228065.2 Penaeus monodon
TATATAAACACCCAACCAGCTTAACCCAGTGAAGTTAGCACCGCTGCCTCCCCCCCCTCAACTCCACCCCCATTGTACCCAGAGCTTGAGTCTCCCCCCCCCCCCCAACAGAACTTGAGTCCCCCCCCCCCCCGGCAGAACTTGTGTCTCCCCCCCCCCCCCCGACAGAACTTGAGTCCCCCCCCCCCCCTGCGAAGTGAGTCTCCTCCTTAGGGACGGTGTCTCCTGAGTGAGTCTTCGGCCGAGTGACTGAGTGCGTGATTCCGCGCATAGCATGAATGAGGGATGAGTATGCGGGAGGGAGAGGAAGCGCGGGGGGTGGGGTGGGGGTGGGGGTGCGGGTGGGGGGTTGAGGGCGAAAGGGGAAGGAAGGAAAAGGTAAAAAGAGGAGACGATGTTTTTATTTTTGTTAGATTTTTTCGTTTATATATATTTTTTCTCCTTTTAAGAAAGGGTG
>NC_051400.1:10997226-10997346 GCF_015228065.2 Penaeus monodon
GAGAAATATTAGCCACAATAATACTCATTTTCATTCATAATAATGATAACATGAAAGAAGATAAAGAAGAGAGAGGGAGAAAAAAACATCAACAACAAAACAAAACTAGCAATAACAACC
>NC_051400.1:10997408-10997565 GCF_015228065.2 Penaeus monodon
CCTTACGAAGCGATCGTTAATTCAAGCCCATCAAAATAACCCGCTGATCCTTATGAAATGCCTCCCCTAGCCTCTTTTCACAACAGATAGGGAGAGAGAAACGGTCTGATTCGCGTCCGTTGCAAGGACCGACTATCGCTCTCTCTCTCTAGCTGGT
>NC_051400.1:10998799-10998927 GCF_015228065.2 Penaeus monodon
TTTAGTGCTCTTTTGGCTCAATGGACAGATTATTTTTAAAAAGATGTTTGGAAAATAAATGGGCGGGTTATGAAGACAAATTAATGTTACGTAGAAGGGAGTCTCTCGTTCAGGGCTGACAGTCTCAC
>NC_051400.1:10999763-10999964 GCF_015228065.2 Penaeus monodon
AACTGGTAAGACCTCATTTACTCTTTTTCATTTATTATTTTAATATTCAAAGGAAGTGCTATTTTAAAATCATTAATGAAGATTCCTTGTCGCTCCGTTGTCAATTTCAGGGGATTATTTTCATCTTTTAATCAGATATCACAGGCAATCAATCTTATGCAAGAGGCTTACTACTTCAAAACGATCATTAATCACAATCGA
>NC_051400.1:11000470-11000599 GCF_015228065.2 Penaeus monodon
ATCGCATTACGGCTGAGTTTCGAATTCCAATCTCATCGAGGCGAGAAGGAAATTCCCTTCCCAGAAATATCCATCTTATCCGACGCAAATCAAAATTCTGTGCGTATAGGGAGGAGGAGGAGGGGACGC
>NC_051400.1:11000722-11000997 GCF_015228065.2 Penaeus monodon
AGAAAAGCACTACAACGCTTCCACAATAAAAGAGGACCCAAGACCAGATACATTTTCGCTCGACGCCCAAAACTTTCTAGCAGATTACCTCCCGCCGAGAACGATGCTCAATGAACTTGCGTCGAAGTTAGGGCTGCCCCTTATTAAAAAAGGTTTCATAAGAAAAAGAAAGGAGACTTAAGGAAGATAAATAAAGACTTTTCTTAATAAGGACGAGGTGGAGATTCGTGATTTGAGTCTCATGCGTAGAGGAAACAGGTATTGGGTTTTGTTAT
>NC_051400.1:11001267-11001377 GCF_015228065.2 Penaeus monodon
CCGTTTTGCATTATTGTCAATTTGGCATATTTCTGCAATATTAAGAAAGGAGTTATTTTTATTATCAAAATGGGCTATCATGTTATAGAACTAATTTAATATAATTTTGA
>NC_051400.1:11002162-11002327 GCF_015228065.2 Penaeus monodon
CTCAAAACTGCACGAATCAGCCAGAGAGTTGGACAAACTGCACCTGGCCATTCTGTGGTGCAATTTTCTCCTGCTCTCAAAGTGGTCATAAAGATCTTTAATGGCTCAAACAGCATGCTAATTGATCTTTGCTGATGGATCGTGGGCAGCCTTGCATATAAGATT
>NC_051400.1:11002699-11003121 GCF_015228065.2 Penaeus monodon
TCCAAATGATTATGGCTCAATCACTGTGTCTCTCCCTAAAGCAACATTTCGCTTTATTGCAAGACTCTTCCTAACGCCCGCCCAATCTTCAAAGAGCAAGAACTCGGAATCAATAGCTCAAATAAATCTATTTCTTAATATCTCTCCTAAGTAAGTGTATTTCATCACTTCTTTAAAGAAAAAAAAATCTATATAAACACACACAAATGCTCGTTTGATGTCTTGCTGATGCCTGCTGACTCGCTGACCTCCTAAGTGACTTCTCCGTGTACCTTCTCCCCGGCTCGTCTTGTCAGCGGCGTCAGCTAGAGTGACATCTTGTCAATCAGCTGTCAGTCTGTCAACGACGGCCGGCTGACTGCACGCTCGCCCAGTCCTTGCGAATTGATTTTGTGCTGCGACTGATGTTCGAGATTGCACGA
>NC_051400.1:11003298-11003444 GCF_015228065.2 Penaeus monodon
AAGAGTCTGTGTCCATGTACAGCCTCCTTTCCATCGCATCTCTCGTTAAAGTTGAAGCCACTGATAGGCGCTCCTCTGCCTCGAAAGGTTACATTTCCTTTTGAAAAAAGTTTTCCAACTTGGAACAGCTCCCTTCGTATTGCAGC
>NC_051400.1:11004740-11004856 GCF_015228065.2 Penaeus monodon
TAAATTTGGGCTGGTCGTACGATGGCGGTGCCCGACTGCTTCCGTGTGTTTGCACATGTGCGCGCTTGCTTGCACGTGTGTGTATGAATGCACAAACACACAGTCACACGCGCACG
>NC_051400.1:11009499-11010492 GCF_015228065.2 Penaeus monodon
CACAAAGGAAAAGAAAAGCCATAAGTCTAGAAGACCAACTCGAAGTTCGAGATCGTCCCTCAGGTCACGATGAATGGAAGCCACGGACAGAGACGGAGTGTAAGCTCGAGCTCCATTTATCGCAAGAGAAAAATGAAGACGACCTACTTTGTCCATCAAAAACGTATTGGTTGAAGAATACCTACGAGAAGAGCCATTATCCCGGACGTCTTATCATTAAAAGGGTTTATTTTTCTCGGGTTTAGGAGTCCCTGACAAGACGTAGAGATGGGATGGTGATCCTTTGTATGAGTTGGCCTACATCGTACAAGTGCTTGCAGGTATTCGCTCGTGATAATGGATAACACAACATATCTCATTTCTACGTGTTGTCCATGACCCTCTTTTTAATGTATGTATGTTATTTATATGTGAGAGATATAAATGCATCTTTAGTGTCCATGTGTGTTTTGAAGTGTGGGAGGCTACAGCCAGATTTCTGGAAAAATAAAACACACGAGACTGAACATCATATAATTAGCATATAAGATTGATTAACAAGGGTAATGCAATTTCACACACACAAAAATACTCTCAAAATGAAAAGAGGTTTGCGTTATTATAACTCTAATATCCAATTGTCCGTAGCATTATCTGCGTGTTGCAGAGCGTGAAGAGAGAGACTGGGTGAATTTTAAGAGGATTAGATTTAGCCTGCAATTAATTTCATTCTGTGAGGCATATATATTGGATTCGACATCTATTAGCATGCTCATTCTTGGCCTGATTTTTTCAAAACCAGTTGTGAGTGATTTGCGGTGTAATATCATGCCAAGGAAAATAGAAACACGGAATCATAAATGGCATGAGAGTTTCGTCATTACACATCGCAGTGCACGATTACGAATTGCAAGGGGCGGGGGAGGCTGCAATACACAACTGAGATGAAATGTGATAAGATACGGACAGATCTGTTCTTGCTCTTCCTTTGTGGTCTATACTAGGAAAGGTTGA
>NC_051400.1:11010758-11011433 GCF_015228065.2 Penaeus monodon
TCCGCGTCAGGATGTGTCGGCTGCAGCAAGTAGAGCAACAGAGTCGAGGAGGTCTGCCGCAATTTCCCTGTTCATCTCTTGTGCTTTCATGCTTCCCCCGGCGTCTCGAGGCGTCCCATTGTGCGATTCGGCTTCCTAATCTCCCCGCTCCGAGAAGCTTAGGGATTTGAATAGAGTCCAAAAAGAACTTCTTATTCAGTTTTAAGGTCTTATGATGAAAGGCTTAAAGAAATCGTGACTCATTTCAGTACTGGAGGAGCTGCATTTTTGCGAGAAGACTTTGAAGATGTTCAGTTCCAGGCAAGGTTTATTCAGCTATTAATATCAAGCAGTATTGTTTATGCGGCGTATTGTGAATATATGAGAGGGAATTCGAGCGTAATTTCAACATTCTTACAAAAGAAAGTATTTTCATGAATATTTTTGTGAAGGCTGACCTACTGTACAATAAAAAATATTACATTTTACTAAACTTATATCCTAGAGAGAAATAAACAAGATCTGTACAACATAAAGTCATGATTTGAAGAATTCATGTTCCAAATTAGACATTCCGAGCAATCTATATCAAGATTTATTACATCACACCCCCTTTCCACTCTTAGTATTTCCTTTTAAAATCACTCTCCTAAAGTCCCATTACAACCATCGTAAATGTCAACCTCAAGATCAACC
>NC_051400.1:11011472-11011608 GCF_015228065.2 Penaeus monodon
GCAATCTGGACAAAGAAACATAAACGAAACACACTATGAAGATGGAGTCACTTTAGTACAAGTTGCGCCTTTTATATTACACGCGTCGTGGTAAGGTTTTCATGGCTGATGAAGTGCATAAAAGAGCAGGGAATAA
>NC_051400.1:11011732-11011882 GCF_015228065.2 Penaeus monodon
ATTACCGCGCACAGCCAAAGTAAGTTAGTGGGAAGAGGGACTACATAGTTTGGGGGAGATGTATACAACACATTTCTGAAGGAATGTGATAAAAGAGACGTGATGGCAATAACAGGCGGAGGAAGTTGTATATAAGGAAAAGTGGGGCTC
>NC_051400.1:11012039-11012863 GCF_015228065.2 Penaeus monodon
CATCTACATTACCAGATATCTTCCTTTCCTCCAAAAAAACAAATTCAATATTACACTCGACACCAGCCACCGATAGAATCAATGTAAAACCTTTGTCATGAGATATTGATCAGTGCAAATCCTTTTGTGTTCGGACTGGATAGTGAAAGGGAAGCACCTACAGCAGAGGGAGTCTGACCATGTGTTTCTCGACTCCCTCGCGCGAAGGTAGTTGTGTTTCGAGGTGAAAACGTGGAACGAAACGTAATGAAGCTGCTTCGAAATCTAATGAATCCGTGTGTGATTACATAGGGTACTCGGGGTTCGTTTGTACCCAAAGCTGTAGAATTCGATGTATGCGATGCTATAGAATTTGGTGTACGTGATGAATATCCTGTTATAGAGTTCGTTGTACGTGCTCACATCGAATTCGTTAGACTTCGTTAGATATCATATTAATAGAGTTCGTCGTATGCCAGAATCTGGGTCTCCTTGTACGTAATAGCACAGCATTCGCCCTATCGCATAACGAAGGAACTAACTCCGCGTAAAACTGCAGCGTTCCCTCCACGTAATCACAAAGCATTCTCTGCACGTAAGACTGGAAGAATTTGTTGTACGGAATGACACAGAATTTCCTCATCGTTCTTTCGCCAGCATCGTGAGTTGTGTAACTCATCTCCCTTTGTGGCAAGATGTTTGGTCGATGCAAATGAAGCACATCTTACCTGCCCCTTCGATCCCCCTTTGCACTGCTTGGCTCGGGCGGGTTGTAAAGGGATGAGACAGCGGAGGACTCTCGGCCCCGCGCTCGCTCGCTCTCATGAAGCATTCTGGGTGGCCGG
>NC_051400.1:11013538-11013800 GCF_015228065.2 Penaeus monodon
CTGCCTTGCAGTATCCTGGCGTAAATGGGTCATAATTATAGTGAAGAATAACAAACCCAAAGAAATACAAGTCTAATAAGCAACGAACAGCTGTAATGATAATAATAACTCCCTTAAAACCAATAATTATCTAAAAAAAAAAAAAGTAATTATGACGAAGAAAATAGAATAGACGGTAATTACTACCTGCCAGAAAAAAATAATTAAAAAAATGCACGAAAATGCTCCTCGTTCCACCTACGCAAGCAAGCAAAAAAAAAAA
>NC_051400.1:11013890-11014155 GCF_015228065.2 Penaeus monodon
CATTAGACAAGTTTTAAATAGAACAACGTTAATTAACTAGGAGGAATGTGTTGGGCTCGTTGACTCTCTAAATAGCAGGGAATAGCAGCTTCTCCCAGGCAGTAGAGGCTTGTTTCATGAATATTTCGCTGACTCGGCCCTTTTGCTTGTGTGCTCTCATGAATGGCGCTGTTAGGTTAGTTTAATTAATTTCAAGAAATACAAAGCAGGGTATTGATTGGTGTAACGAACATGTGGACACACGAAAGTGCACGGGGATAAAGCC
>NC_051400.1:11014177-11014317 GCF_015228065.2 Penaeus monodon
GCACGGAGGAAGAAATGCATGTCTGCACGCAAGCACGCATAAAAATACATCAGCACTTCTGTCTTATTTCTTTGTCGTCTGTTTTCACCTTTAAACGGAGAACGATTTATTCTTAGCTGTATTTTGTATCGTTTTGTTGC
>NC_051400.1:11014982-11015260 GCF_015228065.2 Penaeus monodon
TGCAAGTAAGCATGTGTCGACAGCTGCCAGTCACGTAGGCAAGCAAGCAATCAAGAGATGGAAGGCGGCAGCCCTTACAAGGACAGACGACCGTCCCTTATCCACGGTATCACTCACTCTCCTTCCCCGAGGCCGCGAGGGTCGTGCGCCAAACATCTCGGTTGTCTTTCTCTCTCTCTTATCTCCTGTTCTTGACACTCTCCGTCCTCTTCCCCTTCTTTCGTTTGTTTTCTCCGCCGTTCCGTTGCGTCGGGTGTTTCGTGATGTTCTATCGTGTT
>NC_051400.1:11015333-11016466 GCF_015228065.2 Penaeus monodon
TAGGCAGCCCTTTATCTATGACGGTATTTCTCCACCGTCTTCGTTTTATTTATCTGATACGCGATCCTTTGTCAAGTTAGGCTTTAAACGAATGTTCGCCTTCGTTTTCCAGTGTAAGAAATTGCCTGCATTTCGCTCGGCCGGCGTCTCCTTGCCTCGCATTTCAAGATTCGTTCTTATCTCAATTTCCTCTTCCAAGTCTTACTCACTTTTCGTCATGGCTTGCGCGTGAATCTCCGAATTTACGGTCCTGCACTTTTATTCTCCGGCAATGCAGAATACAGTCTATGTAACACGTATCCCGCTATTAATTTAACGTATCATTTTCGTTCTCTTTATCTCACTCATCTTGGTATCTTCGTATAGCCTGTATATACGATAATGAACGAGATATTAAAACCGGTAAGGAAATGTGGTCCAAAAAAATAAATCGATCACACTTCCCCTAATATTAGATCTCGTTAATTCGATCATTACATTTTTTCCCGAGCGGCCAGGCATCGTTTATTGGGGGGGGGGGGGGGGTAATGGGCAATTTTCCAGCTGACAGAGACTCGTGCAATTTTGTCCCAGAACAGTCATTGATCTGCGTCAGCGTAATTAAATGTACGTCAGGGTTAATATCCGCGGTCGACTGACTCACACTAACCATAGGAACTAGGGTGAATGCTTCTTAAAATAATGATATGTTAGCGTGTGATTCATACGCGTGAATTTCTTCCCTTATATATAACATAGATGCAGCTTACGATTAGCATGAAATCCATTGCTTCAAGTAGAAATAATATACTTAACATAAATAAACTTTTTCAATTAGCATATATCATTCGTACCAACAACAACAGCAAAAAAAAAGACACATACAAACAAAACTGATAACTAAAACAGCCCTGATACGTTAATGGATACAGGGATAGGTTTACACGTCAACCTGTCTTTGGTGTGACACGCGATCGCCTTAAAGAAGAGCATGCAGCCGTCTACCCAGAGGCAAAGCAACTAGGCGACGGAGGCTATTACAGGGTGTGGTTATAGGATGGAGAATAAGGGGCAGATAATGTCCATCGAAAATTAGATTGGCGAGACACTGCGAGAGGGACGCTTTTTTTTCTTTTCTTTTTTGATGCTGTCAT
>NC_051400.1:11019841-11019977 GCF_015228065.2 Penaeus monodon
TTTCTGAAAGCTCGTTTGGTATCCACCCAGTGATCTCCCAAAGCCAGTATCGGTGCTTAAAAACCCTGAGTGTTTTTTGATGAAGGTAACTCAGACATTTTCAAACTTGTAAAGAGATTTTTCTCCGGATATTATA
>NC_051400.1:11020321-11020870 GCF_015228065.2 Penaeus monodon
ATTACTCGGCCATATAATATATTGGAGGACATAGAAGGAGCGTCTGGAGGCAGTAAAGCTTTGATAAGTGCGTCCGGAGAGCTCGAGTTTCATTCACAAGGGGCTGCGAGGGCGAGAGGGAGAGAAAGATACGCAGTTCCTGTCGCCAAAGTGTTATAAATGACGCCGAAGGTTTTGGAGAAAGCATAGAAAATTTGACGTGAATGCTGTTATAGTGAATGTGGAGTAGATGTATGTTTTGCTTCAGTTGATTTCGGAAAATTGGATGACGTCGCAGCTTTATTGGAGAAAGTGAAGTGAATGTTGTTAAAATTAATGTAGAGCAGATGTACGTTTTGTATTATTAATAAAAAAAGTAGTAAATGAATACTGTCACGTCGCAGGTTTTGGAAAACGTATGTGAAAAAATGGGGTTATGTTAAAATGAATGTAGATTAGGTTTGCATTTTGTATCACTTAATTAGGATAAAAATGACGTAGCGAATTTTGGAGAAAGTGCATGTATAAAAGTGATAAAAATATTATGTAAATGAATGTAGAGGAGCTGTG
>NC_051400.1:11020894-11021020 GCF_015228065.2 Penaeus monodon
AAGACAAAATTATGTTGAAAGGAATACCAAGAACAGTTTGAGAGCAGATTGTACAAGTGTCTTCTGTCCTTTCGATAGTTGGCGAAAGCGACAGCTGGAACGTCTTCTGAATCCTGACAATATTTT
>NC_051400.1:11021320-11021460 GCF_015228065.2 Penaeus monodon
TGGAAAAAAAAAATTCTGCCTCATACTCTTATCAGAATAAAATGTCTTTTATGCAAATGATTGTGAGTGATATGAAGCTTTATTCGCCTGCTCTTGTACTCGAGTTATGAGGCTCTATCTCGAGTTTGTCTTATCCTCTG
>NC_051400.1:11022140-11022316 GCF_015228065.2 Penaeus monodon
AAAGAAAATGTTTACGTAATTTCCAATAATCCCAAAAACAGAGTTCGGACGGCTAGTTATTACTGTACGAATATCGATTTTATTGATTTCCGACCACGTAATACCAACAGCTGCTTTGATAAGAGGTGATAACGCCGGGGATGTTGACTGTGAGGCCGCCGCAGAATGGAGGAACA
>NC_051400.1:11022668-11022900 GCF_015228065.2 Penaeus monodon
TGTTAAAATTGGCTAATTAAGTGGACTTTTCCTGTGCCTTGCCCTCCGCCCTTTTCTCTGGCCCTTGGCACTGCTCCACTCAGGAGATTTATCCTTTGCTTTCGTCCCTCGCACTCTGTATCAAGGACTTTGTAAGCTCTGAACAATAAACTGTGGCTTTGTTTAATGAGAATAGCCTATCCTTATATGCAAAATATTGATAAAAGTTATAGATTATTAAAATTCATCTAAT
>NC_051400.1:11025027-11025228 GCF_015228065.2 Penaeus monodon
GTTCACCAGCCCATGAAATAGGCTCGGATCAGTGAGAGAGACTCCATTAACAATGAGATTAGAAACATTACGACAATTCGTTTTTTTTCTTTTCCAAATGGGAGTTTCGGGGGGGGGGGGGGAGGCAAGATATTGACTGTGATAATTGTAATGATGATGGACTGTATGAACTTAATAAATTTTCGTATATATACATACATA
>NC_051400.1:11025334-11026498 GCF_015228065.2 Penaeus monodon
CAGCATAAAAAATCAGCCATCGGAATGCTCCCCCGAGCGAGACGCGAAACATGACTCGAAGCATCCGAACAACACGAGAGCTCAAGGAACAACCCACTCGTGTACCGAACCGCAGAGAGCCTTTGGGATTATCAGCCTCATCGAAGGGGATGGAATTATAACTTGGATTAATCCTATTATCTCCAAAGCACCTCATCACTGGAAGCGAGGATTCGTTTGGCAGGACATGCAAGCGACTGATCTGCTTTATAAGCTCTTGGGAGACGAGTTATACAAGATACTTTGGTCTCGGTGGTTCACGTTCATGACAATGATTCAATACAAAAGAGATGAATTTAAACCCAGTGAGGAAAATATGTCGTTATCAATATACTTTTAAGGGATTGATCTGCTACATATGAGGGCATGAGCGGCCGAAGGTGCCTTCAGACCAGATGCGTTAATTAAATATTTTGTTTATATAATGGTTCATATGGATGAAAACTCGTGAATTGAAGTGAATTCAATATAAGTGGAATAGAAAGAGGATTATCAATATACTATTCAGGAATCGATCTGTAGCATAACATGGAGATGGAACCATTGGCGAAAGAAGTGCCTGCTCTTTTGACTTTGGGTGAAATAACGGCGATGAGAGCAGGAAAGGACAGGGTTATAACAAAGGCCATTCCGCTTTATTATTTCTTAGCGCTAACAAAAGAATAAGAGTTGACATGATCGTCTGCTTCCCTAGTCATCGCTGTACCTGTTCGACATGAATTTCCTCTGCCATGCAAAGCTTAGATAAACAATAAATGTCCTTTGCGTGTATATATAGTTTTTTTGTCAGCAGGTGAAGTATATACACCAGAAACACAGTGAAAAACGGATCAATTTTTATAACTTGGACGACAACAATATAACGTTGATAAGATTCTCTCACACACAGCACTACATTTACATTCGAATGCGTTCATTACGTACCGTAAGAATACAGGTAATAGTCACTGGGGGAACAGCAGGTTGGGAGTCCCTTGCCAAAAATATGTGGAATTCGCCGAAAGAGACATTTGCAAAGAGATGTACTTGCATGGGTCGATTCCTCGTTTTCATTTGCTGTCAGGGTTTAAGAAACTCCAAAAGACAAAGGAGCTGATTAGAGCCTTATTTATTACCTTGAAATGG
>NC_051400.1:11026912-11027211 GCF_015228065.2 Penaeus monodon
AGGCAAGTCCTGTTACACTTGCAATTACACTTCCGAAGCCGATTGCAGCCCTTAATCTGTGCAAATCCTCCGAGCAGCCACACAGACAATACATTCCCAAAACGCATTTCGCAGTTCAAGCTAACAAGCCTTCATCACTTAAAACAGAATATTCGAAAAATCTTCATGTTTAAAGTTAAAAAAAAAAAAAAGTTAATGGTCTGGTATGAATTCAAATTTCTCTTATTTAAAGGTGACTGAGAAGAATGGCGGATTTCCTCTATTGCCGAAGTTGCCAATATGAACGTATTGCAGATATT
>NC_051400.1:11027553-11027765 GCF_015228065.2 Penaeus monodon
TCCAGTATATACTCGTATACGATAAACAAGCATGATTTTATCGCACATATAACACTGTTTTCCGTAACTTTACTTTCTTCTCAAGCTCAAAACAACTAAATCATGATACAAAGCACCAGGCAAGCTAAACATATAAGTTGCGAGGATAAATGACCATTACATTGAACGTTAAGTCGTATCTGTGCAGATGGTCTGAGGAAAAATTTTATTGC
>NC_051400.1:11028673-11028812 GCF_015228065.2 Penaeus monodon
ACACATTCCATGAACTGCGTATTAGGTCTCATTTTCACAGTAATCATTAGTAGTGATACATCATCACCAGTGGGTTCATTTAAAAACAACTTGAATCAAATGAAGAATATGTTTTAATTATTTTTCCATTGTCTTTTTA
>NC_051400.1:11029048-11029640 GCF_015228065.2 Penaeus monodon
AGGTATTATAAGAGTCATATAAAGAATTCTTAAGGCTGCGTCCGTCTTAACGACCAGCTAAATTAGGTGAGATTACCGCTCGTTTTCTGTGGTTTGTTTTCATTTTGATGGCAGACTTCTTTAAATTTTTTGCCCTCAAGACGTTGTAGAATATTGGTGTTTACGTCTTGTAGGAAAGGGGCATTTTAACAGTCTCTTCTTATCGTAAAGAAATTAATATTTTTGAAATGGAGTTCCTTACCTTAATTACCTGTTAATTACCAGCAAACGACTGTTATGGAGTTTACTGTTCCGTTAATGAGAGTAGAGATGTGAGCGATGTTGTGATGTTTATAATAAACTCATTGTTTAATGAATGAGGGTTTGTTGTATAAGAATGATAACGAGATTTTGTTTATAACAAAATCGGTATTATACATATGACATATAGTTACCGATTTTATTGTGATTATTATTTTATTGTTTTTTTCTCTCCGTTCAAAGTGGAAACAATTTCATTTTTTGCTCGAATATATTTGACACACATAAACACGAAAGGACAAGCTGGATCATACGGGTACACGCACATGCGGATACGTATACAGGAAGAGAA
>NC_051400.1:11030177-11030390 GCF_015228065.2 Penaeus monodon
CGTCAAAGCTAAATGGTAATAAAATAAATGTTAATCACACGAGCGTATATCTTTCATGACGATCCAATATTAAAATGAGTCACTCATATCTCTTGCTTTTTAAAATGAAGCATTCACCTTTATATCTCTTGTCACGATGAACCCATTTATGCTAGACATGTACACTAACTCGCATCATAACAGAACACTCCAGAACTTGAAATGTAAAAAATA
>NC_051400.1:11030661-11031158 GCF_015228065.2 Penaeus monodon
GAAAAGATCATGACATTGATATTCCGTTTGACCAGACGCTTCGATAGCTCTGTTTTCTTGCACTCTGTCCTCTTGCACTGCATTCCATACGGCTTTTCCTTTTAGGCAAACTTAAAGCTGCCCCCGGGTTAGAGGGAACGGGAAATGCCAGCCCTCGCTAGTTTAGTCTTAGATATTAACGTCCTTTTCTGATACAATAAAAATTGGTGTTTTTTTTCCCATGAGGGGAATGTATTGTTGGTGGATATTAGAATTTGCGAGATAGGAGCGAAGTTATGTTATGTAAATTTGTTAGCTATATTGGATGTGAAAGTTCTTAAGATACAGAGTTTGAATATAACGCACCTGGTCTATTAATGTGTATTACTCATGGATAAAAGAATTTATGAGATGAAAATAAGATAGTTGCAGGGTTATTGTCATCTTCAAAAATTGTGAAATTTCTCAGGGTGAAACGTCATATTCCCATAAACGTATTTCTGGAATGCAAGAAAGAG
>NC_051400.1:11031527-11032115 GCF_015228065.2 Penaeus monodon
AGTTCAAACACAACCTCATTGAGATGCAGAGACAGAAGGAATTCAAGGATGCATAATTTGCTCATTGAAATGGTAATTAATGCAGGGGTCTAATTACAGCTCGGGGTCTCATGAAACAACGGTTAATCAGAAGGAGGAAGCTGTTACAAATACAGCCAGACCTGAATTGGAGAGAAAACCGAATTGCAATTTTTACTTTCATGTTTGAATTGTTGTTTCAGTGATACGATGTAGAGGTCAAACAAGAAATATCAAATCCAAGAGACGTAGAGATATCTTAGACTAAACATTTATTCATTTATTGTAGATTAGAAATATCCACAGAAAATTTATTTTGAAAAAAATATAGTCCATATTTCTAAATTTCTAAAGGTAATAGTTCTATAAATATCTAGTTCAATAAAAAAGAAAAGAAAAAGAAGCTGTGTGAACGATTATATCCTGGTGTTTAGAAAATGCATTGCAATATGGCATTCGGAATTAAATTAATTTCTGCTCTGACACGTATTACCTTTGTTCGATTCATCACTGCAGACGAGTTTTAAAGAGGAACGTGGCGAGAGAATATCAAATGGAAAAGCATGAAAA
>NC_051400.1:11032249-11032517 GCF_015228065.2 Penaeus monodon
TCCTTTGGTCTTGTTAGATATTAAAGCTGATGCAACATATCTGTTCTATATATTTTCAAAAACAACGAAATTGATGAGTCACGGTAAGAATAAATGTGTACACGAGGGAAATTAAAACCATGATGATGTGAAAATGTTTTTAGCAGTAATTAGCAAATGTAAACAAGAAGTTTATGATAAATGTGAACCAGCGAAAAGCCACGCCCCTCAATGCAAAGATTGCGTCATGCTTGCATCTTTGACCTTTTCAGAGATGTGTTTATCGCTT
>NC_051400.1:11032606-11032690 GCF_015228065.2 Penaeus monodon
TGTTTTTGGTTTGCCTCGTTTTTTTCGGGTGGAAGTTCTAATCTTGATTCTAGGAATTCACGAGGCATTTTCAGTAAAAATGTA
>NC_051400.1:11033316-11033533 GCF_015228065.2 Penaeus monodon
GCATGTAAGTATTTATATACACATACACAGCTCTTTATCAACGACACTTTACCATCATTTTCCCTCTGTTTCAACTCCCCTGTTCTCAACATGCATTAACTCACTCATTACTCATTCCGTTAGGAATTCTGTTCCAATAGTAGGTCTACCTCCTCTCATTCCGTATGCTAGAAGGCTCTGCTGAAGATGCTAGGGATATTGCTTTATTTTTCCTTTG
>NC_051400.1:11033853-11034120 GCF_015228065.2 Penaeus monodon
CTTGTTCCTATATGCTTTGTACTTTATTGTGTGTATTGAGGTGTTTCATATATGTGTCTGTACGTGCGTCCCTAGCAAGTATTACAACAGTCTGGGCTTCAAAGACAAATCTGTTTTACAATTCCGTTTTCTGATATATTGCCAGAGAAAACGAGTAAATACAGTGAAGGCTCAACAGCAATATTTTCCCCTCGAAAAAGTTTTAATTTGGTGCAAAAAGTCTCTTGACACTTTTGCACTTCCTCATTTAGCAATCTCGTAGTTAAA
>NC_051400.1:11037698-11038362 GCF_015228065.2 Penaeus monodon
AATGCCAAATGGCATAGTGATAGAAAGTCCTCTTAAGTCAAGTAATGTAAACAATGAGACTAGATCTCGAGCTGCAGGTAATGCTTGCCAATTTTACTTCTGTTCATGACATTCTTTAGAAGACATGCGACTTCTTTTGTGTTTCTTTGAGACCTTTATACGAATTTGCATTTTCGAAATGCATGTCCGCCTCATGCTTAATGGTCCTTTTGATTGCATATTCTCTTTTTTGTTTTTGGTGAAACAAGGTACGTTATCTTTGCCTTCGTCTTTAGCTGTCCAAGAAAAGTCGTTGCAGGAATTTGTTTTTCTATCTGTATTTGTAACTGCAATTTTCGCTTTTTTGTTCTTCAATATTTCTTTTTTTTTCTTTTTTTTTCTTAAAGATAATAAAAATCTGGAAAATAAGTAGCCGATTTTCCTGAATGTCATCCTGGGTGCCAAACATCGCCCCCATTACTGTCAGACATAGAAGTGAATGTTGACACTATCCACGAGCTTTTGAGAATGTGCAATACAACATTTTGTGTCTAATGGTTTACAGTATTACAGAGATTCTTGTTCTTTTTCTTTTCTTTTATGCATAATATTTAATGGTAGTTTGAATCGAGGGATTAGCAGTTTTGCACAGTAATCTTCGTCTATCGAAAGCTGAAATGTGCTT
>NC_051400.1:11038466-11039080 GCF_015228065.2 Penaeus monodon
TAGCAAAACTCGAGACTGATACACAAAGTTCAATTCACTCTGCGTTTCCAATTTCGGGTTTTATTGTGAGTTTTTCACCTATGCATTCATACGATCGCAAGTGCTTAACCAAAGGCACACATGATTATTACTTCATATATCCATTTTGCCCTTTGCTTTCAATTTCAGAAAATATTGATAACCTCTCTTCTTATATATTTTTTCTTCTTCTTCAACAGGTACGTACGGAACTATGCAATCTCAACACATTAAGGTAAGGAAAGGAAACTTACATGTAATGCTAAGCATCTTGCATGTGTTAACAACCCCCTACCTACCTATCAATGAAATCTCCCTATCAAGATATGTATCCCGATATTAAACAATGTGAAACATAACCATATGCTTTTTATCTCAAAGAACCTTAGGCGTATAATTTCCACTCAAAAGGTGAAGGGTTAAACACATAGCCGCCGCGGGGAATGAACGATAGCGGTTTCCTGGCCTCGCACTTCCACTTCGAACACGAACGGCGGGACACGTAATTCGCTGCGGTCGATCAACGAGAACAGCTGATTTCTCGCGTGGTTTTATTTATTAGGTCAGCAGCGTTCTTGCTGTGCTTCTTGTTGATG
>NC_051400.1:11039735-11040043 GCF_015228065.2 Penaeus monodon
ACCTTATCCTCGACCCTTCAGGCGCAGAAACATGGAAATGTTTGTTCACATAGATAGCCTGAAGAGTGTTAACAGCTGACCCTCTCAAGCCTACTTTAGACAGAAGACGTGATAAACCTAACAAAACTCTCGGGGCGAAAACCCACATTTCACCACAAATCAGCTGAGAAGATTTTCATCCCAACCGTAGAGCTCTCATCGCAGACTGTATCAGTAGCACCTCATTTTTCTTTTTTTTATTTCACTCTCTCTTGCTTTGCAGGTTGTGGGATTCAGTAGACAAAACAAAGGGGAAAATGTAGGAGGTA
>NC_051400.1:11042310-11042633 GCF_015228065.2 Penaeus monodon
AAGGATGTTCTCCTTAAACATCACTCTTCCTGCGCTGCTACGAAATAGCACGACGCACTATATTATCAACATTAAAGTTATGATCCTTCAATACACGCTCAAGGGCTAATCTGAGTAAATATTGGACAAATATTTACACCCTCCCAACGCAAACATTTTCCCTTCGTATAGTGTTTAGAAATACGTACGTAGGAGAGTCAGAGGGCAGCTGTACTTAATAATCCACGTTATGTGTTAGGGAAATATTTGCATTGATAAGATGGTAGCGGTGAAAGCGTGGATGTTTCCCATTGTTTTTGTCTGAGAAGACGAACTTAACCTGA
>NC_051400.1:11042680-11043124 GCF_015228065.2 Penaeus monodon
AAATATGTGACAACGAGAAAGCATGTGGCAACGAAGGATAAATAGATGGGATATTTGTGCGTGGATGACAGCCAAAATCAGGTGGAATTTGATTATGTTGTTTGTGACTAAGGTGAAATTTAGGGGAAGGTATAAACGGATCTGCACCTGGGGAATGATGATTCTAGTTGGCAACACACTGTTGAAATTGATATGTTTGCAGGAAAAAAGGTAGAAGAAAAAAAAGTGAGTTTACAGGTTAGACTACTCTGGCAAATAATCGATGTCATGATTTTGACTTAATTACACAGATTACGGAAATTGATCATGATTTTGGTGTGGATAAACTGGACAAAGAAACAAAAACAATGACAAAAACAAGTGTTCAATGAAACCCATGATATAAAATCTTCAATCTAGAAAGTATGACTGTTTTGGGCAGCTCATGGCACCAAGAGATGGGCA
>NC_051400.1:11043194-11043811 GCF_015228065.2 Penaeus monodon
TAGATGCGGCGCTGGGAAAAGGATTCTATACTTTTATGAGCATAGCGGATGGAAGGTGGGGGGAAATGTATGCAGGGGTTCGAATAAAGGCGAAGTTACGAGGTCTTTGCCATATTTCCAAAGGGGGGGGGGAAGAGGACACTATATATGGAAAGCTGAATTTTCCATTTTGGCGGCGCGTAAAACAGAATAGGGGTGCCACTTTTAACGCGGATTTTGAATGAAAGGAAAAATTTCTTTGGTTTTGGGTCATCTGAGCATATCTTACATGGATAAGAATCAGGACCAGGGTGTTAAAGTATTGTAGAGATAGCAAGAAAAAGAAAGAAAAAAATCCTTACGAAAATAACAAGAAGATAACATAATAAAAAGCTTCCTTGCGACGCTAACAATGTGAGAGATAAAAATATCTTTTAAAAATGTTTGCAAGGGAATGAAATAACAAAAGTACCGGGAAACTGTAAAGAATGAGACAGTTGAACAAAGTACGATAAGGAAGTTACACGAAAAAGACAAAAGTTTGAGATAAAGTTATATGCATGCATGCGAAATGTATGACATAAAATTTACGACGAGGCGGAATAAAGGGTGCAGGTTCAAGGGAGCTGCTTGATAAA
>NC_051400.1:11044750-11044912 GCF_015228065.2 Penaeus monodon
CCCCTTCCCACGGTCAAGCCATCGAACTGTTCTTCCTCACCTGCGGACGAAGGAACCCGAAGGACTGCAGGTGAGGGCCCCCGACAGGGTTTCCTTCGGTGCTGTCGGGGCAGCCTCTGCGATCCCGCGGAGGAGAGCGAGGGAGTTGCGTGGCGGGCGTGC
>NC_051400.1:11044951-11046580 GCF_015228065.2 Penaeus monodon
CCGCAGTCCCTGTGCAGCCGCGGCAGCACTCGCACGCTCGCTCGGCCCTCTGCGTTCAGTCGAAAGGAGCGGTGTCGTGCGTTCGCTTAAGGATCGAAAAGAAGGCGGAAAGGATTGTCCGAGTGGATGTGATGTGGTGGATCGTTCCTCCGCTCTAGCCGGTGGAGCTGTGGTGGATGCGAAAACCGGTGGTGATCGTGTGGGTCATGTCTTTTATTTTTCCCTTTTTAGGCGATGGCGGCTCCGAACATAGAAATTTGACGTAGATTTTGAACGTTCAGCACCCGCGATTGATTCTGTGTTACACGGGGCTCTTTGATTCCTGTGCAAATTAGAAATCGGACACAGATTCGTGGTTCCGTTTAGTCGGTGTCTCGATCTCACGGAAGTAGTAAGAGTACAGTGAACGCGGATTCTGTTTTCCAGGTGTTTTTCGTTCAATCAGGTATGTTCTATCCAGGTGTGAAGATATGCTGCCTTAATCACTTAACACGGCAATACTATTGTGCTTGTTCTTCCCCCCCAACCACGTCGTTTAAAACCCCTTCCATTTATGCAAATTTGAGGTACCTAGGTTTTCTTCTCCTTCAACCCTCATCATTTAGAGTACTCTCTCATCACATGTCTTTTCCTTTCTCATTCGTTAGACTTGCCCTATTGGCCTCCCCTTCGACGCAGAAGCTTTTAGTGTCGAAAATAACAAAGGACCACGCCCAAATAATGCACTTGGTTAATATTGATATACAGCTAAAGGATGATTATTGAATGACAGTGATCACAGTGAATGGAAAAGAAGGACATTATATTGACATTTGATAGCATGGTTACAGTGCAATATAAAGTGTCACAGTGCTTTGTTATGCAACAGTTTAAACTTTAACTAAAGTGATTAACCATAACACGGTAAGTACAGCAGATTGTTGTGAGAACTTTCACTTCGACAGTGTTATGACGACTACGACGAACACAGTGTAAAAAAGGCTCATGATAGATGTAAGATAAGTCTAAAAAGAGAGAGAGAGAAAAAAAAGCTTATGCTATTGAGAAAACCCTGCCTTTCATATCAACAGAAGTCATAACATAAAGAACCTGACAGAAAAAAAGAAAAAGAGAGAAAAATATGACATATGAATATGACATATCAGTCGCAACTTGAACGAGGAACGTGTTGCAGTGACAATGAATAATGAAATATTGCGTGCGTTTTAGGAATGTCGAGTAAGGCTGAATTTAGTCAATTCAGTCAATACACACGTAGGCTGTGTCATAAAAGCAATATATCTCGGCATGACATTACTGAGTTCCTCAGATGTTATGAGACTGTACCGATCTCAATAAGTCTTATAACACTCGCCTGTAATCAGAGTATGGTGTTATGGAGTATTGTCACTAATATTCTAGTTTACATGCAGGGGTATGGCATATGCACTGGCATGCTGGATATTCTGATAACATGCTCGTAAACATAGTACAAATCCTAAAATCGCTCCAGTGAAGGAATCATTCCAGTATAGTTTTATGACACTGCATTTTTCTATTCTTCATACTAAAATAATAAAGTGCATACACAAGCTGTTGGCACTATGAAACAAATCATTACATATTATATCTTCAGGAAAACGTCACTAC
>NC_051400.1:11046744-11047609 GCF_015228065.2 Penaeus monodon
ATCTGAATAAACCACTTCGCAAGGAATTTGTTACAAGCCCAAGACCGTTTACCACGCAATATACGAAAACCACACACACTATAAACAAAAGCCACAATCACCACAGACGAGCTGGGATACTCTCCACAACACATCACAACAGACTCTTAATCAGAATCATTATCACCAGCTACATCAAAGAGCAACTTTTCCCACGTATCACTGATAAGCAAAACTTTCAACATTGGCGCTGGTAAACTGTCGATAAACAGACTAAAAACCTGTTATCATGATTGCTTTATAGCGTTGGCAGTTAACACCATAATAACTATACATCACCACATCACAGGTATTATTGCTCTTTTTTCAACGTTGGTCGTCTGATGCTTCAATTAGTATGAAAAATGATGATGATTATATCCCATCTCTGCTCAGGTATCAGACACGTATGATCAGCCGATATGTCATTGCTTTGAAATTGTTCAATCACAGCGAATCGTATTAGTGTTTTCACCCACTTTTATCTTATTCATCTCTTTACACATTTTCCAGAAAGGGGATTAGATGTATGAATCCTTGTTTTATCGCGTATAATTTTCCTTTTTATGATTTTTATTAAGTATATGATTATACTGACCTTATCACCGTTTTCATTTTCTATGCGACGTCGGACAACTTGTAACTCCTTTGAAGATTGTAATGCTTGTTAAGCATGTATTGTATAGAGAAAATGTGATGAAATACATGCAATATACATTATGTAAAGAAGAATTCGCCTGAAGCCAACAGTCTCGTGGCCATTTCTGGTTTTAAAGGTAATGTTTTCGGAAATTGTAATATCACTTCTCTTCACGGAGAACTAATGGAGTTGTTGTATGTCATTCTC
>NC_051400.1:11048691-11049761 GCF_015228065.2 Penaeus monodon
TACTAATGTTTTGTTCGTTTAGGGAGGTTCTTGCTTAACTTGTGTTGTTTTCAGCATTGATTGGTTGGTTATGTGACTGATGAAGAGTTATAAATACATTTATGTAACCATACTCAAAGTATAGTAATGTTCACTAATTTTCGTAGCTGCACACCATCATTAGCATTAGATTATTTACAACTGAGTGAAGCCTATGCATGGGTTATCTACAAAGGTTTACGCGGATGTGTGTTTTCATCTTGTGATCAAATCTGCCAGCTCGCGTTAAGCCAGTATGATTAACTGTAATCAGAAGCAACAATTAAGTATCCGGTTCTTATTTACACACTTTTTTTATTAATTAAGCTCAAATATCGAAACGGTGGTTATGACGTGTAATAAAGTCCATTACGATAAAAACACTTTTTTTTTTCTTAGTCTCGTTAGAGGAATGAAACTTAAAGTTGCTCAAGCTCTTGTGCAACTTAGCCCCTAGACTGGCCTCTCCGCTGATCAAAAAGTTAGCTTAATTAGGCTAATGAAGACCGTAGCAAAATCCATATGTATTATAACGGTTATCGCTCTGTTACAGGTGATTATTCTTGGAAACTGATCATACTGATAACATTTTCGTTAGCGTCATCAGTGTTGTTTTTTATATCTGTTTCAGTGAGGTATTACGTACCCAGTTTGATATTATTGAGATCAACTTCATTCTTATTCTTATTCTTATATGCCGATTTTTCCTACAGTATTTGTTGTCGACAGTAACTATCGTTATTGTGATCGCTATTATTTTATTGACAGACAGCTATTTTCATGGCAGCATTACCATAATCACCTGAATATATAAATTAATCATAGCAGCATTTTGTTTCCATATCAACACAATATTCAGGGATTTTAGTAGAGCACAATTATTCGATCAGCGTGAGTTGGGGGAGGGGGCCAAGAAGTCTACGGACCGTGTTACCGTATTTCACAACTAAGACCGTTTCGATGACTGTAAAGCTAAAGATCCCATGAATTGAGGAGAGGGGGGGGGGGAGGGCTAAGAAATAGGGACACATAGAGATCACTTTCCTTAGTTC
>NC_051400.1:11050053-11050191 GCF_015228065.2 Penaeus monodon
ATTACGGGCGCACTGTGATCTGCCTCCTTGCAACTGATCTTCCTCGCCTTTGCTTTGCCTCGTCGTGCCTTCCTGTTTACACCGAGGCAGGTAACAAGCAGTAATTTCAGGTCACTGCTCTGAGGCGGGAGAACGTGG
>NC_051400.1:11050791-11051049 GCF_015228065.2 Penaeus monodon
AAATTGTACATCTATTTATTCAGTTCTTTACTTGTTTACTAATATCACATTCACTCCTTATTTACCCTTTATTTTGTTCCTGCTCTAGATGTTACTATTATA
The DNA here is from genome assembly GCF_015228065.2 of Penaeus monodon. NCBI lineage: Eukaryota > Metazoa > Arthropoda > Malacostraca > Decapoda > Penaeidae > Penaeus > Penaeus monodon. The sequence continues at coordinate 11,050,894 of NC_051400.1, forward strand.
ATCATTGCAGTAAAAGTAAAGTAGAAATAGTAGTATTCATAGTAGTTTTCCTAGTATTACTTGTCTCCTTTCTTCATAATTATCATCATCTATTCTTTAACTCTGTCGTGAAGAATGTATTTCCACGTCGAGTGCCTTTCTGCCATAGATATATGC
>NC_051400.1:11051808-11051983 GCF_015228065.2 Penaeus monodon
GGTGGGAGTTGTATTTTTTTCCTTTTTTTCTCACATTCCAATAATCTCACAAAGCCACCTACGAACTAATTAGGTTTAAAGGTATTTGTAGAAGGAAAAAAAATAATGGGAATATAATGACAATACACATTTACTTACAACAAAATATCACAAGAAATATCAACACAAGAGAATT
>NC_051400.1:11054488-11054787 GCF_015228065.2 Penaeus monodon
CTATAAATAGTCCTCATCTACACCTAATTATCCTACACTATACCTGCCTTAATCATTACTATGATTCACTTTGAGACCATAGTATGAAAATGCCGTGAGAGAGTTGTATACATTGGAGTGGTCTTGACGTCAACTCAAAAATATACAATTGCTGGTTTTGTGTACACAGTGACCGCACTTGTAAATAAACGCGTCCACGGTGTAGATAACAGGGGAACCAAACCCCGTTTATTTAAACTTTAAAAAGAGTGTATCTCCTGCCTCTTTATATTCGTAAAACTTCCCCAAAAGTATATACA
>NC_051400.1:11054822-11054979 GCF_015228065.2 Penaeus monodon
CGTCAGATATATTGAAGACATTTTATGGCTTATGTATGCCTATTAATGGATTGGATTTTCGGTAAATGATTTGCTAGCAACTACATTACTTATTCACTAACCGGTCACCTGTGAAAAAAATGGTTGGGGGAATAGGTATGATATAGGTCGTTTAATG
>NC_051400.1:11055688-11056456 GCF_015228065.2 Penaeus monodon
GGAAATACACAAACTTGTAAATATTGTCTCGCTGAGCATAACAGTCGTTCCAGCCATAGGACCAAGAGTGAAGAGTCCTTGCTGCCGGAAGTCCTATTATTAATGATCTGCTGATCCCATGTATATGTTCGAGATTGCTCCTATTTACATAGCATTACTGTTTCGTGAAAAAAGGAAGGGAGAAATAACATTTGCATTTATAAAAGATCGTCATCGGCTTGTAAATTCCTATGAATTCCCAATGCAAGTAAATATTCCTTCGTTATGTATGTTCTACGTTAGATGGATACGATTAATAGCGCTACTGAAAACTGCATTTTTTTTCAATAAACCCAGATCGCTTCTGCAAATTCTATAAAGTAAATATGCTATACTATTCATATTTCCAACATGTATATCGGAATACTAAATAAAAAAAAGTTATTATTCTATATATAATTAAACTTTTTAGAATACATTCCTAGTCCATGTATCACACGAAAACCTCGTTAAGGAAACGCAGATATTTAGCCCAGAGTAATATACTATCTTCAGTGTCCACAAGAAACGGAAATGTACTAAGACAAAACCAAGAATATGTATTCAAAACGTTAAGTACTTATATTTTTAGGGATCGAACAGCTAGTGTCGCTGACCAAAGGCTGGGGATCAGGCGCGTGTGAGTCACTGGCCGGCTTATCCGAAGTGTAAAGGGCTAAATCCGAGAGAGGGTGAGAGAAAAGACGCTTTATTGCATGGAAAATATTGATAAATGTGCCCGCATTCACG
>NC_051400.1:11056603-11056788 GCF_015228065.2 Penaeus monodon
ACGTAAGTTTGTGTGTATGTACTGCACTGGAGAGTTCCTTTCGCCAAGGCCTCCTTCCTCCCAAGCGGAAGAGAGCAAGGCTAAAATAGGATCCCCCTTTGCCCACGACGGACGCTGGGATGCTCTGATCAGTGAATTCCTTCAGAGGCAAACATCGACGTTGTCTTGTTGGAATAGTCACGCAA
>NC_051400.1:11057004-11057704 GCF_015228065.2 Penaeus monodon
GACAAAATTCACGAAAGAACATCCGACTCCACTCCAGGTAAAGAACCCTCCAGTCTCTCATCCTTCTGAACTTCACGAAAACTTCAGAGAAGATAATCACACTACGCTAAGCAGATAGGGAAATTGCAGACGGTGTTTTCTTCCATATTCCTTCCTTGCACATATTTATTATATTTTCCTCTCTCTTCCTGTCAGATCGGCCGAAGGTAATGAAAAGTGAAGAAACTGTAATTATGAATATAATGATTATAATAATAATTACGATAATTTATTCGGATACAAATGGATAAAGATAATATTAAAGATGATGATGATACAATTAAGGAATAAAATGATATATGATAAATCCTGTGACACCAGAGTTGCGGAAGTAAATAGATGGATAAATAAAGATCAGTTACTGATTTCGTCACTATATATCATAATACAACATAAAAATAAAACTGGTATTATATTTCGAAAGCTCACGGATTGCCTTAACGAACCACGAAGCTTCACGAAACCCCAAATGCGAATGAGACACGGACTCGAAGCGAAACGAAACACACATAGCGGAAGACGCGGACTTTCGTGAGCTTTGTGGGGGGATTTCGTGAGCTTCCGGGCGCGACCTCACACGCTATGCGGACGAAGGGCGTAGCAAGAGGTAAGCTGCGGAGCCAATTGCGGAGGGGGGTTGCGGTAAGCGCTTGTGGTGCGC
>NC_051400.1:11057873-11058636 GCF_015228065.2 Penaeus monodon
AGTCTCCGTGAATTACTCTTTACGTAACTCGTGCAGCTAATCTTTTCATCTATTCTTTTCATTTATTCATTTATTAATTTAGTTCTACGTTCATAACCATCTACCTCTGTTCTCTTCATCTTTAAGGAACAATTGCAATCTCACTTTGTGCAGAAAAACACCTTTATTCCGATAACTTTTGCTTTGACACGTGCTATTTAACAACCCGCTTTCTGCATCAACATAGTAATTATAACTTCATAACTTTCGCCTCTGTGTACTTCTAGCAAGACTGTTAGTTATCCCTTCTCCATCTATGAAAAAGAGAATACCGTCTAAAATGTGTATTTCCATAGACATTTCTCTTTGGCCCAAACGACGCTAATTACAGAGAAATTCCCAGAAACAAATCGTGTACACTGTAATTACACGCATCGTCATTAAATATTAATAACTTCCTACTTTCACTTTGTTTTCCGTTTACCGCATGTATTATATACAGCTCTAATTACAGTGCAGTCTTAATCTTCATTTCACAATATAAACAAATACGGAAAACCAGCACAATCATTATTATTGTGCAAACAGCGGCCCAAAAGCGTATGAATTCAAGTCCGCTTTTTTAATTTTGAAAAATGTGCCGTTTCAATATTTTTTAAACAAAAAAGTTGCGTCTTTAATTCACATTCCAGGGACAGAGAGAGAAATCCTTTCTGTCATATCCTAATTAAAGGTATTTAAGTCCCGATAAATACAATCCAGCCAAAAATTTGGCCCCGCGGAA
>NC_051400.1:11061075-11061466 GCF_015228065.2 Penaeus monodon
ATCCTATTCCATCAAAGAGCAAAGGAGATCGAATCCCCCAAAAATAAGTAAGAAGAAGAAAAATCTATCTCAAAAAAGAATTCCTTAAACCTTAAACACCTCTAAAGTGAAGTGCTATGAATCTAGAAGCACAAATTTTCAAAAAATAACGTAATTTTAATTAATACGTCACACTCTCTCTTTTTTGTTTTATTTCTTCCCTTTTCCCCTCTACAGGAAGTTAATAAACTACTAAACTACTGAACGCTAAATAATAAGTAGATTCCTAAGTTAAATAGAATAAGTATATATTCAACGAAGGAATGGAATATGCCCTGTGACTATGAAAGAAGTGAAAATGTAAATGCCAGTACAAGCAAAATCGAAACTAAAACTAAGATTATAAACAGGC
>NC_051400.1:11061546-11061934 GCF_015228065.2 Penaeus monodon
CCTATGTTTCAAACAAAACAAGCAAGGAAAATAAAAAGCCCACACAATGTAAAACAGACACAGCAAACCGGGCCCCCAGGCCCTTTTCAGCATACCAAGGCTAAAGGAGGTTTTCCTTTTACCCAAGTGCTGGGAAAACCCCCTCAAAAACCAAAGCTAATTTTCCCGGGCAATACACCCTTTTTATGGCGACCGGATTTCCCGGAATTTCCCCGGTACGGTTTTTGGAATTTCCGAGCACAAAATCATTTTCGTTTATGGAAATTTAGAAAAACTTGTGAGGGTATGTTAATATAATGAAGATTTTTTGTAGGTGAGGTTTTTGAAATTTTACCTGCCTAAAAAAAACAAAAAGGGCCCCCCTAAGAAAATTGTTATAAAGGGTTTT
>NC_051400.1:11062268-11062437 GCF_015228065.2 Penaeus monodon
CATTTTCTTTTTATTGTATTGCTAGTAGCTTAAGAGATCGAATTCAGTATCTTCTTTAAGCGTAAACTATTAGCACCGATGAGAGTTTATGGATTTAAGTCCCAAGCAATATGTTGTATCAAGTCGCTTTATCGTCTTTCGTTGGTTGGTTTGCTGATGAGTAACAGGT
>NC_051400.1:11062758-11062927 GCF_015228065.2 Penaeus monodon
CTCGTGTCACGCAGAACAGCTGTTGCTCTGTATGTCAACGAAGAGCAGGTACCCTGTGTTTTATGTAACGTCGCATCTCTGCAAATTTTCGACAAACTGCGTCATTCGGGGAGTATGCTTCGAGCCGGTCTGGTGTGTTTGCCTCTTAGTAACAGCGTCTGTGACAGTT
>NC_051400.1:11063727-11063857 GCF_015228065.2 Penaeus monodon
GTTGACTCCTACGTGCTGAAACCCCTCATGAACCAATGCCTAATTATCCGGACAAGACGCATTTGTTATGGCGACCGGATTCCAGGTAATTGCCAGCTACAGGTATTGAGAAATTTCCGAGCATTATCGC
>NC_051400.1:11063912-11064236 GCF_015228065.2 Penaeus monodon
TTCGTGACCTGCAATGCCTCTGAGAAAAAACAACCGAGGACTCTTATTAGTCTTTCAGAGAACCCGGATGTAAGACCCTCTTTTCCTAGAGATTTGCGTCTTTGTCCTTGCCTTGTTTGTTGTTTGTCCTCCCCCCTCCCCCTTCCCCCTCCCTCTCCCAGCGACCGGTCCGGCCAGGTCGAGCGGGGTCTTAAATCAAGGGGATAAGCAAGGAAAAGGGGAAATAAACAAGGGAAGGGAACAAAACAGGGGGATGTGTAAGACAAGCAAAGAATCTTGGTTTGTTTGGTTTCTTTAAAGTCAGGGTTGGGAGGGTGAATTTGC
>NC_051400.1:11064638-11064748 GCF_015228065.2 Penaeus monodon
CCCTCGTCCCTGCTTTTTCGTAAAGTAGGCAACGATTCCTCTAAACTCTTGGAAGATCTTCCTTCTAAGAAATTCCTCTCCTTCCCTCTCGCTTGCAGGTAAAGAATTCA
>NC_051400.1:11064877-11065054 GCF_015228065.2 Penaeus monodon
GGTGTGTGTATTTTATTCTCTCTGCTTTGCTTTCTATGTCACAATTCCTCTCTTAATTCTCTTTTGAAATTACGTTTTCCTTTCATGTAATAAATCCTGGTCCTTTATTCTTCGTCAGTCTATCCTGCTTTCTTCTTTGGAAAATAATCCTCCTCCTTCTCCCTCACACAGTTGGTC
>NC_051400.1:11065109-11065470 GCF_015228065.2 Penaeus monodon
TTCTCCTATATCTTTCTTCCTTCTTCTTCGTTCAGTCCATCTTGCCTCCGAATAAAAATATATTCCTTAATCTATTCCTTTCAAACAGATCTTTTTTTTTCTTTCACATCGATCATAAGGCATTTCTTCTTCCTAAAAAAAGGTAAAAAAAATCCAATCCTCCTTTCTTCCTCCTATTTTCCTAAGTCTTTCCTTCCTTCTAATAAAAGATTCTCTCTCTTCTTTCCCCATCTCTCCTATTCTCTCCTTCCTCCTTCTTGGGAGAATCCTCCTCCTCGCCTCTTAGGTCTTTCTTCCTCCATCCTTCACGGGTCTCTCCCAAATCCTACCAAGTCCTCCTAACCTTCCCTTAGAGAAGGCT
>NC_051400.1:11065568-11065807 GCF_015228065.2 Penaeus monodon
ATTCTCGCCACCGATACAGGTAGCAAACTGTGACCTCCCCCCCCCCCCTCCTCGCAAGGCAGGGCGTTCGTTGTCGCCCAGGGATGCTGCGTCGCCTCCCGGGGATTCCCCTCGGCGAGCAGCCTTAGCGGATTCCTCTCCTCCCTTATCTCCGTCTCCTCGGCGCTCCTCGTCTCCGCGCAAGAGGCTGCAAGTCATTTCCTTCCTCGGGAGGCGTATTTTCATTTACGTAAATTTGC
>NC_051400.1:11071183-11071325 GCF_015228065.2 Penaeus monodon
AGTTCCACTATCAGGACCACCCCCGGGGGAATTTTATTCCGTCCTCTATTATGAACCTGTCACTTTTTCTCAGGCATCTCACCCCAGCATTCTTATATCATTGATAAATATCATCATTTGCTGTAACAGACACTTTTTCAGA
>NC_051400.1:11072290-11072541 GCF_015228065.2 Penaeus monodon
GACTGTAACATCGATACAAATCAAAACTTCGTGAAATATATTCAAACCGCTCTTCAGTTTTGCTGGTCCCCGTTCCTTTACCTATTGATTTAGTCAAATATCAAAGAAAACGTGAATTTACATCAGCGCTAACTTAGCAAGATCTGGTCGCATTGGTATTGAAGAGCCTGAAGGGAAAGCGGATGATTCTTAGCCATTTCTACCTTTTGGATTCGTGTGTTCATGTTCAGTGTGAGAAAATATCGATTAAT
>NC_051400.1:11073385-11074295 GCF_015228065.2 Penaeus monodon
CTTATCTATGAAAATGATCAAGATGGACATCCGCTCTCACTTCCTCGGCTGCCGCTTCGTCGAGGTCGACGAGGACCAAGGTGTCGCTCTTTCAGTTTGCGATTTCATTTGATTTTTTTCCGTGAGATTTTCAGTGAGATCGGCCTTGTTTCGTGAACTGGGCAGGTATGGTTTATGTCACTTATAGTTTTAAGTCAGTTTTAAGTCGGTTGACGAAAGATGATGTCTAGTGAAGTTAGTTTAAGTCAGTTTGATTAAGCTGAAGCCTACTCAAGTCACGTTGAATCAATTCTTGATTAGTTTAAGTCAGTTTATATCAACTTAAGTCGATCTAAGTTCATGTAAGTTCAAGTCAATTTTAGACTTGAGTACGGACGGATGTGGGAGTCTAAAATGACGTTCCCGACAGCGACTTGCAACCCGAAAGTTTATGTCAATCCCAGGGGTGGCATTTAATACACAACGGCAACCCCGAAGTCCAGTTGACATTTCGAAATTATATGACCGTGGGAGTTTATGAATGAATGCGTAATTGATGGCTGTACAGAAAACACGTGGAGCGTAAGTTTTGATGGAATTATATTGTGATTTAAATGGGAGAATATCACTTTAATCCCATTACTACAATTCTTAAAAATCAAAATATAATCGCATATTATAATCATATATATAATCGTTTAGAATTTTATGCATTTTATCCACGGTTCACTTTTGTGTAATGAGGCTAAGTGGCTTTGTATTTTACTTATGTGGTGGCACGAATAGTATCAAATATCACTTATATAAATAGTGGCATAAATAGTATCAATCTTCAGTTACATTTCATTTCTGGTAAAGTTACTTTGATGTATAATGGTCTGCTGTGGAGGATCTTAATTGTCATCTTGGGTGGTATTTGTTTGTGTATGAG
>NC_051400.1:11074445-11074680 GCF_015228065.2 Penaeus monodon
TTTCTCTTGACAGTCAATGAAGGCAGGAAAACATACACACAACTCTCAGGCTCTGAATTGAACGGGATGCAAAGTCTTTAAAACACGATTCTTTTACACTGAAAGCCATTACTCTGGGATGATACCGACTCGCTTGAATAGGACACCAAGTTACGGTCCTCAGCTGGGTCTCTGCTGCAGGAACCGATTCAAAGATGTTTGTATAGATGATTTTATCCGATATCATTAGTACATT
>NC_051400.1:11075177-11076195 GCF_015228065.2 Penaeus monodon
CTTTCTACTCAGTTATCTATCTATCTTCACATACGACCCTATCCTTGTGCCAAAGCAAATAAACAAGCTATCAGATTATCGAAATAAAAAAATCCTTTTACTTAAGAATTCCACGGATAATTCTTTTATGAAAGGCGTCTCATCGGCTTAATTAGTTTTCTGGTCAATTAACCTAAAGCGTCAAGGCTAATCAATTAATACCCTAGAAGAATTCACGAGGCATAAGGCTGATGCGAAAGCATATACTAAAATGTCGAAAATGCATTGTGTGTGTTTTTATATTTTTATTATAGATCACAGCTGAATATAAGAATAATTGAGAGGTAAGGAGGTTAGGGACGTGAGCTAAAAATGATGAAATTGTTTTGTGTATAATATTCCTTTACAAATGTTTCATATAAAGATGTTTTTATTTGCCCTTAAACAGATGCTCATGCGAATGCAAAGTGAGGCAAAGAAGAGCACAACATATGACTATAAATGTATTATACATATCTAATTATGCTTTTGTATGTCTGTCTGTCTTTCATTATTGTATCAGCACGCTCACGTCCTTTCCTTCGAATAGGGAATTTTAGGACACATAATACATAACAGTATGTATTATTTTTTTCATTAATCGAATACAAAAAAATAAGTGATCATTAAGATTATGACGAATGTCACACAAAAGAAACAAACCGAAAACGTATTTTCCTTTTTTTTTACGGAGATGCACAGTCACAGACAAAGCTAAGAGGAAGGGATTGTACAAAGCAAATCTCTCTGACAATGGAATGCAACTTGAGAAACACTAGAGATATGACAAGAGTCCTTGAGCCTGCGAGTAGCTTGTTCTACGAAGGACGGAATGGGGGAGGAACGAAGAACAGACCTATTCGGTGACATTATAAATATTGCGATGGGAGTTTGTGCAAATACTACTTCTGTGGAGTAATGGAGGTTAAGTTACTTTTCATTAGAGGTCGTTTTTAGCAGTGGAAGTGGATAATTGTGTTGTTTACTTCTGTCACCTCTG
>NC_051400.1:11076672-11077029 GCF_015228065.2 Penaeus monodon
AGACGATTCTCTGACAGCTACAGAAAGAGGCAGCACAAAACGCAAGATGGAAAACAAACATACCAACTGAGCCATACACCAAAGCCATACATACGTATCTCTCTCTATTTTTCACTGTATCGTTGTTCGGCAAAGTCAAGGGATCTGGAAACCGATGTAATATTTCTTTAACTCCCTGTGATGTAACATTGCTATACCTTCCCTTTACATTTGCATAGAAGGCTTGTTACGTGAAAGTGCAGACATTTTTCGTTTCCTTTCCTTGAGATAAAATCAAGCTGTATATTGTAATTAAAAGAAACGGCGAAGATAGAAAGGCTGGCGAGAGAAAAAAAAAGATTCAAGTAAAAGCTGAGT
>NC_051400.1:11077053-11077125 GCF_015228065.2 Penaeus monodon
TTCTAAAATCTTTAATGAGAAAAAAGATAATCGTTAGGAAAGGTTTGATGCATTTGTCTCTCTCGTTTTGTC
>NC_051400.1:11077483-11077564 GCF_015228065.2 Penaeus monodon
TCTTACCATCACTTACTTTACCAATCAATCTGCCCTGGATTGCCGAAAAGTTCTGAAAGAGCGGACACTAATCCCTTGCCC
>NC_051400.1:11077840-11077965 GCF_015228065.2 Penaeus monodon
TATACACTTACACACACATCGAATACTGGGCATGGTTTATAGCAAAAGAAGAGAAGTAGACCCAAGACTCGATGCTAAGATATTATCAAAGGATCGACAGTAATGCGTAGGAGGTTTGTTTACAT
>NC_051400.1:11078334-11078505 GCF_015228065.2 Penaeus monodon
TATATAAGATCAAATCTCGTGAATTTCGTCCAATTTGCTTTTGATTCCTTAACTGTGCGTAAAACTTATATGTGTGGTATCTATAATATGCATCATTACCTTTCCCGTCGTGTATAGAAAACAGCGTCTAATGATCTCTTCTAAGGATCCTTGACCTAAAAATAAGGACTG
>NC_051400.1:11078529-11078787 GCF_015228065.2 Penaeus monodon
AAGTGATAACAATTTCAGTAAAAATCCGGAAACTTGGAGCTTAACGAGAGGAAGAAACTGATCGAGAAAAAAATGGTTGAGTTGAGTCAGAGTGAGATCTTTCTTGTCTTTTCTCTCTCTCTCCTTCTCCTTCTTCTCTTGTGCGTGTGTGTGTGTTTTCTCTCTCCCTTTCTATTTTTCTTTATTTGTCTCGCGCTCTTAAATTTATCTTCCTCTCTATTTTTCTTTCTCAATCATCTCACCATAATTTCGTTGTCG
>NC_051400.1:11078884-11079282 GCF_015228065.2 Penaeus monodon
AAATTCTCATTACCTCACCCTGCCTCTCTCCCATTTCCGCCTCTTTCCCTTTCTCCCTCTCTATCTCTCCTTTCCTCCCTCTCTTCTTCCCACTCTCTTTAACTACCCTACCTTCTCCCTCCCTCCTTCCCTCCCTCACTCTCTCTCTCTCCTTCCCTCTCATTCCTCTCACTTACATCACCTTATTCCATTCCTCCCTTCCTCTCTTCTTCTCTCCTTCTCCCTTCCTCTGTGTCCTTCCCTCTCTTCCTCTACCTCTCTCCTTCTTCCTTCCTCTCCTTCTCCCTTCCTCCTCCTCTTCCTCCCTTCCTCTCCTTCGTCTCTCCCCCCCTTCCCTTCCTCTCCTCTGCCTCCCCCCTTCTCCCTCTCTCCTCATTCCCTCTACGTGCCTACACTTC
>NC_051400.1:11079304-11079381 GCF_015228065.2 Penaeus monodon
GAAATACGAACCCAGGGCCTTTCACAAAGAAATCGCAAAAGAGGTACTGTGAGGGATCTGACCTCGAAAGAATCCTT
>NC_051400.1:11079505-11079581 GCF_015228065.2 Penaeus monodon
GACTGACATCAGCCACCAGCACACAACCGATATTTCCAAGCACGAAGATGGTATCGATAGTTTCTTGAGCCATCTG
>NC_051400.1:11079875-11079994 GCF_015228065.2 Penaeus monodon
TCTCCCGTGGCGCAGTAACGAACTCTGTGAGGACTGAAGTCACATCGTAAAAACCTTTAATTGAGATCTTGATAGTTTTTGATATTTACTTGATATTTAGTTTATCTTTTTCTTTCTTC
>NC_051400.1:11080044-11080119 GCF_015228065.2 Penaeus monodon
AGCGCCAGTCGAGCTTCGAGTTTGTATGTTTAAGGTGTGTCTCTCTGTATACAAACTCTGTAGCCTGTCTTTGGT
>NC_051400.1:11080594-11080768 GCF_015228065.2 Penaeus monodon
GGATGACAGACACAACCCATACAATCCACTAACTCCACGCGGAAGTAACAGCCGACCAAGACCCTTCAGCAAGGCGTGGCAATTTTCATCGCCAAATTAGATTCCCTGCAAAGTCGTAATTCGCAGGCGGTTAACCCTGAAACTACCCCATGCTGAGAGCACCGCTCTACTGTT
>NC_051400.1:11081001-11081164 GCF_015228065.2 Penaeus monodon
TATGTTAGAGCTCTGTGATTACACGATTTTTGTAGAGGGTAGTGAGTTTTGTGTTAATTGCAGAGTCTTGAGTTCCACCTTCAAAGAAATGAATTAATTAAGAGTAGAAAGGATGTAAAAATGTTGATAATGGTGATGAGGATAATGGTGATAATAGTAGTGC
>NC_051400.1:11081266-11081499 GCF_015228065.2 Penaeus monodon
TAAAAAAGGAGCTAGAGAGAGAGAAAAAAAATCTTATTCATCTCATAGTTTCATGTTTCCTTTTTCTTTAAGAGTCGCTCGAAATATCCGTCTTTTGTGAGTCCAAGTCCAGACAAAAGATGGAATAATCGATTACCCAATAAGCTTTCGAGCTCTTGAAGAAATGGGACACTTCTCCCAGCCGACTCTTTACAGTGCGAGTGATTCTGTCATCCAACCCGCATTTTTTATGA
>NC_051400.1:11081528-11081614 GCF_015228065.2 Penaeus monodon
AGTCAGAGGTCGAGTATGTGGTGTTTTGTAATGAAAGATGTACGTGTTTGAGGTTTTCCGTTCCGTTGTGAGATTGCTTGTATATA
>NC_051400.1:11081865-11081932 GCF_015228065.2 Penaeus monodon
ACGTACCTACACAGATTGGTTTCTGTTTAACGTGTCTGAAATTTGGAAGGAAAAAGGGTGTTATGTT
>NC_051400.1:11082153-11082386 GCF_015228065.2 Penaeus monodon
TAGATTGTGTGTGTTCGACATTCACCTCGAGGACATCCGTAAGCATAAAAGCACAACACAAGTACGAGGTTACTGCAAGACACAACGTTTCCTCGCAAATCGTACTTTCATTACCCATTCCGCTCAGAAATCGTACTTACATGACCCACTTACCTCAGAATTCGTACTTACAGACCTACTTACCTTAGCTATCGCACTTATATAACCCATTCATGTTACCTATTTCCTTTAAT
>NC_051400.1:11082773-11082944 GCF_015228065.2 Penaeus monodon
CTTGGATAACGCTGATGCTCACCAGAACGTGTTGAATGCCTCACGTCCATCAATACTTTTATCTTGATGAGAGATGACTTTGTTTCAGGGGAAGAAAAGGCGATTCTCTTTCGGGGATTGGGCGCCGTGGATCTTTTCTCCTGCTGCAGGCTCAGCGGAGGCCGTGGATAG
>NC_051400.1:11083188-11083254 GCF_015228065.2 Penaeus monodon
AATTTGCTACATCACCTTCCTGTACCCCTTACGGGAAGTCTACTTAACAAGGAATACTAGCCCCCA
>NC_051400.1:11083291-11084008 GCF_015228065.2 Penaeus monodon
AATCTAGTAACAGGAGAAATAATAATAATATGATCGGTATAATTTTATCCTAACATTACACTGAACACTAAGCTTGAATGTGATGTCAAAGAGATGATTTAACATATTATCAAGTCTGTTTTTTTTCTGTACTTTGGAATGATTATGCAGAAGACATGCAATACTAAACCTAACATTTTCGTGTGAACATTGCAGAGTCTGACTAACACGAAAATTGCACTAAGGACTTTACGGAATAGACTTTTGTCACGCATTGGAACGTGTCACGAAAATGCGGACGCTACTGTAAAGGCGGCAGACAATAAAACAGAAATTTATCGTATATAATGGAGTTTATGACGTACTAAAAAATAGTTCAAAATGACCCTGTTTTTCCATATTGAAAGTAGGGCCACTTTTAAAAAAATATATACTATGCTGAAATGGTCAAATACGGTATTTAATGCTATATGATTAAATACCTTGAAAGGACGTCTTAGCATAGTGACTGAACTGTGACGTTGATACTATAATGAAAAATTAAATGAAGTATTCACAAAATAATGACAAAAAACAAGGAAGATGAATAGTTAAGGTAAAATCAATAAAATGAATAATATGATGATAACAATAAAAATAAAACAGTGACTAAGCAAGATAGTAATGACAAAACTATGACAATTATTATAAATGGATCACAGAAGGAAAATCAAATTTTAAAAAAAGTATGAAGAAACG
>NC_051400.1:11084038-11084220 GCF_015228065.2 Penaeus monodon
GTGAAATGGCTGCTGTGAAAACAAAAGATCATCATGTAGACTAATGGTACATGAACACGAGGGAGTTTCAGTTTAAGGATTTTTTTTTTCTTTGACTTTTTAACGCTATTTACGCAACGCAGAAATATGACGTGTGATGGTACTATGTATGAGGAAGAATCTCGGGACATTTTGCCGTAGTA
>NC_051400.1:11084586-11085143 GCF_015228065.2 Penaeus monodon
GCAGCTGAAATACGAAGAACCTCGATGGACACTCATTTGTGCAGAGACACGTCCTGACGCTGGTTTCGAGGCGAATTCGTGCTCCGTCACTGTTTATTGCAGGGACCCTAAGTCACTAGAAGAAAAATAAACAAAAAAAAATGGGGGGATAAGCAAAATAAAACAACATACGATTCCATAACAAAAGCTGGGTCATCGAACGTTCCCTGAAGAGTTACGAGACAGTGAGGTAGTCCACAGAACGAAATGCAAGCAGAATATAATCCCGTTGGCAATGTCCTTTAACGCTTTCAAGTCCGCGGGTTATCAATTGGACAGCTCTGATATATCATTAATTAATAATGTTAGTCCTCAATGCCATTAACAACGTAGCAATTCAAACGTTAGGATGTGTCATTTTGATATATCAGGATTGTGTTTCGTCTTTACTGGACGGTACTTGAATGCATTAAAAAGGTTGGGAGTTGATATGTCTCCTTATTTTCCTTCTTTATAATCAAACAAACGCTCGAACACGTTCAATGAGGTTTGAGAGAGGCTGAGACTGGAGTGGTCCA
>NC_051400.1:11085667-11085839 GCF_015228065.2 Penaeus monodon
CTAGACACGTTTGGTCATGTTTGGTCATGTTCAGTCACTCAAACTCAGTCACGCTCAGACACGTTCGGACAAGCTAATTCGCGCTCAGACTTGTTCGGACACGTTCGGACACGTTCGGACAAGCCCAGTCACGCTCAGACACGTTAAGAGAAGTTCAGACACGTTCGGTAAA
>NC_051400.1:11085880-11086120 GCF_015228065.2 Penaeus monodon
TTCAACTCCCAGTTAATGAACATGATTCTCTGCCACACGAATACACCCCCCCCCGCGAGCTGCCTGGTCTTGCACGGACACCTACGCCAAGGTTTTAAAGGTGATATTGTCAAAAGTATTACACCGGGTTAACGTCTTTCACGCGTGATGAATGCGTGTCTGAGGAGAGGAAATTCAGGTAGAGGGATAACTAGTGTATGTAACTAGTGTCTTTTCTTGAAGCGAGGTATGGTTATACGC
>NC_051400.1:11086345-11086653 GCF_015228065.2 Penaeus monodon
TAGATATACGGATAGATTGATATTTAAAGTACAGATGAATATTACAGTTATGCATCATACATTCCGTATATCCATTCATCATTTTCACCAAAAACAAACGCACTTGGTCAATCATCATACATAATTAGAAAATGAGGAAAACTGCTATTACTGTTTCATGCATAATTAGCCAACTGGATGTCAGATTTGACACTGACAGATTTCAGGGGAATTAGCATAGAACATTATAGGCGTTCGATATTTGAAATAAAGTAAACTTTTTCTGCATTAGAGAAAATAGCGTTTTGCGTACCGCATAGAAAAAATAA
>NC_051400.1:11086863-11087380 GCF_015228065.2 Penaeus monodon
TGTTGACTAACCAAACCTCATAGTTCATCTTATACTTAACTGATTAATTTAAGTTTCTTATTATTATGGAATCTTTACTAACAAATTAAATTAAAATATGCTTTATTCATAGATTACTGTACTCTTTTTTCCATATAAATTGCGCCGAGAAAGCAGGTTAACGTTTTGATTAGAAGTTTCTTTTCTGTATATTTATTCATGACTCAAATTATGGATCCCAGGCTTTCTATGTCAATCAGGCGCAAGGTATTGTTAATCAAGCGTATCATATGTCACTAATGAAGGCTTTTCAAACAAACATACCGTTAAAATGCAACGCGTGACGCCAAAGGATATTTTTTCTCTATTAAGTTTTTTTGAACATTTTCAATTTATTGGAAATTGCAACATTTCGAGTTGATCAAAGAAGGTTCGGGAGAGAGACTTTATTTTATAAAACAACTTCATAATTGCTTGCTGTAATATTCTTTGTCATAACCACTCCCACACACTCACTCGCACAGTACACACATATACT
>NC_051400.1:11087505-11087810 GCF_015228065.2 Penaeus monodon
TATTTATATATTTAATCTTCAGGAAAGGCAATAGCTTTAATAATGCATCTACATATAGCTCTTCACCAGAGTCGAGACCCGACTAGAATTATAATGGGGTGATTTAACAAGTCAAAATCTTCACAAACACTTCGTCCCCTTCGTTTAAATTGCTATGATACGACTCGGCGGTGAAGGTTTTGTGCAAACAAGGAACGACCTTTTGGCTTTCGCTAATATTATGGCAAAGAAATTGGCAAAGGAGCTTTCGAGTGCAATTCTTTTCAGTTGTATTCCTAATGAGATCTTTTTTTTATAAGTACACT
>NC_051400.1:11087846-11087912 GCF_015228065.2 Penaeus monodon
AGATAGAAAAGAGAAGGAGGAAGGAGAGAAGAAACTGTAAATAAAGATCATATGATAATGCGAAAA
>NC_051400.1:11087947-11088035 GCF_015228065.2 Penaeus monodon
GTGATTTTACAAGTCTCTGATTTCTCATTATTATTATACTGTTTATTTATCATTTACTTCAGTAGTTTTCAGTAGTCTCTTCAGTAGT
>NC_051400.1:11088243-11088565 GCF_015228065.2 Penaeus monodon
TGTCAGCAGCCATTGTTAAGAATTTGATTCATAATTATATAATTATCATAATTCATAATTATATAATTTGATTCATAATTATATAATTATCATAATTAGCATAATTATCATCAATCATTTAATTTATCTATTTACTATTTGTCTCTTTATCTATTTCTTTTCAATTAGACACTACCACTGATGATGTTAATCTCCCTGACTTACCCGGAGGAACTTAACGCATTATACGATTCCTTACGTAGTTTCCACACGCAGTGTCTCAAAGCAAATCCCTGGGGCGTTTCCTAGCCGAAGTCTGGACACAACTCTTGAATCTAGACCA
>NC_051400.1:11088893-11089486 GCF_015228065.2 Penaeus monodon
CGTCGGAGTTGGCTGGGAGTCTCCGTCCCTGCGAGGCCAAAAGGGTTGGAAGGAGATTCATGACAAGATGCTGCTCTCGGTCGGTCGCTTCTCCTCACAGATGGTGTCGGGAGAGGAATGAAGCCCAGAGAATAGAAGCAGAAGGGAATGGAATCCAGAGGAATGAAGCCGAAACGAATGAAGCCCAGACTAATGAAGAAGAAAGGAATGAAGCAGAGGGGAATGAAACCCAGAGAAATGAAGTCCAGAGAAATGAAGTAGAGAGAAATGAAGCCCAAAACGAACGAAGCCCAGACGAATGAACCCGGAAATAGCTGAGCCACCAGATGAATGAAGCCCAGATAAAGAAGCCTCCACTCTCACAGTTCTTCCCCTTTGTGCTTCCGGGCGTCGAGTCTGGCGTGTCCGATGCGAGGCAGCGGCCGATATCGGGAAAAGGTGCTGATCGGAGGTAGAAATGTCCCTCGGCTGCAGAAGGTCGACTGAATCGGCCGGGAAAAGGTAGACGGGTCTTCGCAGTGTGGTCGCAGAGTGAACTCGTGTCGATTAGCCGGTTTCTTGGTGTTTGTGGATTATGTTATTATGCAGTTGTG
>NC_051400.1:11090047-11090292 GCF_015228065.2 Penaeus monodon
TTCGCCTCATAAACCTCGCCGGGCAAGAGGAGTGAGGCAACGGCGGAGAGGGATACTCCTTTGACTTGTAAATGCTTTTCCCCGCGATTCGCTTCGTAGGGGGATTGGCTGTGATATTTTTAGGTATCACGGGTCTTCTCGATGTTTCCTTGTTCATCTTTGCTTGGTAAGGACACCGAATGAATGGATGAATGAATACGTATATAGACAAAGGGATATGGAAATGTAGTTGTATCAATATAACT
>NC_051400.1:11090343-11090908 GCF_015228065.2 Penaeus monodon
TTATAGAACATATTTACTAATTATTTTGATTATTTCTGTTGATCGGAGTGGCTGCAGAGGGTTCGGGGATAATTACCTTGTTTTTATATGTACATAATTATGTTCCCTTTACCGCCCTTGCCATTGCATTAATCAGCCTCCCACGCTAATAGAAAGCGCTGTAAGAGACAACAAGGGGGTCTATTATAATCTCTCAGCGTGTTTGTAATATAACAGGGACGATTAAATAGCTGTTTTGAATGGATTTACCCATTAGTATGATATGCTTTCTTTTATAAATATTTTGGGAAAATTTTGATAAGTCGAGCCTTAATTGACGTTGATATATGGGTGACTGGAAGGTACATTGTAAGGAATATCTCTAGTGGCACTAGATGGTTTCGTTACTTATAATCTCATAAGAAACATATTACTTTCTTTTGTAGAATATTCCTTCAAGAAAAAAGCCTTTCCATCATTTACGGACCGTTATAAGCTGTTCTTGATCTAATATGTTGCTCTAATTATAATCAATAAATCATATCTAGACTGCTGCTATAATCATCATCACTACTACTACTACTAT
>NC_051400.1:11091083-11091540 GCF_015228065.2 Penaeus monodon
AACATACACTTTATCTTATGAAACATTCCTTCAAACATAGACCAGCTTGGAACCCCATGCATTTATTCGCGCACGAAAATGAAGCTGCTCACTCAGACCTTTACAACAGTCAACACGCACCTCTTGAGAATGTCAAAGGCTAGCAAAGGCTAAGATTCACTAGGCATCCGCACGAAAACCGACCTTAAAGCCACTCTAAATATCTAAGGGCAGTGTTCCCTAATACTGTAAACTTCCAGAGATATTGTCCACGTGTGATCTGCATGTGTGATTTACATATATATTAAGCCACAGGGGTGATAGTGAGGGAACTTCAATTAATCTATATCATCTGGTGGCGAGCTGATGATATGCCAATAGTATAGCATCTGGAAACTAACATGAATGGTTTCGATTCTCTGTGTTTATTATCCGTCTTAGCGAGCTAATTTACATCTCATTAACTTTCTTAGTTGAT
>NC_051400.1:11092256-11092977 GCF_015228065.2 Penaeus monodon
TTGTTTTCCTCCATACCAACCTAAGCAAGGAATGTATGTACCTATCATTACATATTTAACGTTTACTGCATTCAGAAAAAGAGTGTTTGACAGATCCGTAGCTTGAACCCTGAACGCACTGTGTCAGGGGCAGTAAGTACCTTCCGTTGCCTTCCGTTGGCGTTGCATTGTTTTGTTGAATGAATTCCGTTCAAGCTTTCCATTTATCATAGGTTTGGTTGTTTTTATATCGCCTATATAAATTATGTAATAAAAAAATCGTGTTTTTTATATAATTTGATCAGAAATGAATCCATATCTGATATTCATATTTATTGATATTACGAGTTTTTGATATTAAATAAAAAGATATTAGGTGATGTAAAACTTTATTTCGTCCTAACTTGAAAACTTTCCTTGGTTCCAAATGCCATCCTCTGTCTGTGGACACTTAGGAACACTCAGCGCCTCACCCAACTCACAACTTCTCGTATGTTTTTCTGTGTGACTTAATGTGATACGTTAGACAATTATAATAAAAAAAATGAATAAATAAAAAAGTTAGAAGAAATGGAGCACACGATTTTTTTCTCTTTTCATTTGTGTCGGAATTACTAAAAAAAATATGAAAGAATATATTTCTGTTGCCGGCGACAAAATCTTAACATTCCCCCGCAAAAAAGTTGAAACATTAAACAGAAATGTAAAAAAAAAGAATCCGTCTCTATCTTAACCATAACAA
>NC_051400.1:11093087-11093410 GCF_015228065.2 Penaeus monodon
AGGAACAAAACACCCGTAAAGTATCCGCTCGTCACGTACCTTTGGCCTCGAACTCACGGACTAAATTGCTCGTGACCGTGCGAATAAAGTGAGGCTCTCGACTGGAACGTTTGAGAAGTATCATTATAGCAGAATTACTGAATAACCTCCTCCCAAAAGCTATAATGTATTTGATTATATAATTCTTGTTATGTGTATGGCGGGCGATGTTGGAGTATCATTAAAGGAAAGGTACTAAATAACATCCACTCATCAGTCATCAAAATTATTGTATATATGTAATTGTAAAAGTTTTGTGTTTGTGTAGAGGGGGTTTACTAAAT
>NC_051400.1:11093638-11094131 GCF_015228065.2 Penaeus monodon
AAAGGTCGATATCGTTGTAAGTCATTCGTGAAAGACATTCATTCATCATATATCTGTGTGGAGTTTACATGTCCTGCTTATAATATGCAAAGGTTTTAATATATTTCGATGGATATATACGATACTGGAAATCTAATTCAACAATATGAAATCAAAATATTTTCATCATTACCTACTATACTGATATTGAATATTACCTCTTTTATTAATATTATTATATCAACAGTATATCATATCTAAACATTGTCATTATTACCTATTCAAAACAAACATCACACGAAACACTGTATAAGTGAATTGAAACCGAATTAAGCTAGACGATTCCATCCTCTGTAATAGGACACGATTCCCCTTCCAGCCTCGGTAATGCATTCCAGACGCAGAAAATGGAACAGGAAAATCGATGCTGGATTGTCATTTTTTTCGCCATACTCTTGTCATCTATTAGCAAGTAGAGACGGAGAGGCGAAACTGGGTCGGTTCACGGTGGGGA
>NC_051400.1:11094709-11095027 GCF_015228065.2 Penaeus monodon
CTCAAAATTCATTCCTGCACTAGTTGTAACTTGCCTCACGAATGTGCATCAGAAAAAGAACCATTTCAGCATTACAAAACAACCATCATTTTACGAGCCAACAACGTTTCAAAATACAGCGACAAAGTTCACAGGAAAGTAGGAAAGTAACGTCGGGAAAGAGGGTCTAGAGTTCAGTTCTAAATCTCATAAATCATCGCTCGAACATGTTGACCGTCGGAACCTGTCTCAGATGTGGCGAGAGAAAGGCATTTCATTCCTTTGCATTCAGTCGACCGCAAGGGACAAAGGCCTACGTCATTAGCGAGGCCACGCGCT
>NC_051400.1:11095121-11095197 GCF_015228065.2 Penaeus monodon
TTTGTTATTTTTATGTGCGATCTGAATGTTTGTTGTTGTTGGATCGTGATTTTTTTCACACGGTGGAGTGCAGATG
>NC_051400.1:11095560-11096101 GCF_015228065.2 Penaeus monodon
TTATGTTTACAAAGGCGTGCCCTTCAGTTAGTGTGTTACATATATAGTTAGCAAAAGGGACTTAGCTTTGTATGCATTAATCCAGGATTTTACAGTAAAGTTATTTTTAACCAAATGCTATTGTAAGTCACGATTTTTCTCTTTTTAGAACGTTTCCATTTCCCAATCTGAGTATTTATTTCTAGTCATTCACTCTTGTATTCAGCTGATGTTAAGGTTTTTATGATAAAAACAAAAGTAAAATGTCGAAATGCATAAACATTTTCCAAATTTATCGAAGACGATATTCGGTCTTAATCTCCTAATTTTGACTGAAGTTTTCCAGCTGACTATGACTACTTAATGAATTATCAATGTGCCAAAAATTGGGAGCTCTGGGTCAGCGCCCGCGCCCTCCTTGCTGGGGCAAGAACTGACCGTGTTTTTGGACTGACTCGAGGATGAAACTCTTTGATGTTGAGATTAAGTAGTCAAATCCAATTCCTTTTTCGGTGACAGAACTGTATTCGCTTTTTTTTATCCATATAGCGTATTTTATGGT
>NC_051400.1:11096151-11096255 GCF_015228065.2 Penaeus monodon
CTCATTGGCTATCCTTAGCTGGTCGTATCTACACATAATGTGCCTAATGAAGCCATACATTCTTTAGAAATGAGTCATATTATCTAGCATCAGGTATATTATCC
>NC_051400.1:11096286-11096532 GCF_015228065.2 Penaeus monodon
TCAATCGTCAGGTAAAATTGTTAATTATGTGGCGATATTTACAATATTACGATATTCACGAAATGGCAAGTTATCTATGTTATTTGAGTAATCCGGACAATTAAATAACATTAGAAGGGAGTCAGAACACTACATCTCACTCGCTGTTTAATCAAAATTGTACGAAATACAATCTCTGGGAAGCCCATGATTTAACTCATATCAAAACACTTACGGGATCTTATCTCTGCACTTTCTGCGAAAGAA
>NC_051400.1:11096570-11096699 GCF_015228065.2 Penaeus monodon
GACAAACTGCCATTAAGAAGAAAGTCTTCGTAGTTTTTGGAATTTGTATTCTTTTACAATATTCTAACCTGAGGATAGTTGGTGCTAACATTTTTCGATTTGTTTATCTGACTTACTGTACCTTCTGTA
>NC_051400.1:11098152-11099068 GCF_015228065.2 Penaeus monodon
AATACAGAACTGCACGTCCCTAGGAACCTTGCACGGAGTATGCATCCTGAATGTTTGAATCAAACATCTGTGCGAGGAAATCTTCTCGGAATATCTTCTTTAACAACGTTACGAGAGAAAGCATGTATATTCACAGAAATATATTGCTATGACCTTATCCTACTAACACGATTCGATTACTTGTAAAAAGAGACAATTCCAAATGAAGGAAATCTAATCGTATTCTTTTTTCCATAGCCATTTTATACTCGTACACTTTTTTTTTTTTTTCGCAACTCCGACCTTTTCTAAATGCCAGCGATTGAAACTGAAAGAAAAACCTGTTCTTTCTGTTCTCTGTCTCGCTTCCCTTTCCCTTTTTCACTGTTACCAATTCGAGCCCTTCTCTTAAGCGTAATAAGAGGAGGTGATCCTCTTCGTTTAGTATTCAATCCTCTGCGAGACACAAAGCGGAATTATGGCATTTATTTTTTTTCGCTTAAACTGTTCGTTTTGCCTCGTTTCGATCCTGTAACGTGGCTTCGGGTTAATGGATAACTAATCTATCTATCTGCATGATCGTTATCTACTGTTGTATATTTATATTTTATTCACTTATAAGAATATGTATTTGTGTTTAGAATTCAGTAACATGCTAAGGAAAATATAGAATAATATGATTCAAAGGATTACTACTCATCGGCAAATAGATCGCTTACAAATCATAAATAAAAGACGTTAGATCTATCGTAATTATGAGGAACAAAAGGACATTTCCCAAATGACTTAGTTGTACATAAATTTTTCCAAGTGGGTGGAAGACATTGCATAATTCCTGTCGAAATGATACGCCTCAATCAAGGTTTTCGCCCCACTCATCATGGCCTGTTCTATTAATCAGTGGTATCTGGTCTGTCTGAATGTCTGCCCCCCCCCC
>NC_051400.1:11099320-11099496 GCF_015228065.2 Penaeus monodon
GGTTCATTCATTTATCTTTTTTTTTTTTTTTTTTGTCTAATTGTCTTTTTCTTAAAAAAAAATTCAAAAGTAGACTGGTCTCAAAATAGAAAATAAAAAAAAACCTTAGTCAGTCAGTGACATTAGGAAACGGATTAGGTTTTCAATAATTAATGATAAAGAAAGAGAATATGGCT
>NC_051400.1:11100390-11100480 GCF_015228065.2 Penaeus monodon
TATATCACGAAAACTGTGATATGACATTCTTCTAATTTAATACAACTATATAGTTAATACTACCAGACAGTTGATACAGTCGAGCAGTAA
>NC_051400.1:11101320-11101478 GCF_015228065.2 Penaeus monodon
ACTCGGGAAATTAGTTCGGAGAGCGAGTGAAGCAGCATCAAAGCTTTGCCTCTCGCAGCCAATGGCGCCCACGACAACGAGATTAACCTGCGCTCATAAGACAAAGGAAAAGGCCCCGATCTGTGCAAAACCTTTGGGAAACGTGCGCCGAAATCGGC
>NC_051400.1:11102247-11102385 GCF_015228065.2 Penaeus monodon
AAAGGGGGGCCCCCCTCCTCTCAAGACCAAAGGGAAATTTAAAGATTCGGGGAAAAAGAAGCCAAAAAAAGTTACAGAGGTTTGGCTTAAAAAAAGAGAACGAATGAAAAGGCCCTCCCCTTTTTTCCCCCTTTTTTT
>NC_051400.1:11102417-11102500 GCF_015228065.2 Penaeus monodon
GTTTTTTCCATCTCTGCTTTTTCCCCTTTTCCTCTCCCCCCCAATTCCCTCCATACAATTTTTTACTCTTTTATTCCCCTTTT
>NC_051400.1:11102787-11103291 GCF_015228065.2 Penaeus monodon
TAAAGTCAATGGGGCGAAAAGGATTTTATAAAGAAGAATTTCCCCCATGAGGAAACCGGTAAAACAAAAAGAGAAAAAAATATCTAAATACGATCTGTTTTATTTTTTTTTGGGGGGGGGGCGATTATGTTGTAGACACGTAAAATATACGAAAAATGACTGAAAGACGCTTCCAGGAGCGACGCAACCGTAATCTGGTATATATTTGTTCAGGTTTGTAAGAGATTTTATCCTCACCTTGACGTAGAACGACGTGTAAAAAATTGTACAAATTTCCTTTTTTCATAAAAGGCAGAAAACACGTAGAGGGTTCGGTGTACAAACCTCAAAGGAGGTTTTGGGAGAAAGTTTTGAATCTGTAGTTTTTTTTTTCCTTTTGATATTTTAACTTTTTGAGAGGAGATTTGTATTTTGTTTTCACTTTATCATTTGTTCGTTTATTTGGTTTTATTTGCTTTTTTGATACTATTATTTTTTATTTTGGTTGAGATTGGTTGGTAGTGT
>NC_051400.1:11103577-11104043 GCF_015228065.2 Penaeus monodon
AACCCATGCTAATTTCCTCCCGCCACTCGGACCAATTTCGACCACAGCCTGCATCAAAGCATATCCCCGAGATAATTTTTTCACTCTTTCGTTTTTTAATTATTCAAGCCTTTGGTAGGAGACGACTCACCACGGAAGGGCTGAGCGACAGTTGACTCAAGATTGGACACCATTTTTATATATTGATCTTTCATCGACGTCTTGGGAACATCGGATTGAAACCCGAATGTGATTATTTGCGGTGCATTTACATCTGTTTGTGTAGTTTGCATGTGTTCTGTT
The DNA here is from genome assembly GCF_015228065.2 of Penaeus monodon. Classification (NCBI taxonomy): domain Eukaryota; kingdom Metazoa; phylum Arthropoda; class Malacostraca; order Decapoda; family Penaeidae; genus Penaeus; species Penaeus monodon. The sequence goes on from NC_051400.1 coordinate 11,103,860, forward strand.
GATATAGATCGTCATTAAGAAAATGTAATGAACATTATTTCTGCATTGGGGATATTTAAATACTCTGAAAAGAAACATTCACAATAGTCTGAAAAATCTCTTGCTTAAGCGAAAGCTATTGATATATCAGTCAAATCAGCCGGTACCAGATACACTCATATTATATGTGTGTACATATATCCAT
>NC_051400.1:11104249-11105530 GCF_015228065.2 Penaeus monodon
TATACATCCCAGTCATATTTACATTTTGATTAAAGTTGGCAGAATGACGTGTTCCAACGGAGACTTGCCTTTGACTCCATCCTACTTTGGCAATAGTTACGATTGTTATCATCAAAAATAGTTGAAAATAACGTATGTTAACTGTAAACGAATGATATGCTCTGTTTATGTAATGCACATGCTAATCATCTATGGATAGCATTTGCCTTTGTACTTTGGGGAACGTGTACCTTCCGAGTAATGTATCCTATTTCCAATTATTCAGATCATCCAACTTCCATTCAGAGTCTACTCAGTAGGTACTCCAAATTGGTCTTAGGCAACGAAACGACATTCCTGAATGTGCAAGGGAGTAGAAGCAGAATACTCGACTGAAGTCTGGTTCAGATGATTCTATTCTCTTGCCATAGAGAGAGGGGGACGTGAATACTGATTCTGAGTCGCTATTTTCTTGTTTCATATTGAAAACTCATTAATTTACGGTCAGCTGAAGAATGACCGAATGGAGTCTGCTTCGGAAGATTCTGTTCTTGGTTATACATAGTTCAATTCCTATCAGAAAGACGCTATTTTTATGGCCTATTGATAATTCAAGATGGTTGTGGTCAGCTGGCGAGAGAGACTAATATATTTAGAACAGACAAAGGCGAACTGTTCGTTATCATCAGCCTATGTTTATTTCTAATTCAGAAGGTAGATGAGACTGAGAAAAATGGAGCATTCTAGCATTAGAAACATCACGAACACAAATATTCGTGGAAGAAAATGGAACGTCATTTTTGTGCAGTACTTTGTATTTAAATCTCTGAAGCCTTGATAAATAAAAAAATAAGATGAGTACTAACAAAAAACATTTTGGGTACATAAAAGCCGACCTTAGACCTTCTTTAAAAGGCCTACTGTGCTTGATGGTGTAATCAAGAATATTTTGCAAAAAGCAACCTGCAGAAACCAACTGAAAAGCTACTATTCAAACCACACACGAAATTAAAATGCAATACCCTCGTGCAAAAAGCACCTGCTAGAGGTACAGAATATCAGTTTGCAATAGCCAGTGACAGGGAAGCCTTGCAAATCTTCGCTAAGAAATTGCATTGAAATTGTGGCCGAGGATTTCATTCGGAGGTCCCCCTTTGCAACACGGCAGTGATTGCAATCTGTTGCACGAAACTACGTGTCGCTGTCCATGTAAAATCTGAGTATCTTTGTAGAGATATACCAAAGTGGAAATTATCAAATAATCTTAATCTCTCAGAATATAATTATCATTAGAGTTTGATA
>NC_051400.1:11105676-11106239 GCF_015228065.2 Penaeus monodon
CTATAATCTATTCAAATAATCCACCTGGAAATCAATAGAAAGACAAAATAACACGGAATCATTTCAGAATATGCTGGACATTTTTTCATAATCAGTGTATTGAAATCAAAACACGAAACAAAAATAAAGTTTTTTTTGCAGTTGTTTAACATCTTTGCAACAGAAATCAAGGTATAAAAAACATCTTTAGGTTTAACTCTTTTGATTACAACAATTGCAAAAGAAGAACCAATCATTGACAAAGTCTCTGGGGCAACATTTGCTTTTATTTGCCGTAGAATATACTAGATGTAGCCCCGTAAAATAAACATTGCAAGAATTACTGATGTTGCAAGGCTGCAGAAACCCTCTTATTGCAACAGTTCCTACGATAATTAAGGGTTATCTACCTGAAATATCCATGCAGTTAATTATCCTTAAATGCTAATAAATTTCAGATAGGTAACAGGAGAGTGTGGAGTGTCGGTAGTAAATTCTACACCTACGTCTATGCTGGAGGGATGGTTATCACGAGAAAAGTGTTGGCGGTAAAGAAGGTTCTTGTGTGAAGCGCTTCTCCTTCG
>NC_051400.1:11106496-11106569 GCF_015228065.2 Penaeus monodon
GAATATCAAGACAGAAAAGCTACTTGAGTCCTCAGGTAACATTCACAAAACACCGATCGAGATATCTTCCATT
>NC_051400.1:11106591-11106770 GCF_015228065.2 Penaeus monodon
GTATATCCTTTAATTAGTGAATAATCCCATGAAGAACGGCGACCCTTCAATGAATAAACAAGCTTTATATCTCGTGAATTTGATACAAGAATCTATAATTACATGCTTGAGGTCATTAGAAGACGGCTAATTAAGGGATAATGATCATCCAAATCGACTGGTTCCTTGTAGTGAGGTCT
>NC_051400.1:11107275-11107531 GCF_015228065.2 Penaeus monodon
TTTTCCCTGAAAAACTCTCCTCAGGCCGCCAGCTGCCGCATTATTGGCCGCGTTCAACGAATTCATAATCAGTGGGATAATGAACGCCGGACCGACCAGTGTTTGCTAATAAACGCGTGTGCTTTTTTTTTTGAGGAATATTTCATGGATATTGTCAATAAAGAAATTAAGCTGTTGTGGGAAAAGAATGTGTGGTATAAATCCCTGTCGTTGTGTTAGATCAGATTTTGAGTTTTTTTTTTAATAGAAATATTCT
>NC_051400.1:11107604-11107765 GCF_015228065.2 Penaeus monodon
ATTGATGTTGAAGCAAGAAGCATATCGAAAGAGGATGAAGAGAAAATATTTGTTATTATTTATCAAAAGGCCGTTAACTGGTGTATTAGAATGTTCTTTAATTAACCATTTAGAACACAAAGTTTTGAATCAAACTTTTATTTCATTACTGAACTTTTAAT
>NC_051400.1:11107933-11108066 GCF_015228065.2 Penaeus monodon
CGCTCCTAAGCAAAACCCCGAAAAGAATATTGTTTCCTTTTCGCTCCCAAGCAAAACCCCCAAAAGAAATAGAACCCATCTGCAAAACATCACCTACGTATATATAATACACTTTTTTCACTCACACACACAC
>NC_051400.1:11108100-11108454 GCF_015228065.2 Penaeus monodon
CACGAATGAACGATCGACGTCTGAACGAAATCCTAAGAAAGTGAGAATGTCTTTGTCCTTTGGTTTCGAAAGGTGGCCAGCTGGCGAGAGAGAGGGCGCGCGGCCAAGTTTGGGGGGATTGTGTGGGCCCCTGAGGGAAGGAGGGGGATGTGAGGGCCCCCGAGGGAAGGAGGGAGGTTTTAGGGGCCCTGAGAGATGACGGGGGGGGGGGGCATTGTGTGAGGGCCCTGAGGGACGGCGGCCCTGAGAGATGACGGAGGAGGGGAATTGTGTGATGGCCCCCGAGGGAAAAGGAGGGGGGGGGGGTGGCATTTTCAATGCTGTTTCGCGTCACACGTCGGCTGCCAGCGCGTG
>NC_051400.1:11108519-11108703 GCF_015228065.2 Penaeus monodon
AGGGGGGTGGGGTGAATTTTGTTTTTCTTTTTCTTCGTTTTTCCCTTATAAGTTTCCGCCTGGGGTTGTACGTAAGGGTGCTTGTTTCTGTGGGGGGATAGGAGAGAGGTTAGATGAGATTAAAAAAAAAAAGAATCACTAGATAAATATATGTAAATTATATAGTGAGATGGCTGTAGTTATA
>NC_051400.1:11108857-11109051 GCF_015228065.2 Penaeus monodon
TCAGGCCACTGGATGCAACAGACAGACTAATATAATTCGTCCAGCTGTTCCCAATCAGACCAAATAAAACTTTTTCCTTTGTGAGTGTATAGAAAGCTTTGACCTGTGGTATTGTTGAATTAAAGATATAACTCGGGCTAAGTTTTCTTGGGGGGGGGGGGGCGGTGAAATGAACAGAATGTGAGCGACTTTGT
>NC_051400.1:11110676-11111006 GCF_015228065.2 Penaeus monodon
ATATTCTCACCAACCCCGCCCTAACAAAACCAGGGATGAAGGTTGTAGCCCCGTAAAAATAAAGAGAAGAAAAAAAATCAAATCCAGGCTTTTCTTCCCATCCATAAAAGCTGTTTGGCGGCGGCGATATAATCCACGGAACCACTTTGCACAGATCCACTCGACAGGGTTCCATCACCAAAGCCCAATATGTTTGCACGGACCTTTATCAGGGTCATCAATGTAATACATGGATCATACATGGCGTGGGTCTTACACGTTCACGCATCACTCACTCGTCTGTTATGTTGACTGGGATGGGATGCTGATGCGGGCGAGGGGCGTGGATGT
>NC_051400.1:11111103-11111773 GCF_015228065.2 Penaeus monodon
CGTGTGTAGGGGGGAGGGGGGGTTGAAGAATCTGAAGAAGTTGCAGAAGGAAACGAGCTCTGCTTCTGCTTCCGATACATCCTCTTAATGAGGTCGTAGATAACGCAACCTGACGTTTCTTTCACCCTGTATGAGAACATGTATCAGGAACACACAACACTATCTGCGTGGGTATTGTTCCTTATCATCTGTGTGGGTACGCAAGCATGTATACGCTTTTGTGGGAGTTCGAAGAAGAATGCTTTTCAGAGGAACCTTCAGTCATTGTCAACACATGTAATAACATTTTAATTCATGTGAACCCAAGCTCTATATTAATACAGTCACGGTCAACAAAGCTCTTGTCAAACACGCTTTGCATTTCGTGTCGAACATGCAAATAATGTAACTCTTTGCGCCAAGGTTAGTTAGGTTTTGAAGCTCCGTTAAGTCCATTAGCTCTTACTGCACCATAAAACAACCCGAACCAGCAGCTTGTAATGACACGACACGAAACAAACAACAACCCGGATTACCCAGCATTATAAAGCGCTATAGAGCTTTCTGCGTTACTGTATCACAAAACAAACCGAACCTACAGATTTCAATGCCGCAACACCAAATAAACAACAGACTATATTTCTCATTGTTAAAGGAAGCTAAGAGTTATAAGCAACAGGACTTAACAAAG
>NC_051400.1:11111883-11112616 GCF_015228065.2 Penaeus monodon
GCGATCCAACCGGCGATGCAGTGTATCTCACTCACCCCGGTTCCTTCTCCGCCTGAGCCTCCGTCGCGCAAATTGTTAAAGCTGAGCATCGCGCGTATTCTGGCGCTGTGGCCTTGTTGTGGGAGGTGTGTGGGTCCGGTTGGATATCTGCCCACTTTCTCTTTCCCTTGTGTTTCGACCCCCACGGCTGCATTGATCTTGGTTAAATGGATATGTGGATGTCCGGATTATCTACACGATGCGGGGTGGAATACGTACTGGCAGACCCCTGTCTTTTTTTATAGATTAACGAGGATAGACTGTTCTAGCCGAATATATTGCCGTGAAGTTAGTCAGGCTGGCATCACATGGGCGGGGGTTAACAGACAGGTTTTGCTCAAATACAAGAACAGGGCCACAGGGTGCTATTACGTGAGATTTTTTTCTCTCTCTCATAAATACAAACTAAGATAAGATATCGTTTTCTTTCTTTCATTTTTTGGTATATATTATGTTTTACTCATTTGGAGATATGTTTGCTGTTTGTAATATGTTCGGAAATAGCTTTCATGATATCGTAACCTGTTCCTAAGAAAGTTATGTGGATAAGAGACATGACAAATCTTTTAGCTTTAATCTAAATTCCGTAGGCTGTGTTTTCATACCTGCTTCAAAAGCCCCATTCTGTTTTTGTCGACGCAGTAATATGAGAAAGCTGCTTATGAAAACAAGAGTAGGATTTGCGATATTTACG
>NC_051400.1:11112776-11112972 GCF_015228065.2 Penaeus monodon
GCTCGCTCTTTCCTATCCCATTTCCCTCCTCATCTCTCCCTGTCTATCTCCTTCCTTCCACCTAATTGTCTCCGTCTCCTTTATCACCCTTTAATCTCCCCTTGCCCCCCCCCCCATCTGATTTCTTCCTTCCTCCCTATTATTCTCCTCTCTCGCTTCTCCCCTTCCGCCGCTGCTTCTCTTTCTCTTCAGCTCT
>NC_051400.1:11113664-11113844 GCF_015228065.2 Penaeus monodon
ACGCCTGCCAACCTTCCCGATTGACCACATCTTATAAAGGTCAGGTTAAAATTCAGGGAAAACCGGCTGGACGGTTGGTACTCGTGCTAGATCTTGTTTTTCGATCCAAGGCGGAAATTATTTTGGTGAAATGAGACGGTGTTGATTGGGAACTGACGTTGCGGATTAAAATGCGTCTTT
>NC_051400.1:11114681-11114790 GCF_015228065.2 Penaeus monodon
CCTCCTATCAAGTTTCAGAAAAAAGCGAGATGTTTCCCCTCTCCCTGTTTTCCCCTCGGACTGGATTACTCAAAATGGTGAATGTTAGTTGATGGCTGTTGAGGGAGAG
>NC_051400.1:11114818-11114904 GCF_015228065.2 Penaeus monodon
TCGAGACGTTTAACGTAAACACTTAAACAGGATAATTAGAAGCGTGACAAAAGGTTTTCGCTTCTCAGAACAATGTGCCGGGGAAA
>NC_051400.1:11115156-11116081 GCF_015228065.2 Penaeus monodon
TTCCACGAAGCCTTTAATTTCGAAACCGTCCTCATCAAACCAAATGAAGAGAAAATTAAAACACAAGGCAATTTTCGACGCCAGAATCCGCCGTCGGCAATGGCCTTGCAGCCGTCGGCCGAGCGGCCCTTGTAGAGGGCCATCTGAATGCCAGCAGCCGCGTGCTCGTGCTTTAAATGGCCCTTTTAATGTTCCTCCGCCAGGGCTTTCAGAGGCGAGAGCGCGGCCGCACGGGAGGCGCGCGAGAGAGATGAGCAGCGCCCTGGCGAGCGGCCCTCGCGACGGAGAGCGCCGCGCAGCCCCCCGCGCGGCCTGCGCCAGGAGCTGAGCTGCCGTGGCCGAGATGCGGGGCGGGCGGCGATGGCGCTGACGGAGGCGGCGGCGCCATGAGCGAGCCGGGCGGGGGCGACTCGTCCTCCACCGAGCGCTCCTCCCACACCTCCTCCACCGCCCTCCTCACCGAGGCCGCGCGCCCCTCCCTGCGCTCCAGGACCACGTCGCAGGAGTCCCAGGGCTCCTCATGGCGGACCACGCCCATCCTGGAGGCCCTGGCGCGCCCCGCCCAGCTGGGCAGCCCCTCGCTGGCCGCCCGCAGGCTCACGCGCTGGAAGCGCATCGCGTCCGACGACATGGAAAAGTGCATGATGGAGGAGGGCGAGGACGCCTCCGCCAGCACCGCCGACGGCGCCCGCGAGCCCTCGGCCGACGCCGCCGCCGGGACCGCGGACGGCACGCCGGGCGGCAGCGCCGACAGCGCCAAGGGCGGCGGCGGCAAGAGCCAGGGCTCGGGCGTGCCGCCGCTCTCGGAGTGCGGGGGCAACGCCGCGCACGTCCTGCTGCCGCTCCCGGAGGCCAACAGGTGAGTGTAGCCGGGGGGGGGGGGGGGTCTGCTGGCGTTGCGTTTGTCTCCTCGATCTCGGGGGGG
>NC_051400.1:11117444-11117519 GCF_015228065.2 Penaeus monodon
ATTGCTACGTGGGTCACTAGTAAAATATTGAAGTTGTCGTAACCAGATTGAAAATACGGATAATCACTACGGATA
>NC_051400.1:11117688-11117893 GCF_015228065.2 Penaeus monodon
CAAATAAAAAGGATAAAATTTTACTTAGCAAATACAATCTTTTGTACTGCAAACATAGTTTCAGTCAGCTGATTGACAACATTGTTTAATCCTTGTCATCACAGAGCCATGACTGCAATATCAATTAATGATAAAATATAACGTCAAGAAAATATCGTAACACAAACTATCCTGGTCGGTTTTACGGCATAAACTCACTCGCAAA
>NC_051400.1:11117927-11118003 GCF_015228065.2 Penaeus monodon
GAAGACCGTGTTTCCGAGGAAATCCCCCCCCCCCCAATATCGGACCGTACAACTGCCTCGATCCCGCACATAAAAA
>NC_051400.1:11118028-11118371 GCF_015228065.2 Penaeus monodon
AAAAAAATAATTATGTGAACAAAAAATAAATTGCATGAGAAAAAAAATATATGAAAAAAGCAGAAAGAAAATCATATGAAAAGTTAATTCCACTCACAGCATTGTCTCTTCTCTGGCCGTCATTTGCAATCGATTCAATTTAAATCAAGCCAAAATCTATCAGCAAAGACACACAAAAAAACGTTATGCAATGTCATGAGATTAAAGAAAAAAATACAGCAAAACAAAATACCCTTGTGACAGTTACCATACTTTCAAACTTAAGTATAAAGTTAAGAAAATATCGTAAATTCTTCACTCGAAAAGTATAAAATCTAACACAGCGACAAACTATAAATGGTTA
>NC_051400.1:11119505-11119810 GCF_015228065.2 Penaeus monodon
AGCCAGTGAGTCTGTTTGTACTTGTTCTTTTTAGAGTGTGTAGGGAGTAGAATCCCGGCCAGGAATGATCTGTCAGAGGCACTCACTGAGTCTTCCTCTGCAACATTGATTAAACTGCTGCTCGGCCATTAAACGGGCGTCCCTGTGGTGCCTTGTGTTTCGAGTTCTTTCTTAAGATTCTTAGAATAAAAGAAAATAGGAGAAGCCACACGCATCTGGCATCGACTTGTGGGTTGGTTTCAAAGCTTGCGTAACGAATATTTTTTTTGGGGGGGTATATTATGGCTTGTGTTCGCTCGGGAGGA
>NC_051400.1:11119923-11120141 GCF_015228065.2 Penaeus monodon
CTATGGTTGTTGAATAATATCTCTCTCTACGTTTTTTTCGCTCTCCTCTCTCTCAGTCTCGCTACATAACACTACTGCCTCCCTCCATCTCTCTATCCAGCATAGAGCTACATCTCGTCTCATCAATCGAGTCTCTCATCGCTCTCTCTCCATCATCAATCTAGCTCTCTCAGCTCTCTCTCAAACAGATCTCAAAGATCTCTCCTAAAAACACTATA
>NC_051400.1:11120659-11121177 GCF_015228065.2 Penaeus monodon
TAGGAAATCTACTTCCTTCCACACTTATCCATAAGAAGAAAATATATATTAATAGATAGATAAGGCAGCGAACTTTATTAGCTTAGCGAAGTCTTCAATCTTCCTTTTAGCTTCCGCCTTGCCCGAGCTTTCACTGCCTTGTATCCCATTGCCAAGCTAACTAGATTTATTTACGGGATGGTTGTTCCTGTCACATGCACGCTCTGCACTATGCAATATATCTCTAAAGCTTGCATTAAGCTTGTAGTCTTCTTGAAATTCATTCCTTCTTTTAGCATAGCATTTGCCAAAGGAGATACAGAAGGTGCAGTTACTCTAATTTTTTCTTTAAGATTATTTGGATCGGAAATATTATACTGCAGCTTAGTTTATGTTTGAATTGAAGTCAGAAACTAATGTAAAAGTACTTTGGGATATTGCTGTTTATCAGGTAAGCAAGAATACTTTCACTTTTATATATTTGTCTCATCCTAGGTTGAAATAGATGTAGTAACAAAGCTGATATAGCTCTACACTTA
>NC_051400.1:11121210-11121285 GCF_015228065.2 Penaeus monodon
GTTTTACGTACTAGTCATCTCCTGAATTAAGTTAGATGAAATGGAATAACCAAACAGATATGGTTCCACACTCAA
>NC_051400.1:11121306-11121591 GCF_015228065.2 Penaeus monodon
CCAGATTCAATATTATGTTACTATTAATACTGACCAGACAGGAGAGTAATGTCTGCTGTTTGATTTATTTCGCTGAGTTTCAAACACACAAAACCGATGCCATTTTCAGCGTTAAGAATAATTATCTATACCTGTGTGATTATTGCAGTCAGCCTTTGATTGCACACTATTGGAGAATAACCGAATCAAAGCCTTAGTTATTAGTTTGTGGCCGGCCGTGTTCAGATATTGCAGATTTCTCAGAGGGAGATAAATTTAATTAAAGAAAATATGATAGATGCGCGA
>NC_051400.1:11123030-11123195 GCF_015228065.2 Penaeus monodon
TAAAAGGAAAAATACAAACTAATATGCCACAGGAAGTTGTTTATTTAGGACAAACTGTTTACCTTTTGTCTAAATCAATAAACCTTTTATAAACTTCCCATAGCCAAGGTATATTGTCTTTGTCCTTCTGCATTTTCTTTGTTCAGGATAATTGTGAATTAATGG
>NC_051400.1:11123754-11123841 GCF_015228065.2 Penaeus monodon
GCGGAGTTCTCGATTCCCCGGAGACAAAATCCACTTTGCGGATTCCATAAGCTAGTGAGTGGTCCGTCTGTGGGGGATTTTTTTTTT
>NC_051400.1:11123961-11124254 GCF_015228065.2 Penaeus monodon
GAGGTGTGTGGGGGGGGCGAGGATGGAACGAAGAGGGATTGGGGGAAGGAAAGTAGACGAGGAAGAAAGGAGGACGAGAGAGATAAGAGATAGCAAAAAGGGGGAAATAGAGGAAAAGAGGGAAGGGAGAAAGGGAAAAGAGAGGGCAAGAAAAAGGATGACCAAGGAGTGGAAAGAAAAAGGAGAGAGAAATTAGGAGGGAAGAGGAATAGGTAATAAGTGAAACATAAGGGAATAAAGGCAGAGGAGAAGAGAGAAGGAGAAGGAAAGACAGTAAATGGCATTGCAACCAC
>NC_051400.1:11124515-11124753 GCF_015228065.2 Penaeus monodon
TGGCCACAGTCCGCCGGGGGTTCCGTCACACAGGCAGCGTGTCCTCGTGCCTTTCATGTGTCGGTTCCCTTCCCTGGGCCGCCCGTGGCGCCTCGGGGAGAGCCGGTTCAGCGCCGTTTTGTTGTGGGTTCAGACTCTCATCTGACTAATGATATGCTCGATTGGGCTCCTTCGGCTCCGGTGGCCGTGCTTGGCTCCCTTGCTTTCTCAGTGGCCGTGTGGCATATGTATATATATA
>NC_051400.1:11125118-11125329 GCF_015228065.2 Penaeus monodon
AATTTCAACAAATAACACACGGAATTAAAGAATGAAATGGATAAAAGCCATTACGAGCAACCGATTATTGGATTTTTTTTTTTTTTCAGCCAAGCGATAAAGAGTAGCTTAACATCCAGATTAAAGCAGAAAAGTCATTCTCGCTGGACTGTGAAGGGAGAGGAAAAGGATTTAGTGTTGAAGCTAAAGTATCTAAGAGTGAAGAGCATTA
>NC_051400.1:11125854-11126196 GCF_015228065.2 Penaeus monodon
GAAAGACTAACTTAAACTTCATTTCACTGAAGAAAATTACTGAAATTACCGTAATCTAGACGTCCCTCCACGCTTGAGAGAACAAAACTGAACTTCAGAACAGAAAGAGGCCGAACCAAGACCAAGTTCTGCCACAAAAGGCTTTCTTCCGTCTCAACAGCTAAGATGTTTATTTGAAAAGTTTGGCCAAGTTGTTTCTATTATGTAAACCTCGGATATATTTTTGTTTCTTTTTTATATGATAATTTTTTTTCGTGGTTCGTTTCCCCCCTATTCTCTGGTTTATTTTTCATGTTCTTTGTTTATGAATTATATTTTTGTAATCTATTTTAGGAGATTTTG
>NC_051400.1:11126368-11126481 GCF_015228065.2 Penaeus monodon
AATCAGGAAGGTCCCTGACTTTGAAGAACGAGGAAAAAATCCTCATCAACATTTTTCATTATTTTTTGTGATATCCAGACAGTGTCATTTTACATCTATTATGCTTATTTTCG
>NC_051400.1:11126887-11127193 GCF_015228065.2 Penaeus monodon
AAAAAAGGAAAAAAAACATACAATCTACACGCATCCCCTTCGACACATCATTAACTTCAGGAGAAATGATGATAAATCTCTTTCTTCTCTAATCGCCAGAGCCATCATTCCTCTTAATAGACGGCGCCAATATTTACTAATGGGCAACTGCATCGAGATTAGGCTGGCATTAGCTCGCTTTAACGAGTCTGAGACACGTTGGCAGACGATATTCGAAGCTGAGATATATATCAAAGTATAATTCAAAGGGGAAATATATGAAATAAATAAAACAGATTTGTTAGTTGAATCAAAGCTTGGAGAAAG
>NC_051400.1:11127541-11127756 GCF_015228065.2 Penaeus monodon
TTATGATGATGTATATAGGTTTGCTTTAAAGTTTAAGAAACCTTGAGGAAATCTCCAAGAAAACTCTATGCGCAGGATTTTTACACGTGTTACGACAAAAGAGAGGAAACAAAAGTCTTCTTCCTCGGGCAACTCCATCATCACGCGGACAAAAGCACATTTTAACAACACGGGGCCTTTCGTTCTCCTAAAACAGCTGATGTCACCCTCCTGCA
>NC_051400.1:11127993-11128877 GCF_015228065.2 Penaeus monodon
ATGATGTGCAAAACTAAACAACAAAACAGCGCTTTCGTGTACCTGGATTAAGGAGATTATGGTGGATTTGAATGCTACGTAAATACGACCAGACTCATTATTTCATCTATCTGTCTAACGTATTTATTTATTTGCGAGACTGGCGCTACATTACCTTGTCATTTCACTGTGATGGATCATGGTGAATCACGTGATTTCCTGATGTGATAAAATGTTAACATGTAGGCTGCATCTGGGTTATTCTAGGTTGCGAAAAGTTTGTGTTGAAAATGTTGGTTTTTCTCAGTGATGCACAAATAATACAGATGCGGAGTTATGTGTTATACGTGATGATCTAAGTACGTGTTTGCATATGTAATGCTTTTGCAATTTGTCCTGTCTTTGACGTTACTTAAACTTGTATAAAAGGGTGGTAAAGAGGAATAAATACACCCCCTTCGTTTTGAGACTGGATAACTCACTAGTGTCTCATAAAAGCCACTGATAAGAAACAAAGGTAAACCATTCACTCACGCGAGACCCACGAGAAAAGCGTCGCAGACTCTTTGAAAACTCCTTATAGCCTAATCCAGTAAAAATGAATAAAAACCTAGAGAGACGAAGACAACATTGTTCAAAACCAAAGATCTGAGGATACAGTCTGAGCTCTGAACATGGAAATCAAGCACCGAGCGTGAAACTAGAGTATCAGAAGGGTTTGATATTTTAAAAACACAGGTGTCATTCCTCATTATCAAAATAGAAGAGGGATTTTTCTAATTGATTACTATTGTTTGCTTGTTAAATATGTTGATTTTTATTGTTTTATCAAGGAGTGATATGATAATTTACTTCTACACCTACTGCCTAATACAAATTTTCGTCTCACAAAATCAGCAATTAGA
>NC_051400.1:11128908-11129070 GCF_015228065.2 Penaeus monodon
CCTTCCCGCGCTCCACAAAGCTATTGAACGAACGTAAATGTCCCCAAATAGAGTGTTGGATTCCCTATTGACGTCATTTCTCTTTCTCCAGCAGACACTTTTCGCCATTTATACACAAGCAAGACACCTTCACTAACAGTTACAAAAAACGTAAAGGCCTTT
>NC_051400.1:11129342-11129547 GCF_015228065.2 Penaeus monodon
CTTTGTGTCTATGTATCTATTTAACTGTCTATTTTTTTCCTTTACTCCGCTTCTGCAGCCTGTTTCGCTCGTTGACTTATCCCAGAAGGCCACAAAGCAGGCCGGTCTACTCTTTGCTACAGTCTACCTGCCTCTGCCAGTATGCAGTTGCCGATTCACAATTTCATGCACCATTTTGCGACGATGAAGATACTTTGATGTCTGG
>NC_051400.1:11130615-11130804 GCF_015228065.2 Penaeus monodon
ATTTGTGTTTGTATGCATGTGTCTTTGTGTCCGCCTCTGTCAGCGTTTGTGTGTGCTTGCTTTCATGCACATTTTATTATACCTTCCACTTCACTTTGGTCAGGAATATAACAGGAGGCAGTTGAGAGCCGTGGCTTTTACGCAACTTTCACTCGTGGAAAAAATAATGGGAACTTTTACACCTTTGTG
>NC_051400.1:11130834-11131034 GCF_015228065.2 Penaeus monodon
CATCATAGAGAATATTCATCCCTTTACTCATGAATAAAAAAAAAATGTATGGGGAACATTTTACACCTGAACTGAAATGCGTGTCTCTGTGAAATAATAGGATAGATAAATGAATTAAAAATGTATGTATATATATCATAGAGAATTAACATTCGATTTCTCAGATTACCACAGATTGTGAGGAAAAACAAGGAAAATGA
>NC_051400.1:11131123-11131346 GCF_015228065.2 Penaeus monodon
CTTACAGAGTCTTGTGTGCTTAGAGATAACCACAGTAAGAGAGTAAACACGGTATTGCATGCTACTGTGTTTGCTTGATACTTGCGAAAGTGTAGCGTTTACAGTGGAATAAAAGCCCAAGCGCAGAAAATGCGTGAAGCGCCGTTGAGATCAAGAATTTTCACGAATTTGTCTTGTGTGTTGAAGGTTACCAGGTCAGTTGCAGAGGGAGGGGAGGTATGGA
>NC_051400.1:11131472-11131903 GCF_015228065.2 Penaeus monodon
GAAATGAAGGTGAAATGATGTTACGATTCTTTTATTATTTTTATTATCCAACGATACTGATGAATTTTTTCTCTCTCTCTTTTTCGTTGTTTGAAATTATTCGCTGATTAGCAAAAAAAGAAAAAAAAAGACGCGTTGCTTTTCAATTGTTCCTTCAACCTCACCAGCACTAATCATACTTTTATTTGTATTTATTTAATCCACTTGCTAATTTCATCTCGTTTTCATTTCATCATTGCCATAAAAGTTGAGAAATTTTGTCATACAAGATTTACAAGACCAAAGACTTTCCAGAATTGAAAACCGAGGATCTATGTAGTTAGAACTCAATAACAAGGATATAACAAGTTCGTTTATATCTGGAAATTATAGAGAGCGAAAAGGTTGATGAAAAGATGTTGATTGGCGTTAGATAATAATTGGCACGAAAG
>NC_051400.1:11132669-11132833 GCF_015228065.2 Penaeus monodon
ATGTTTATAACTTACCTTCGTCCTTAAAGTAAGCCGCCCTCTTCTGCTCTTGCACTCAGAATATGTACATGAATAAGCTTGATTTCATACGATGCACTGGAGCTCTCCTGAAACTCGAACAAGGATATTAAGAAATTTCCCGTGACTGTATTATTTACGCTCGT
>NC_051400.1:11133440-11133751 GCF_015228065.2 Penaeus monodon
TCGCTGGCCAAGCAGACTCGCCGGAGGGAAGCAGGCAGCGGGCGAGCCAATGGTTAATACCACTGGCCTTCCCTTTCCTTATTTCCCTACCTGGTGGGTAAGGCAAGAGGCCTAAGGAGAAGGGAAGAGAGATTCCCCCGAGAGATTTCCCCGAGATTCTTGCGGAGCACAGCAGAAAGGACAAAGTTGTTTACCGGAAGCGTAATTAACAAAGGATTGATAAGATGTTATTTAGTTAATGGGAATCTCGGGTTGGGTTGCCACTTCGTCGGTTTTGGTCGTGTTTTTTTTTTAAGTGTTGTGTTTATGTG
>NC_051400.1:11134223-11134345 GCF_015228065.2 Penaeus monodon
CTATATCCCGTTGCCTTTTTCGGAGGCCGTAATGATAAAAGCTCTTCTAGCTATTTTTACTCAAACATTTGAAATATCACATACCTCCTCTACTGTCAAAAAGAGAGAGACAACCCAATCTA
>NC_051400.1:11134539-11134762 GCF_015228065.2 Penaeus monodon
AGCATCTTCACCAAAGACTAAAAATTATGTTGCTCTGCCATAAACAAATATTATCTCGAAGTTCAAGGAAGATATAAGGAGGGAGAATGAAACCCAATATTTACACAGAATAAGGAGCTTTTGTGGATTGTTGTCATAAATTATATTTCGGATCCGCTTCTAAGACGCTGACGAATGCTATTTTCAGAGGGACTTGTGTATGGTCGGCTATTTTATCTATCTA
>NC_051400.1:11134891-11134960 GCF_015228065.2 Penaeus monodon
AAATCTATTGCTCTTTTGCGAGATTAATATCAATACAATTATTCGAGATCAGCGAAGCAGTTCACGACC
>NC_051400.1:11135290-11135381 GCF_015228065.2 Penaeus monodon
TTCAATTTCGTTTATTTTATTTATTCTCATAGCCGCAGGAGACGTGCCTTTAGTGAATTAGCGTGACAGTTTCGCCCTTGCACCGCCGCAA
>NC_051400.1:11136125-11136439 GCF_015228065.2 Penaeus monodon
CATCCGCAAGGGGGCGAGGGAATGTACATAAATATATATTCTACTAATTCCTTAGCTCTAACTACCCTTCCTCTTCTCCCTCAAGTTCGTGCTTGTGTTGTAAACGACCATTTGTATTTACTCAGGAAATTCAAAACTTAATCATATCAAACAGGGAGAGAAAATAAACAAATCGAAACACAGAATAAACAACGTTAATAAATAAAACGTGGAGTCTTTACATTCGAATTTCATTTTCGAAATGGCTGAAATGAACACTAGTCCAGCAAACGCATTAATTATGCAAATATTTTAATAGCATAGCCCAGGGGATC
>NC_051400.1:11136469-11136696 GCF_015228065.2 Penaeus monodon
ATTTTGATTCGCTCTTTTTTTCACTCTAACATATTATTTTCCTTCATTTATTAAAAGGTAGTTTATTTTACCTCATTTTAAATGCGTACACAATTTTCACACTAGAAGGTGTGAGGCAAACAGCCCGAGCGACACACGGCTTCCCTCCCGTGACGAAAAGCAACCGCCTCCGAGGGCCGCAGGGACACCCAACAAGGCTGCTCTGTGTCCGGACGAGTCGCAGCGCC
>NC_051400.1:11137367-11137451 GCF_015228065.2 Penaeus monodon
CAATGGGAACATGTTACAAACAAATGATTCGAAGTATTTATATTTCACCTCACATTTTGGATGTTATGATCAACTACACTAAGC
>NC_051400.1:11138828-11139037 GCF_015228065.2 Penaeus monodon
TCCGCGCCCCGCCTGCCCTCTGCCTTTCACGCAAGCGGCGAAATGCCTCCCTGGGACAAAGGGTCGCGTTTACGGCCAACGAGACGCAACATGCAACGCTAATGGCCCGTTATTGCAGAGGCCGCATGCCATCTCGCTGCCAAGATCTTGCGAATATTTCAATTTGCGCGCCAGGGTGACGTAACCACAGATTATGTCCCATGTCCGTC
>NC_051400.1:11139151-11139323 GCF_015228065.2 Penaeus monodon
GTCCATTATGGCTGGTTTGTGTGTGGCTTCTCGGGATCGTGAGAGATACAGAAGGCACGTTTCGGCGATACGCGTCACGCGATTTGAGTTTCATAATGCACGAGGGGAGGGGGAATATTTATTACATTTAATAACACGGTAGAGTTCTTACAGAAATGAAGGTGGTATAATG
>NC_051400.1:11139361-11139442 GCF_015228065.2 Penaeus monodon
ATAGAAAATCACAGACTCAGTTAAAGAGTCCTTCCCGATTTTGAGGAAAGAAAAACCCAGGAACAAAGAAAGTATATTGCA
>NC_051400.1:11139472-11140088 GCF_015228065.2 Penaeus monodon
TCCTTTCTCCACATTTCAATCCCTTGCAACCCCCCCTCCCCCGAGGCACAGGGCAAGGAGCGAGGTGCCAACTTACTGATCAGGCCCTCGTGTCTGGGCACCGCTGCCAAGCATAAGGCAATTCTTACGTTGTTGATTTGGCACTGTTTAGGGCAGACCCATTAGACATGCTGTCAGTTCACAAATGCGATTTTTAAGGCGTGATACGAAGTTTCTATCGTGGTAAAGGGGGTGGGGAGAGGGATTGTTCATCTCTGTCTATCAGTCTATCTATCTCTGTCCGTGGAGATGATGAGAGATGCCATCGCTGTGGCGATCAGAAGAGAGACAAAAAATCTTATAAAGCAAACACTAACACTGTCTTTGTGGATAGGAGATTCAAAATCAATCTCGAATTACGCTTGAGTCGTTGATTTATTATGCAAATCAGAGTAGGTGCTCTGGAAAATTAGTCGCACTAATTGTTCTATATAATTATGACCCTAATTAGAAAAATGATGGATCTGATAATGGCTCGCTTCAATGACCATTCACTGTGTCCAAGCTCACTTATTTGTATCATTTCAACATCCCATGGTTTCTAAAAAAAATTTTAAAAATTAAATAAATGAATGAA
>NC_051400.1:11142109-11142413 GCF_015228065.2 Penaeus monodon
AACACTGTGAATGAAATCATTACTAACACAGGCCTTAATCAAGAGCCGGCCGGCCAAACTCTTTCCATTCAGCCAGGGCCGGCGGCGCGAGCACAGGATCCGACCCCAAGAAGACAATCCTATTAAGAGGATCGGGGTCGCAAAAGATAACACACGGGGGAGATCGGATGAATGTGTAATCCATAAGCTTATTCCGTCATTGACCTTGCTAAGAGAATGAATATTGTTTTTAGTATCAGCGCTGAAAGGAGTGGGGTGTGTTCTAATGAATGAATGATACGCTGGAGTCAAGGTATTTACGTTT
>NC_051400.1:11144247-11144663 GCF_015228065.2 Penaeus monodon
ATCAGGTAGGCTTCTTGATAGATACATTACTACTACTCGAATTAAAATCCTTTCTTCGACGAAATAGAATGTCCTTTATTTTAATTTAGTTACTGCGGGAATCGATCGGCAGAGGCGTATTTTTTTTCTTAAGTTTACCCTTGTTGTTTACAGAAAACGGTATTTTAATATGGGGAGAGACTATTATATTAGATGTATGTTTGCATTAGCGTGTTGAATATAGATCTAAAGGCAACATTGATTTATACATAAATCCTCCATCCATGCATATATACACACATTCATAAATCCATGCATACATGCTTTTTGAAATGCATGTATGCAATTACTCGAGCGGATACATATACACATACAAACGAGAATTCATACATACGTTTTCATGCATACCTGAATACAGACAAGCTTGTATGCCTAAT
>NC_051400.1:11144858-11144991 GCF_015228065.2 Penaeus monodon
GTATGTACGTTTATAACCGCGTCTTTATAGCCTTTCTAAGCAATTCTCTATTTTCAGGTAAGAGCGTCTGCCGGTTTGCATCACCTTGGTATCTGTCGCCTCTGTAAGTATTAGGAAGATTCTGTGTGTGAGA
>NC_051400.1:11145359-11145558 GCF_015228065.2 Penaeus monodon
AACTGCTAATTATCACTCACGCTGACTGAGCAAGGATGAGATCATGAAAGATGTTAGAAGCAAAGACTGTGAATAATGAAAGGCATCGGAATGGAAGATGGGAGAGAAGAGAAAAAGAAAAAGAGGGAGAGGCACTCGTGGCGAAAGTTATGGTAAATAAAGAGAGGATGGAGGGAAGAGAGAGGGTGGGGGGGGGGGC
>NC_051400.1:11145697-11145808 GCF_015228065.2 Penaeus monodon
TAAGAAAAAATATATATTAACTTTAAGACCACAAAAAAATTACCAAATCATAAATCATACTCTAAAATACAAACAAACACAGAAAGAAAAGAATTGAATCAAATTCCCTAC
>NC_051400.1:11146550-11146652 GCF_015228065.2 Penaeus monodon
AGGATCGAGGTCCTTTCCCAGACGTGGAAGCTGCTCATATTGATCTGGTGAGTCGGAGGTGAAGTGTTGTGGGCAGAGTAATATAGTCTCTAACAAGATACA
>NC_051400.1:11147156-11147311 GCF_015228065.2 Penaeus monodon
TATTAAATATTACGATAGGGGTACCGTATCCCCAACAACACGGACGGTAATGCGGTTAAAAATAAGATTTCTTCTCTCGCCTAGTCCGGGCCTTTAAGTATGCTATTGCTCAACGATAGAGGACGGATATGCAAGCACAGAAACGATAAACTGGT
>NC_051400.1:11147387-11147588 GCF_015228065.2 Penaeus monodon
GAAATAAAAATGTATTGTGACGATATTCCTTCTAATGAACTAGTTACCGTAGGCGTCGAGATGGGCCTTGTCCAGGGAGGAAAGGGTTAATCTGGAAATGGTCTCTGTGTAGAGATGGTTTCGAATAGAGGTCGGATCAGTACGCGGAAATGGCGTGAGGTAATACAATGGCCCCAGTTTAGATATGCTGGTCACCCCCAT
>NC_051400.1:11148281-11148459 GCF_015228065.2 Penaeus monodon
TTTTTTTCTGTACTATACGTGAAACACTATATATTCTAATATATCAAATCATATTTCAAATACAAAACAATTATAATGCTATTTCCCTTGAAATCTGTCAGTGTCAAATCAGATATCCAGTTGGTTAATTATGCAGGATAAATAATAACAGTTTCCCTCACCAAGTGAGTTTGTTTTG
>NC_051400.1:11148857-11148993 GCF_015228065.2 Penaeus monodon
ACAAGATACAAAGGCAGACGATTCCGTGTACATAACTAGGGCAGAGCTGAGTGAAGTTTCCCCCCTTAGAGGCATGCGTTGTACTTGAGGCCTTTAACAACTCTCCTCATATATTATGGGCGAGAGATTTTATAAG
>NC_051400.1:11149220-11149339 GCF_015228065.2 Penaeus monodon
GTTCTTTGGCAATGGTCCTTGAGAGGCTATCGTGAGGGTTTATAATCAGGGGAAGTGTGGTGGTGGTCGTGGCAAGGGGGGTGGGGGGGTAAGAGGGGGGAGAGGTTGTGCGAGAGGGT
>NC_051400.1:11149622-11149866 GCF_015228065.2 Penaeus monodon
CACCTACATAGAAAAAAATTCCACACGAGTTAAATACCTCTGTAACTCAACCATCTACATAACAAAGCAGCAACACGATATTCCAGCCTCGAATTCGTCCAAAAGTATTCATTTACACGCTAGTTTTAAAAGTCCGCAACATTCCATGGCTTGTAATGCGAGAGTGCCTTTGCTTGTCGCAATAACACTTTCGATAGGTTCTGTGCTTGTTCAATTTCAGTGTGAACATGATGGAGTTATAAGG
>NC_051400.1:11150068-11150214 GCF_015228065.2 Penaeus monodon
CACATACAAAAAAATGCATGCTATTTTTGCAAAATTGTAATAAAAGTCAAATTAACTGAAAATCTCACCCATTAATTTCAGTGTCAGCAAACCTGAACTTTTTAACCAATAAAACAACCACGAATACCATAACAGAATGGAACAAG
>NC_051400.1:11150301-11150488 GCF_015228065.2 Penaeus monodon
GTTTCCCCCAGTCACGAAAATAGGATTTTATGAAAGACTTTGAATGAATAAATTTACCAGAACGCGTAGAGACGTAAATAGAATTAGCAAAGGTAACGTCGCTCAGAAGATAATCGACGTGTTTTTCTCGGCAACTGTTTGTTCAGTTCCTTTTCGTCTAAATGGAGTTATGCAAGGGAAGAATGCG
>NC_051400.1:11151444-11152046 GCF_015228065.2 Penaeus monodon
CTTGAACCAAAAATTGCCAAGCCATTGCAGAGAAAGCTAGGTATACGTATACCAACAAGATATTGGACGTTTACCTTGAATCAGAATTTTATAGATTGACTTTAAAATTCCAAATTGATATGTGTGTTTAACCTCCCAGGAAATATCTAAGAAACCAATGGAAAGTATATAGACTTTACGATTTTAATAATGCACAGGAAAACACGATTGAATTTTTAAAAGTATCAGTAAGTCCTGATTCGGTCTACAATGCGCACTCTTGCAATTTTAAACCTGTCCATTCTGGAGAATTCTTGACAATCTCGTGGTTATGAAGCAAAATCTTAAATGAAATTCAAACCATATATGGAAATCTTGCTTTTCTTGCTTAGATCTGATCATAGTTTTTTTTAATCTTATCTTACTGATTGTGTTTAATGGTATTCGCGAATTATAGTTATCATTTGAGCTGATTAAGAGATAAACTAAATTGAGAATTCTAGTGAAATGTGACATCAATTGAAATGCGTAATCTAATTAACTAAGAAATCTACTGAACTGCTTGGTTTAAGTTACATACTATTCGCTGATGAACTGAACCATGGTTGATGTTAAAAATGGTA
>NC_051400.1:11153527-11154119 GCF_015228065.2 Penaeus monodon
GCCAAGCCATTGCAGAGAAAGCTAGGTATACGTATACCAACAAGATATTGGACGTTTACCTTGAATCAGAATTTTATAGATTGACTTTAAAATTCCAAATTGATATGTGTGTTTAACCTCCCAGGAAATATCTAAGAAACCAATGGAAAGTATATAGACTTTACGATTTTAATAATGCACAGGAAAACACGATTGAATTTTTAAAAGTATCAGTAAGTCCTGATTCGGTCTACAATGCGCACTCTTGCAATTTTAAACCTGTCCATTCTGGAGAATTCTTGACAATCTCGTGGTTATGAAGCAAAATCTTAAATGAAATTCAAACCATATATGGAAATCTTGCTTTTCTTGCTTAGATCTGATCATAGTTTTTTTTAATCTTATCTTACTGATTGTGTTTAATGGTATTCGCGAATTATAGTTATCATTTGAGCTGATTAAGAGATAAACTAAATTGAGAATTCTAGTGAAATGTGACATCAATTGAAATGCGTAATCTAATTAACTAAGAAATCTACTGAACTGCTTGGTTTAAGTTACATACTATTCGCTGATGAACTGAACCATGGTTGATGTTAAAAATGGTAAGGAT
>NC_051400.1:11155347-11155421 GCF_015228065.2 Penaeus monodon
CACAACTAAGTCAATACTAAATAGATTTGGTAGCCACTCCCATGTTGTTGTGACTAGGATCATTCGTGTGTGCA
>NC_051400.1:11155479-11155938 GCF_015228065.2 Penaeus monodon
CGTGAAACCTTAAACTTGACCCACACTTTTTTCATTCTCCCCTTTTTTACAAAAAAAAGAAAAGAATATGATGATATCAGCTAACATTAAAAAAAGTAAACAGCAAATAAAAAAGGTTTCAAAGCACGTTCCCTAAAATGGGATATCATATCGGAAATTAGATAGAAAGGTTTACCTATATTCGTGGAAAACTATCTTTGCAACGAGACGAGTTAATTTTAAAGGGTGGAAATGTGAATTGCTTACCATCAGTGTTTGTAAAATTACCATAAACGTATATATTGCAAACATAATCTAACTGTCCAGACAGGCAGAAAAGTTTTTACATCTCATTCTCAAACACCGCTCAAAAAAAAACTTAAAAGTTAAATGAAAATCCAAAATTGCAGCTTTGAATGCAAGTGCCTTTACACGTGAAGGGGAGGTGAGAAATTAACGTGCGAGTAGCTTGACCTTCTG
>NC_051400.1:11155992-11156432 GCF_015228065.2 Penaeus monodon
TTTCTGTCTTAAAATGAGAGGCTAAAGATACAAATAAAAAGATATGGCAAGGAGCAGAGTAAGTGCTGTCATGCAGCGAGAGGCAGAGGTACTTCGTGGAGCAAAAGCCAGGGAAATCTTGCACTTGCGACGACCAGGGTCTTCCTGTGCCTGATTGCAGTCGTCCTGAGATGCGCCAGGAATGTTTGACTCACCTTCCGACTCGAAGTTTGTCTTTGTCTAACCAAATGTCAGTGACGCCTCAGTTTGTGGTTTTGTGTTTAGAGTTTGAATAGCATTTACAGGGATGAAGTTTATCACAATGGCAAATATAATACCACGAGGTTGTATGGTTCTAGGCTACATTTGTTCCTCGGGTTGATATCTGTGCTCGAAGCCCGACGTAATAATCACGTTGCCAAGGGGAAGCTAAGCAACACGATCTCTTGCAATTGTTGTTT
>NC_051400.1:11156605-11156989 GCF_015228065.2 Penaeus monodon
GAAATTATTGTTATTTCTTCTTTATCCGTCCTTGGTATATTGTTCAAGGGAGGTTGTTTGGAAGTCTCTAGCTATTTCGGCAAATTCCTTCCTCGAATGATAGTTTTAATTTTATCTGGGAAAACTACGTGACAGCATCTAAGTGATATGATAAAGGTAATATTTCGGTTTGCTCCTGTGGATTCTAGTTACATTTTTCCCGATATTTCTATATTTTTTACACTTCGAAAGCAGATAACTTTATCTTCATGACAGTTCATCAGAGGCTCCAGATGGAAAACTCTCTCGAGATCTAAACATGTAAATAATTTAAGCGCGCCGGCCCTTAAAGTTAAATTAGCAACACAAAAATTAAGAGCAGCATATAATTCACAAGGTAAAGTG
>NC_051400.1:11158988-11159071 GCF_015228065.2 Penaeus monodon
GTAGATACGATAGTGGGTTGGGAAACACCAATAGTGATTATTAACCAACTAGTTCCCTAAGCTCGATAACGTGATGGCACAAA
>NC_051400.1:11161618-11162018 GCF_015228065.2 Penaeus monodon
ATGGCTGTCGAGGAGGGAAGGGGAGATCCCTGGAGGGCGGTGCAACATTGTTGCAATGCAACAACTCTGGTCGGCAATGAAGGTCGTGCATAAGACCTGCCTCGGGAGGAGAGGTTTGGGGCGACGTGAAAGGCAAAATATTTCAACTTATGAAGCAAGAAAGAGGAGAGAAAGGGAATCTACGAAAGAGGGAGGAGGAAGAACAGGTGAAGGAGGAAGAGGAAAACTAAATGGAGGAGGAGGAAGAACAAGTGAAGGAGAAAGAGGGAAGAGCAAATGGTGGAGGAAGGGGAGGTAGAAAGGATTGAGGAAGGGGGAGGGAGGACAGAGAGAGAAGGACTCGGCAGAAAGGGGATTTACGAAGGGTAAAACAAAGGAGATTTTAGGAAGGACGATCTAA
>NC_051400.1:11162049-11162820 GCF_015228065.2 Penaeus monodon
ATAACTTGTAATAAGGAAGAAGGAAGAGCAGAAAGGAGGCTTTTTTTACTTGAAAGAGGGAGAAGAAGGAAGGTGAAGAATCATTATAAAAGAAGAAAAGAAGAGAAGAGAAGAAGGAAGAAAAGAAAAGAAAAAAAAGGAATTAACCAAAAGAAAAAGCAAGAAGGTAAAAAAAAAGGTAGCTTACGAAGAAGAAAAAAGGAAAACAAGGAAAAAGAGGGGGAAAAAAAGAAAAAAAAGAAAAAACAAAACAAAACAAAAGGGAAAAAAACAAAGGAAGAAGGAAACACTTAAGACGAGGAGGGAGATTTCCTCAGGACACAAGGAGGGCAGGAAAGGCAACAGAAGGACGGGAGTGTTAAGAGGACAAAATCCCTGCTTGTCGTGGATTTCTCTGCTTGCTTTCGGGATTTTCAGAGGAACTCGAGGAGACAAGGAGGGAGGACGGGGGGGGGCGCAGGGGGGGCGCAAGGGGGGGGAGAGGATGAGGAGGAGACGGGCGGAGAAGGGAAAGGGGAAGGGGAGGAGAGCGCAGGGAGGGGGGGGCGACGAAGAGGGGGAGAGGGGAGGGGGGAAGGGGAGGAGGCGCAGGAGGCAGGGGGAGAGGGGAAGGGAGAGGGGGAGGGGAAAGGGGGAGGAGGGAAGAGGACAACAAACACGGGAAGAGAGAGAGAGAGAGAAATAGGGTTTCATAGGAAGGAGAGGAAATACTGTGTCTTCTTCACAGGAGAAATAACCCCCACTTTGCTCATTATTCACAGTCCATGATTT
>NC_051400.1:11163630-11163785 GCF_015228065.2 Penaeus monodon
TGTCAAAGAGTAGTATTATTATCTGTTTTTATATCATGCAATGAACAGTTATTAACGCGAAAGTTATACCACCTTTATTAATGCCAGAAAAAAATCAACAAAACAATGAGACGAAAATAAAAGTAAAATATTAAAATGAAAAAGATCATCGTGAC
>NC_051400.1:11163848-11164326 GCF_015228065.2 Penaeus monodon
CCGGGTACAGCCTTCATTTGCCTTTTCCCCGGATTGCAGAATCGAATGACTTCCGACCCACGCCTAAATGGATGGGCTTTTTTAACGCTTATGAAAGCATATGATGCAACGGTAAACACTCGGGAACGGTTAATGATGCAATCAGCTGTAAGCCACAACGAAAGAACACGGGACTTTCGCCCTTAATACCCGAGTCCCGAAAGCTCAAAATGCAAGGATAGTTAAACCGTCCAATATCCCTTCAATGTCTCGAAAGCAGCTGTTTGTTTTCTCAAATGTCATAAAGGCCTTTAAATAAACATATTTCTTTTTTTTTCTTTATTTTACAAGATTTGGTCGCGTTAAAAGTTGGGGAAAAAATTGTTGATTACCAAACTTTTAAGTAAGCTTTGAAATTGTTTAAAGAAAGTTATATCATGTTTCTTGGGATTTTTTCTCCTTTACTCATGGAATGCCAGGATTTGCATCCATTCAGATA
>NC_051400.1:11164833-11165010 GCF_015228065.2 Penaeus monodon
CAAAATCCCTTTATTACCCAAAACCCTTCAATTGAAATTTCATTAAAAAAAAAATATCACAACTGCATCAAAAGCCTGTTCGTTAGTAAGCTCATTACCATATATCCCCAACGCGACGTAATATCAGCTGCTTAAGATTCATAACAAATAACAAGAGCAGAGAAATACAAGGAAAGA
>NC_051400.1:11165159-11165278 GCF_015228065.2 Penaeus monodon
AGAGGAGTAGAAACAAGCATCGGTTTGGCTGCAGCATCTTCTCTCCCTGCTCTTAATGAACCAACTTTGTCCGCAGTGGAACAGCCTGCACGGAGGAGGAGCAGGGAAATTATAATCTA
>NC_051400.1:11165576-11165666 GCF_015228065.2 Penaeus monodon
TTTTAATATAAAGTTTTAAGAAGGGTCGTGCGTCGTTGAATGTTTGAATACGCTTAGGTTGTGGGTGTTATGCAGATGAAAACTTAATTG
>NC_051400.1:11165794-11165913 GCF_015228065.2 Penaeus monodon
AAGGTGGATGCCCTTGCTCAATGGAACACTCATTATGTCACGGCTGAGCAACATGATTGCCCAATTATAGTGTGGGGGTTTCATTTTGTAACCATGCACTGTGTATAGGCTGTATATTT
>NC_051400.1:11166104-11166603 GCF_015228065.2 Penaeus monodon
GCCCCACACATATTACACATGGTCCATACGACTGTAACATTTCCAACGCAATGGCCGTAACCTAGTTGTAAAAAGGCGTCGCAACGCTCCAACGCCCCAGTTCAGCTCTCATGGTCATAGGAGAGAGCTCGTGTCTGGGAGTTAAGAAAATGCAGATCTGTCGTTTGGCCCGAAATTTCCGCTCTCCGACATTCAAATTAGGCAGCCGTTAACTTACGACGTTGCGTGGTGGCCCAGTTCGCAGCGATTTACGATTTACTTTCATGAACTTAAATCCAACTTTCTTAAAACAGTGAGTCCGGAATTCCTACAGCATCTGTCTCCGTGTCGTTTTCTGTACGAAGTCTCGCGTGCTTTTTGAGAACGTGGAGAATGGAGTCAGCGGAAGGTTCTAACTTTGCTGAATCAGACAGAGAAGCCAGGCCGGGAGATAGCTTTTTCCCCCTGCGTTCGCATTGTCGCCACCTTTAAGGGGGAAAATCCATAAGCTAGGGTAACT
>NC_051400.1:11166739-11166844 GCF_015228065.2 Penaeus monodon
ATAATCAACAAAAACCTCGTATCAGTGAGTGCATAGCTATGCTTTCCGGTCCTCGTGCAGCCCGGGCCCTCGCGTCTTGGTTGCATCATTTAAACGAGAAGGTAG
>NC_051400.1:11166903-11167182 GCF_015228065.2 Penaeus monodon
CTGTGACGGGGGTTTATAACGTGGGCAGGTCTGTGATGCTGATGTTTTATGACGTAACAAAGGTCACGGCGTAAGCAGCTCTGTGACATAGACAGGTTTATGATGCAGACAGGTTCATGCCGTAGACAGCTCTGTGACGTAGACAGACTTATGAAAGATAAAGGTTGGTTGAAGGGATCTGACTTTTTTATAGTGAATGAAATATATCTTAAGTAACGAGTTAATCCAGTCTATTCAAATACAGAAAGATGATATAGGAAACATAATCAACCCCGCTCC
>NC_051400.1:11167585-11167859 GCF_015228065.2 Penaeus monodon
TGAAGAAAAGTAGGCAACTCTTCTCTAGAATGGACTGCAGTAAGGTGGTGCGAGAAAGAACTTTTATTCTCTGTGGACTCTTGTACCTACAAACACCACCACGATACTTCCAGCATGAGCCCTCGTATGGCAGTGGAGGTTGGTGGACTAAAGAAGGGAGCGATCTGCAAAGTACTGCTCTGCGATCCTCGTATCATATGTTAGTAGTTTCTTAGATTTGGATAAATTATCAGAAAAAATAAAGTTAGATCTGCATATTTTATTCGCACACTCA
>NC_051400.1:11168091-11168428 GCF_015228065.2 Penaeus monodon
AACACTAACAAAGAAAACACGGTCTAGGAATTTCAAGACCCCATTAAAATAGCCTTAAATATTCCAATATCGATAAACACATCTTTTCATCACGTAATGGTTTGCAATTTGTGTCACTTTATAAATTGGATCAAGAGGCTGTCACACCATTTTTTTCTATAAACTATAAATATAATTTTCGTAACACGCACTCTCCCATGCATGCTCTATATATCACATTAAACGTTCGATAATGTCAGACACATTCCACATTACTTTCTTGAAATACAGACTGCAGTTTGTATCCTATGAAAAGTAGATTAATAAATAAAAAAATTCTAACATTCCGCTCTTTCCT
>NC_051400.1:11170248-11170444 GCF_015228065.2 Penaeus monodon
ACTGCACAGAAGCCCCCGTATGATTCGGCCATTTTTTCCAGCAGCGATGCCTCTCATATTTCACGGCAGGAGAAGCCGAGATATTTGGCCCGCGTGTGAGTCGGCTGGACGGCACGAGATTTATTTCTCGAACCTCCAACGAGGGGAAAAAGTCTCCCCTGCCACTCAGCCTGAGTTAGCTGGCAGTACTTTTCCG
>NC_051400.1:11170758-11170937 GCF_015228065.2 Penaeus monodon
CTGTTTACATAAGGTTCAGGAAGCCCACAGGAAGACCAGGTAACCTCCCACCCTATTCAACACGATGCTGTAAGTCTGTAAGTGAAATGGTGGGAGCTATTTTTCATCCCAACGACTGTCTTTCTCTCTCTGTTGTGGTCTTCTCTCACGGCACTGACCCGTTCGTCAGAGATTTTTAT
>NC_051400.1:11171188-11171270 GCF_015228065.2 Penaeus monodon
GGTGCCACTGCATTGCCACGCCGACCAGTGCAATGTTCTTGTTGCTTTCTTTCCCTAATTACCCCCAATGCGGCGGTCGTTT
>NC_051400.1:11171336-11171469 GCF_015228065.2 Penaeus monodon
ACTAAAAATAGCCTGGGGGGGGGGGGGAGTAGCTTCGCGGGGATTAGCTTCTCTTGCTATCAAAGCTAAAGGTCTTTCTGGCTTTCTCTTTTTCCTAGTTTTTTCGATTTCGTAAACAGAGGAAGAGGCGAAG
>NC_051400.1:11171905-11172141 GCF_015228065.2 Penaeus monodon
CTTACTTCTTATATTCCTTTCTATTCACTCATCCAATACCAAGACAGATATTTGTTTATTTAACCTTTATATAGAAATGGGTGAGTAAAGTTGTCCACCTGCTCGTCTTCCAATCAATTCCTTTATGTCTTGCAGTGCAACCCCCTGTCTACTTACCTGTGTCTGTCGATCCGATATTGATTACCTATCTGCTTAACTAACTACCTGTCTACCTTCTCCTTTGCCGACCCCTATGC
>NC_051400.1:11173145-11173300 GCF_015228065.2 Penaeus monodon
CCATGCATAGCACTTTCTTCCTACCAGCCCAAGCAAGGGGATAAGTCTCATGCAGGAGGCGAGGTAACGAGATTGCTGTGAGAAAAGGGTATTTAGGAGACCTGGGAACAGGAGGGGGGGGAGTGGTGAGAGGGGAGTGGTATGGAGGAGAATTA
>NC_051400.1:11174292-11174362 GCF_015228065.2 Penaeus monodon
TGTGGGGAAGGCCGGAGTGTTGTCCAGGACTGATATTTTCGAGCCGAGTGAGTTGGGTCAAGACAGAACT
>NC_051400.1:11174385-11174520 GCF_015228065.2 Penaeus monodon
CGTAACTTTTTTTTTATAGAAAACCGTGTCTCGATGTTCTCTGTGGCTAGTGAGTGTTTAGACCTTGTGCGGAATAGTGACTTGGCTAATCGACTGTGTTAATCATCTATTTATCTATTGGAATAAACGTGTAGC
>NC_051400.1:11174823-11176156 GCF_015228065.2 Penaeus monodon
AGCCACGACGTGTAGCCTTCTAAATGTGCATTTTAGCAAACGTATGCGCTTTACAGAACCAGAAGATGTCAGCGTGTTATCGATGTTCCGTTTTATAACATTATTTTGATGAATATTTCAGTGGAACGTAGAAACAACAAATGCTCGCTGAAGAGGAGAGCAATTAAATGCACTGACATTATCAAAGGTGATTGTGAAAGTGAAATATAACGGCCATATTAGGTGTTAACTGTTCGCTTATCATTTATTCATGTATGTCTTCTTGTTCTCGTTTTTGTCCATTCTCTATTCCTTTTTTTAAAAAACTTTTCCGTCTGTAGAGTAATTTTAAGTGTAATGTAGTTATTTTGATGGTGGTCATTGTGTTTAAGTATTGCTGTAATATATATGCTCAGTTTATCATCATTATTCATTGAATTTTTGATGTTCGTTGTTTGATGTTTCCCATTTGTTAAAATTTTGCATACTCTGGGTGTTGTTGCTATAGGTGTGTAGATGCGTTGAAACTGTTCAGTGTTAACATGTATTAATGCAGGAATTCATTGTTAATTGTATGAGTAAAATGGAATAACGAGGCTGCTTGCACTAATGATGCCAATTTTAACGACCTATCTTGTAATTACTAGTCATAATACAATGTAACAAAGATAAAATGACGGTTCGTGTGATTATACTAATACGACCTGATATATATATTTATATTTTCAAAAAAATTGGTGTACGTGCCTACACCTTTATGACTGAAACTGGAAGCCACCCTGATTGACGTAATAATGAACGCCTTCAGTGGGTCCAGGGTACACAATGTAGTTAGAGAGCGTGTTAGTGCCATTAAGAATAGACGTAAGACCCACTAATAGCCGTGGCAGCTGCAATACAAGTAATGGCATTGGCAGTGCCACTTCACCCAGGAGAGGGCTTTTGTGTCAGTGGGGAGACAGTGCCAGGGCCATTTACTCGAGTGAAGGTACTGCTGCAGAAAGGCAGGAAATTTGGCCAAGGAAAATGGGAGAAGAAGGGGAGAGGGGGAGAAAAGAGAAGGATAGATAGATGGGTTGATATGTTACTGGTAGATAGATAGATACTCCATAGGCATTGTATACATAGATAACAACTAGACAGGTATTTCTTAAGGTGATAGATACGATATAGACAACTAAACGTAACACAGATAGTTCGATATTGAACAGAGCGATAAAAAATATTTATTCTCGGGACAGATGGAAATATATCGAATAGACTGAGATATCACAGGTAGACAGACACCCAACAACAGTACTGCAGAAGGGAAGAACTGATGAAGGGAGGGTAAGGGTCAGGGAAGGAGGGGCAT
>NC_051400.1:11176226-11176291 GCF_015228065.2 Penaeus monodon
CATGGAAAAAAAATATGGAGAAAGGAAAAGGCAGGTGAGGGACAGAGAAGACGTGTACGGAGAAA
>NC_051400.1:11176331-11176428 GCF_015228065.2 Penaeus monodon
CATAGAGCATAGGAAGGGAACTGATAGTGTTTCCACGTTGGTGACAAAGGCCCAGCGCGTATACAGTGCATGGCAATCACACTAGAAGCAGAGTTAT
>NC_051400.1:11176639-11176756 GCF_015228065.2 Penaeus monodon
TACCGCAATGCGCACCGTCCTTCAATAACAGGGGTTAATATTTAGCGATATTTCAGACGTAGAATCTTAGGGTCATGTAAGGGGGGGGGGGCAGTAAGAGGCCTCCATAGGGGAAAA
>NC_051400.1:11178620-11178943 GCF_015228065.2 Penaeus monodon
ACGAATTTAAGAATATGAGATCATGGATTTCGAAAATGTCGAACACCTTCTGCTCCAAGAAAATATAAGATGACGTAATCCTGTGTGTTACACGGATAAATTCCAAAAGCTGAGGCAGCCTGTCTAAAGATACTTTATGATTTCCTGCGATAAAAGGAATCAGAATAATAATCAACAAAATGTAACATATATTGAAATCAATTTAGAATTAATGAACTTCAGTCCAACAAACAAAACAATTGTCAT
Organism: Penaeus monodon; assembly: GCF_015228065.2. NCBI lineage: Eukaryota > Metazoa > Arthropoda > Malacostraca > Decapoda > Penaeidae > Penaeus > Penaeus monodon. The sequence continues at coordinate 11,178,867 of NC_051400.1, forward strand.
GTAAAAGTGGCAGGATTTTTTACGATATATGATAAAATCATCATGTCTTTACTATGAAATATTTATATTGTGTATAT
>NC_051400.1:11179065-11180078 GCF_015228065.2 Penaeus monodon
TATATTTTCATACAGATATATTTCATCAGAGTAAATTTGCAAGGTGAACAGATTGAGAGAGCAGACAAATGGAGCATTGTGAAGGACGTTCAATGCAACATGCAGACTTCTGTGAATTCGACAGTGAATTAATTACGATCTTGTATCTCGTTATTGGAAATAGTAAGGGTAAATAAAGCCTTATAGGAAATATATGCATAATAGCTAAAGGCTTCTAGGGTGTATCTTGTAAAATATGGATGGTGAATAAGGGTTTACGAATGCGTTTAGAAGATTTATAATAATGAGATTTTTTTCAGAAAATTTGTACAGTGGTTGAAAGTATATTGGAATTATTCGGAAATATATACATAATGGTCAGAGGTACTTATTTCGTATGTTAGAATTCTGTATGATTGTCGAAAGTGTATATGCAGTATATGCAATTTGTATATAAAAATTGTTGTAAATGTACTATCTATGATCGCACACGCTCATTTGCATATACTCTTTCCAATTTCATAAAACACTGCTTTGCAACATACTGCACATTACATACATTATGAGAAAACTGCAATTATACAGAAGAATTACAGAAACGCAGCCCCAGAGGTCCATATAAAGGAACAGATTGCTAACTGTAATTCCTCTGGTTAGTTTCCACAAAGACTCGTAAAGCTAAGAACCTGAGATTATTGTCTAGATCATCCATATTCAAAGGGAATCACAATCAACGGAAATGCAGTAGGAATTACAGTCCGCGTTAGACATTATCTGTCGTGTGTGTAAGTATTAACTGCTTTGCTATTTACACTAATGAACTTGAGTGTAATATCCCAAATTTTAAAGGTTTATGGGACTGTAAATAATAAATTGCAACGAGAAAGAAATGTTGTTATTACTGTTGTTATAATGGACACATTTATGGTATGTATATTATTACCACATATGTATGCAAGAGGCATAACAAAGGGAGAACTTGGTTTGCAAATCGATTTAGCTGCAGGCTTTGTTTCTCCATGGAATGCGCTCAT
>NC_051400.1:11180744-11180899 GCF_015228065.2 Penaeus monodon
TTCTCTTAGCTAACTCCTCTGTTCACGGCTGAATAAGTTAATATAAGACAGATGGTAAAGACCATTTTTTTTTTACCTATCTCATATCGTTATATTCATTATAAAAGGGATGTACCTGGTGATTTAAGATGACGCAGTCTTTCTGGTCTGTGACG
>NC_051400.1:11181032-11181199 GCF_015228065.2 Penaeus monodon
CCTCTTTCTCTCTGCCCATTGATGGACTGAACTAGGAAAACGAGTTTGCTGTTAGTTAAATAAAAAAAAAATAAATGTAGAGGAGACAGGCCTTTCAGAAACGCGAGTTCGTGGTAAAATTAATTTGAATTAAATTAGACACAGGTTGTGGGAAGTTTGGAATGGGT
>NC_051400.1:11184059-11184156 GCF_015228065.2 Penaeus monodon
GCTTTCGGTGGCATGTCTCGGGGACTTTGCACTGAGGGAAAAGTGTCCTCGATTTCTAATATTTATAACTGCGCGCTCGCCGGCATTTCCAGTTTGC
>NC_051400.1:11184489-11184655 GCF_015228065.2 Penaeus monodon
GGGAGGCCCGACCCCCCCCCCACCGGCCCGAGTGCCACGCCGAGCGAAAGATTGCCTCGTGAAAATAACATGAGGCATATTACGTGCCAGAAAAACGGAGGCCGCCCGCGTTTCTATGGGCGTGCGGGCGGGTTCCCGGATGACCCCACACGCAGGGCGCCCACGC
>NC_051400.1:11185154-11185368 GCF_015228065.2 Penaeus monodon
AAAAAATTGAATTCCCCATTTCCGCTGTTCGTGAACAGGTCTGAATAAGGAATGAACAACTTCCACACGCTAGTTAGCTACCTATTGATCAAGGACATTTTCTGGTTAGCTCTAACGAATACTTGCATACACACAATATACAACCAGTTCCCTTCCTTCTTCGTCAGCTGTAGACGACAGAATGCTTACAAGGCCTGAGGTGTGGCAGGAAGAT
>NC_051400.1:11185873-11186003 GCF_015228065.2 Penaeus monodon
TTATAATTGTAAAACAATGTTATACGATGTAAACAGCTGGCGCCGCTTTTCCAGTGCGCAGTTCACTTATTATGTCAGTCTTTATATTATTACTGTAAGAATGATAAATAGTGTTATGCGTCTCGACCTG
>NC_051400.1:11186692-11186971 GCF_015228065.2 Penaeus monodon
TTAAGTCCGGCGCAACTGCCAGTCCCCGGGGTGGTGGAGCTATCGCAAGCCGTCGCATTTCGCATCTAACTTAATCTCTGCCATTAGGGGGAAAAAATAATGGCGCTGCTCTAAGCCACACGGTAGTTATAAATATCTTGTTCCACGCTACGGCTTTGCAAGAAGCGCCTGTGCTCTTTTCCTTTTGTTGAGGGAGGAAGAAACGAGTTCGTGTTTTATTTTTCATTTTTTGTGCATTTTATTTTATTTTTTTCTATCTCTCTATTTATCTATCTTTTT
>NC_051400.1:11187050-11187505 GCF_015228065.2 Penaeus monodon
ATGTTACTGTCTTTTTTAGTTCATGCGAGTCTGAATTTTAGGGTGACGAAAGGAGAAATACAGTCAATGTTGCAAGTCTTAATCTTTATTTCTTTTCCGTAGTTCTGTATTCCCATTACTCTTGAAATTCCGTATTTACCCCTTCCACGAATATTATTTTCCCTACTGCTTATATGCTCACTTTTATACTCGTCAAATGGGCTCCCTGTAGATTACTTGAATGGCACTAATATTGTCACGTGTATATAGGGATATCTGCTGGGAAATCAATGAAGTCTGATGCCGTAGTGGAAAAATACTGAATGAAAAAGAAACTCACTGATAATCCAGTAACGATCAATGAATGGCAACAAATAATCAATGACATGAGGTTTGGCTATGTACAGGCATGAGTAAAAATCCTTCTTCAAATATGATTCCAATTCGACACCTAAATAATGCTTATATGTGTATGA
>NC_051400.1:11187673-11187801 GCF_015228065.2 Penaeus monodon
AACCATAATAATGACAATGATTACTGTAGAAGTCTGTCTCAGAGAGGTGTAAATTAGTGTCACAGTAGGACAGGTAGAATAATTTTAATCTTCTTCTGGACAGGTACGGAAAATGTTTTTATGGGTCA
>NC_051400.1:11188123-11188487 GCF_015228065.2 Penaeus monodon
GGCTATACAAGATACTATCCTGAGACGAAATTCCTGCGTGTTTGTCAGCGGCATCTAGAAATGTTACCTGGAATGACAATTTCTCATCTAGCATTCTCTTGTACAAAAATGTATAAAACCTTATCTAATTCGAGTTATTCCAAAAGACAGCCATTTCCGAAAACAAAGGGAATGGAGCGTACGTTTATATATTACACACTGTGTTGTTTATGCTCTTGCTAAATAACCTTTGCCAAGCATACACGACGCGACTCTGGAGGTTAATTATTGATTGAGAGAAAACCCGGGTCTGCTGTGTGACTTCTGTTTATTTTGCTGCTGTTCTTCTGATGACCTTTGTGTCCCTCGATAATGGTTACCTATA
>NC_051400.1:11189564-11189783 GCF_015228065.2 Penaeus monodon
CACAGAAAAAAATGAATAAACGGTTATACAAAAAGGAAGAAAAGCATGAATGGACCTAAATGAACACAAAGACGGCCAAAGGAGAACGAACTGAACAGAGCTCAGTGGGTTTCACGGCAACTCGAAGCCGTGAAACTTCGAGTCTCGTTTTCCCCATTTGGTTTGCAAACGAGAGCCTTAATGTAATTATAGTGCGTGGCCAAAAATAGAGATTGGCAT
>NC_051400.1:11190075-11190374 GCF_015228065.2 Penaeus monodon
GAGACCCTCAGTTGCTAAATAGACTTTGGTCTCCTTCTAACCCAAAGCCCTTAAAGGGAACTTCCCCCACTGTCGATACTTACTGGCTGTAAAGCGTAATAAAACTAGCAGTATTTGAGGGCTTAGCTTACATTTGCTGTATCTGGTTTATGTTTATTCTTTCTGAATGATGATATGCGATAGGATCATTATCGTTTTTTCCTTATATAAGATATAAACATACAAATACAAACACACATTGTAAATGTGTGTTTGTTTATCTCTAGCTATGTTTATATCCATCTTATTCTCTGGCCATT
>NC_051400.1:11190408-11190521 GCF_015228065.2 Penaeus monodon
AGCGTTTGTCCAGGTAGAAGTTCGTGTCAGACAGGTGAGAGCTACTGTCAGAGCAGGACAGGTAGAATTTCGTAGGAACATGTTCTACTGGATGGGTAGAAAGAAATGTTAGC
>NC_051400.1:11190917-11191194 GCF_015228065.2 Penaeus monodon
ACATTCCCAAACCCACAAATCTAAATATTAAAACTCCTCAAAGCAAACGAAACATTGAAATCATCCACCAATCTTCCGAAATATATTTAGTTCATTAGCGTTTCATCACAGCAAGCCTTTTTCACTTGCTGCAGAGAGTTGTCGCCGATTTTTCTGACGAGGCCCCATAAAAGCAAGGGCCAGAGAAGGGCCACACTTCGCTGCAGCTGTAACCCTAAAACAGGTGGAGCAGCATCTTCGCAGGGAACTGTGGGTGCAGCTGTCTTTCAGGAGATTT
>NC_051400.1:11191696-11191856 GCF_015228065.2 Penaeus monodon
ATTCCCTTTACGTGTGTTCTGTTCCTCATTCCCAGCGAGACGAGAGTGTGAGATTTTTCTTTTTTTCTACCTTTTCTTTTCGTTAGAATGAGATGCTGATTGTTATAATGAAGGTTTCATGGAAGATCCGTTTTTATTATTCCCACCTTCTTCCCACCTT
>NC_051400.1:11192071-11192270 GCF_015228065.2 Penaeus monodon
GTTCCGTGGCCTTAATTCTCGCCATTTGGGGCCAAAGCCGCCCGCTGCCAGAGGCTCAGCGAAAGTCCTTCGAATGAATGAATGAGGAACAGGTAAATAAGGGAATAAGGAAACGATGAGTGAATAATTAAGAAAACAGAGGATAATGAATAATCAGGTAGGCGAGGATGTAGATCAGTGGATAATTAGCGGTTTATTG
>NC_051400.1:11192302-11192545 GCF_015228065.2 Penaeus monodon
GGGATTTTTTTTTCTGTTTGTGTTTGGTTTTGTTTCGTGCTTTTTTCTTTTCTTTTTTTTTGCTTGTTTTTGTTTTTGTTTCGTGTTTATTGCTTGTTTTTTGTTTTTTTGTTTGTTTTTTGTTTTTTTTTTGTTTTTTGTTTCGTGTTTTGGCTTGTTTTTTATTTGTTTCGCTTGTTTATTTGTCTATCTGTTTAGTCGTCCTTTCATTAATTCATATTTTTACTTGTTAAATTGCTTAGG
>NC_051400.1:11193707-11193807 GCF_015228065.2 Penaeus monodon
ATCCACCAATTTTATTTTTTCCAGAATTCCCACACCAAAATATGAGTACGTCTCTGCAAAAAGACGACCAGTCACATATAGTTTTGTCACTAATACCTAT
>NC_051400.1:11194352-11195143 GCF_015228065.2 Penaeus monodon
ATTGCTTATTTACTTAATAATTTATAATCTGCTTACTTTCTCGCCTCCCTAACTGCTAATGAAATGATCCTGTTTTCTTAATCACACATTCCTTACTTGCTTATTCTTTCCTCGTTTACATGTTCATTTATTTACAAATTCCGTTATCTACCAGCTATTAATTCTTGGCTTTATCAAATTATCTCTTATATATGTTATTTTTTTATCATACGTTTGTTCGTTTTTGTTTTTGATTTGTTTTTATCCATTGTTTATTTACTTTGTATTTTCTTGTTTTTGTATCAGTTTTTTGTATCAATTTCTTATTAATTTATCAATCATGCAATTTATTATAATGTATGTTTACATATAATTTACATTTTTATACAGTTATTCTGTGTTTTTATCTTTATTAGTTATTTACTACACTTACCCATGCATACACGTATGTCTTATCTATTTTATTATATATTCTTATACACCCATTTTCTATATATTCATTTACAAGCACCTATTTTTTACTCGTGACACTTATTCATTATATATATTTCATCTATTAAATTATCCACTTATTTATCTCTCTCTTTATTTCCCTATGCAATTTCCTTTACAAAATGACAGCTATGTTATCTTTCCACGAGATTTCAAGATAATATTGATGCATCTGCACAGCATCAACAGCCGGAAAAATCTAATCTAGGACTAATGGCATTTGGCAGCGAACTGTCTTTTTAATTCTTTATAATGAGGTATTGATTGTTTTAATCAAGGTTTCAGGGAAGATCCGTTTTTATTATCCCCTTCCTCCTCGC
>NC_051400.1:11196818-11196895 GCF_015228065.2 Penaeus monodon
TTCGTTAGAATGAGATATTGGTTCTTTAAATCAAAGTTTCGTGGAGACGTTTTTATTATTCCCCCTTTCCTCCTTCC
>NC_051400.1:11197219-11197324 GCF_015228065.2 Penaeus monodon
TCCTTGCTCCTCCTCCTCCTTCCCCTTTCCTTTTCTCTCCTTTCTTGCACCATCTCCTCCTCTGCTTTTCCCATCCCTCTTCTATCCATTCTTCCTGTTGTTTCA
>NC_051400.1:11197484-11197635 GCF_015228065.2 Penaeus monodon
GTTATGACAACTCTTCCTCCTCTCTTCCCCATCTTCTCCATTCTTTTCACACTCCTTCTCCTTCTCTTCTTTTCTTTTCTTATCCTCCTTTATCTTGATCCTCTTTTTTCCTACTCCTCCTCCTTTCCCCTTCCTCTCGGTTCCTTTCTTG
>NC_051400.1:11197690-11197974 GCF_015228065.2 Penaeus monodon
CTCTTCTCTCCTCTCTTGCCTTGCTCCTCCTCCTTTATCCTCCTTTATCTTTTTCCTCGTCTTTCTTCCTGTAGCACCTCCTCCTCCTCCTCCTCTTCCTCCTCCGCCCATCGCCCCGCCCATCGCCCCGCCCATCGCCCCGCCCATCGCCCCGCCCATCGTCGTGACCTCGACCTGTCAAGCGCCTCCCTTTCGGCACCGGATCTTCCCTCCTCAGGCTGACACTCGCTGACATCGCCCGGCTGTCCGATTTCTTCCGACGTCACCGCGAATTCTGACGTCCC
>NC_051400.1:11198579-11198739 GCF_015228065.2 Penaeus monodon
AGCCATGCACAGTGAACCCGCCGTGATCAATAACAAGCTCTCTATATTGATTGATTAAACCAATACGGGTCCCACATACCGCTTCGGACTCTCGCTTAATGTGGGTCGTTGTTCCATGTGGCCTTGGCTCATGTGGTGGGCCCCTGCTCTTCTCCCATGC
>NC_051400.1:11198817-11198975 GCF_015228065.2 Penaeus monodon
CTGTCTTCTCCTATGTTGCATATCTTTTCTCTCCTCCTGTGTTACGTATCTTTTTTGTCTCAACCTATGTTGTGTGTATCTTTTTTCTCTCCTCCTGTGTTGCGTATCTTTTTTCTCCCCACCTATTTTGTGTATATCTTTTCTTCTCTCCTCCTATG
>NC_051400.1:11199025-11199108 GCF_015228065.2 Penaeus monodon
CAGCCCAACACAAGGGGATGTCACGAGCGCGGACGGTCGCCCTCTTTCGTTGCTTTCGTGGTATTGCTTGTTAGTGAGGGTAG
>NC_051400.1:11199433-11199793 GCF_015228065.2 Penaeus monodon
CGTGTGCTTACCATGATGTGTCTCCGATAATACCACGTCCTATTCTGTACCTGCTACTGTCTATACTAAATAATGAACCTATAACTATATATTTTAAAACTATAACTTAAAGACTTAAATTGCGATTTCGTGTTATATCCCCGAAACTCCATCTCCCATTTATTTTGCAGAGCAAGTCTATAATATTTGGAATCAATAGGTCTTCTCAAGTCCCTTTTACACTTTTACACTCTATACCAACTTTCTGACAATAAATCGATTTTTATTCTGACTCCAAAATTGGCATCCGAGCCAAATTAAATGTTTCGAAAGAATGCCAAAACTAATTACATCAAGGAGTGAGATATAGAATCTTATATG
>NC_051400.1:11200098-11200260 GCF_015228065.2 Penaeus monodon
TGCGTTCCCCTCTTTCGTATCATGTGACCCCACTTCTCGTCGAGTTGTTTCCCCTCTGCGCAAAATAGAATCGTTTTTTATTTTCTTTTATTTTCCTCGTCTCTTATTTCACTGCACGCCTATTTTCTCGTCATAGACGCTTGACTTCCTTCCTCTGTACCT
>NC_051400.1:11200300-11200573 GCF_015228065.2 Penaeus monodon
TTCTCCTGATTTCCGTCTCCTTTCTTTCATCGTCTCACTAAAGGCTTGTTGCATCGTCCATTTTTCTTCTCGTGGCGGGAAATATTTGTTTTCTTCTATGCTTATTTTCCCATTATTTCGTCACACGTGTCTAAGGCAACTTTTGACTTTTTTATATAACAAAGTTTTCTTTTTTTCACTGTATTTTTTCATTGCATTATTTTAGTTACTTGGTTATTCATCCGCCTTTAAGTTTTCTCTTCTTCTGTGTGCATTCATTCCTTGTACATTCGT
>NC_051400.1:11200862-11201120 GCF_015228065.2 Penaeus monodon
GTTTTCTTTTATTCGTGCTTCTCCCCCTCATTCTTATCCTCGTGTAAGACTGCAAGATTGCAGGATCATTCATGCAACCCATAATCACTGTCTTATTATGGTAAATCATTCAAAATTCGTTCATCATCAAGGGTCGCTTCTCCTGGGTATTAACTTTATGAATCTCTGTCATGACTTTGTAATTTCTTCGGCAACCATATCCATTATGGCAAAAAGGAGACATATGTTTTGTATCATTTAAAAAGATACAACGGTCGA
>NC_051400.1:11201392-11201974 GCF_015228065.2 Penaeus monodon
CGCTAAGATTAAGATAATAAAGTAAACACAAACAAACACAGACTAACCTTGACTCCAGTGTATGTTGACTCTTAGATTACCTTTGCTCTTGTTGCTGTTTCTGCAATGTTGAAAAGGGAACGCTCGACATTTTATATTACCTTCCATAGTTTATTTCATTTTATTCCCAAAACAAATAGTATTATTATTACTCAAACTAACCCCAAAGACCACCCAGTGGCGGTAGCTCATTACCGTGTAAATAAACTGTAAATCACACTCGTCAATGTTTGAATATTTATTGTCATTAGCATAGTAGTGTTGTGAAAAATGACTGTCCTCTTTATTTGATAATAGTAATTATCAAAAATAGTAATTAGTGTATAATTTTTATTGATTTGATGTTACTATTACTGGTTCCTTTAATTTTAGTATAGTGAATTACCTGGAAATGATCCTTAATTATGAATTAGTATCTGATATTAGTTCAGAGGTAGATAACGTAAACAAACAAAATAGATCTAAGTGAAAAATGCAGTATATTGGCAAATTATTTTGTTTCTTGGATCTTCTGAGAATAAAAAAAATCGAGTGACACGTATA
>NC_051400.1:11202284-11202703 GCF_015228065.2 Penaeus monodon
CGCCATTGGATAAATCGTATATACTGTATCTATCACACCATTCATGCCTCGACAAGCCAAAGCATACAGCCATTACATGATCCCATATAATCAGCAGAATTTATGGTATTTACGGCAACCAACTTCAAAGCACATATTTTCCCCTTTAAATTAGCTTTCCTCGGTAGTGACCGTCTATCAACAGATGAAAAAAAGGATAGAAGAAATTTTTTCATTTATATGATATATGAAAGCACTAATGCAACGGACCTTTAATAATTCAATAAATACTATATAGTGAATGCACGATTGCAAAGGCACATCGGAGCAATAAATCCTAATTAACAACCTATTGTCATTCAGTCCAATATTTCAGGGTTGCACAACTGGCGTGTAAATTAAATTAATCATTTTAAATTGGGTGCCAAAAATAACCGATT
>NC_051400.1:11202900-11203153 GCF_015228065.2 Penaeus monodon
GTAATCATAAAGAGAAATAAAGGGAAAACAGGTCCTGACCTCACAAAGCCGGTTGTGGCCGCTTGAGGGGAACGCAATAATTATCCTCATCATTTCCCAACAAACTCCGTCCTTTCGCCAGAATCCAAAAGCGCGGCGGCCACATCTCAAAACCTGTTCATAGCTGTTTCAGAGCGACCCTGTGTTAGTTTCAGGTGTGTTAGGATGGGAGAGGGTTTATGATCAAAGCTGAGTTCTCTCCCCGGCTCTCAGA
>NC_051400.1:11203338-11203502 GCF_015228065.2 Penaeus monodon
CATGTTGTTCAAAGTGATACATTTAACCGCGTCTAAAGATTATTAACAACTGTTTCGTAATCAATATTGACATGTGTGAAAACAACATAATTGATGTTGCGCATGGCAAAAACACGTGTCAACCAAACACGTGGTTATTTTGATCGATTGCATCATAGTGTTTT
>NC_051400.1:11203541-11203759 GCF_015228065.2 Penaeus monodon
TTAGTTTTTTTCAACTGCATCGTTTGTCGTTTGTCTGTGTATCTGAGGATAAGGAGGAGTGTATATGTACATGAACATATACTTACGATTTATCGAATCTGGTTTGATGAGACTTCTGTGAAGTAAGTCGTTATAGAAAAGGCTGTAGTATATCATAAATTTCACATCTCATAGCAATCTCGTTGGGAAAAAAAAATATTTCTACCGTTGTATTAATA
>NC_051400.1:11203899-11204072 GCF_015228065.2 Penaeus monodon
ATCATGAACCACATATCCAAGAGAAATAAATAGCTTTGGCCATTAAGAAAATGGAAATTGATAATCCCAAAGAGAAGCAATTTCTGGATACGGTTTTTCCTATCGATGCAAAATGATTAACTGATAAAAAGGATGTAGCAATTTAGTCATGTTTTTACTTCCTGCCTTGCCTA
>NC_051400.1:11204396-11204578 GCF_015228065.2 Penaeus monodon
CGACTTAAGGTTTCATCCTGGTGTGTACGTATATGTTTTGTAGGTAATGGAAAGCATGAGTTGCACTGCAATATGGTTAATGCTTCTGGATAATTTTTATTTAGGTTTGCTCAATGAAACCAGAAGCAACCAAGCTCATGAATTGTTAAAACCTGGCGTATTCATGGCAATAAAGAATACAG
>NC_051400.1:11205023-11205608 GCF_015228065.2 Penaeus monodon
GCAAGCCAGTTATTGCAAGCTGGCGACACTGACCCTGACATCATCCCCATCGCGTATTTTGCCATATTGTGCTCCTACGCTGCAGTATTTTTCAGACAGCATATTACAACACTCTGGTGCAATTTCGAATGAATTCTCTTAATGTCAGAGAATATTTTCATTACTTCGGTGACCTGGAATTTTACGATTTCTTGAACGCAGTATAGCTGATGACATTTCTCAACGAGTCAATGGCATCCACACCCTGAAATCAGTATTAAAAATGAAAAGAATAAAAACATCTTTTTTTTATCAACACTGCACCCACGTAGGATATTCGCATTCATCATTCCAATTTCCTGTAGTTCTGTATAGTGGCACCTTGTTTTTAAGCACATTTTTCTTTGTGGCATTGATACAGCAAATGTGTACTGAGGGAATATAATATTTGAGCACTAAAAAACTAGAGAAACTTTTTGCGCTTCATAATGAAAATCTGCAGATAAAATGTACACACACACGTCAATGACACGCGAAAAGAAACAAGTGTATATGAGTAGTGTATATATGCACAAAGATTATGTGTACATATACATACATACTTAC
>NC_051400.1:11205886-11206220 GCF_015228065.2 Penaeus monodon
AAACATAAAATACTCGTACACTATACACTAGTCATTACCAGATGAACTATAGCTTATATCTTGAAAGCGTGGCATGGAACTGTCCCATTTCTCAGCAATATAGACAAGTATTTCATACTTTATAAGGAGTCTCTATTGATCATTCCTTTGTGAGAAAATTATAAGCACACAAAACGGGTCGGGGCGATGGAAATATTCATGAACTGCTTGGCCGAATGGTCCGAAAAAGGAAAACAATTTTTCATACATACAGTCTTTTTATTTTCGTAATTTTCTTCGTTTCAAAACGGAATAGAAATTAGTTTTGATGACAATGATCCGCAGTTTGTTTTCC
>NC_051400.1:11206779-11207375 GCF_015228065.2 Penaeus monodon
GGGGGCCCGGTTTTTCTTTAGGTGTTAAGCCTGGTGTTCTGTTTTTGTTAGAAGCCTGGGTTGTGTAGGTGTTAGAGCCGGGTGTTCTGTAGGTGTTAGAGCTGGTTTTGTGTAGGTTGAGCCGGGTTTCTGTAGTTTAAGCGTGGTTTTTGTGTAGGTGTTTGACCCTTTTTCTGTAGTGTTAGAGCCGGGTGTTCTGTAGGTGTTAGAGCCTGGTATTGTGTAGGTGTTAGAGCCTGGTGTTCTGTAGGTGTTAGAGCCGGGTGTTCTGTAGGTGTTGGAATCATGGAGAATTTCTTCAACAATACGCTTGAGAACCATGGACTGCGCCTGAAGAATCATGCACGAACAAGTTTGTTCTGTAGATAGATAAATGAATATTCTACATCGCTTGTTATATCCAGTTTGAATTATACAGTAAAGCAGGTAAGTCTCACGATAAAAAAGATTTCACAACCATGTTTTGGTAATCAATGTCGGAAATGTGTGTTTCTATTGTGAAGGGATTTAAGCACCAGGAAAGGCACTAGAGAGTTTATGAGAATTTAAAAGGAAAGGTATGAGCGAGAGGGAGGATGTTCACAGTGCAAGGGAGA
>NC_051400.1:11207402-11207515 GCF_015228065.2 Penaeus monodon
ACATTTGTTGCAATGAACAATGAGGGTGTGACCTACTCATATCGGTTAGATATGTTTATTTTCTGTTGTTATCGTTGTTGGTATTACTGTGTGTGTGTCATGTGCATTTCTTC
>NC_051400.1:11207733-11207866 GCF_015228065.2 Penaeus monodon
ATTCACACACACACAGAGCTCTAACAGGGTGCAGTGATATGCGGCAGGGATGATGTTAAGATAAGATTATGGTTGTATGAAATACCGCGATGGTAGTTGTTTACGAGACTGGTAAATGACGAATTGATGAATA
>NC_051400.1:11208152-11208359 GCF_015228065.2 Penaeus monodon
AATCCAGGCACGAAAACAAAGAACAAAGAAATATACGTTTTGCATCGATGATTAAAAAAAAGTGAATGGATAGATGAAAGATAAAGAATGAAAAGACAAATAAGTAAACGAGGAGGCAAGTCGTCGTTGGTTTTGCAATGTTGATCAAAAGTGCGGGCCGGGGGTGTTGGTGCTGGTATTGCCTCTGTAATAGTTGTTGCTAGTAGG
>NC_051400.1:11208773-11208849 GCF_015228065.2 Penaeus monodon
AACCCCTGGTTAATACATCTTTCCATACATACGTAAGTGAGATATGGAGAGGGAGAGGAAAAGGATGAGGGAGAAG
>NC_051400.1:11208956-11209173 GCF_015228065.2 Penaeus monodon
TCTTAAGCCCTGGTAACAGGATAAATGGAAAAGGTCTTAATACCTGCCTCAAGTAACCATATAGCTTTATGGTTTCATAAAAAAAAATCTCGCCTCCTCAAGGCATTATTGGCATGTATGACTTAACATAGAATGTTTATATAAAAAAAATATATGTTTATATTACTCGCTCCCCGAACGACATTCCTACGAGACACTTAATCCAATTCACTACAAT
>NC_051400.1:11209307-11209397 GCF_015228065.2 Penaeus monodon
AGTGCCACTGCTTATCGTTGTTAATTGCTGTGATTCGGTTGAACTGAAAACATCCATAGAATGAAAACAACTTATAACTTAATTAGTGAC
>NC_051400.1:11209624-11209841 GCF_015228065.2 Penaeus monodon
TCTGTCCCTCTCCCAGAAACGCAGCTCGGAGTGTGCGTCCGTGCTTGCCTGCGCCATGCACGCACATCACATCATTCGTCTCAACCGCGTCATGAACTTTTATTAAGATGTATATCTGTCATCCTGCAAAAGCCCAGAGCCCGGGGCCGGGTGGGTTTCGCGGCGCTGTCGGGCGCGGCGGGTACTGTGCGCTCCTGCTATTTCCTTTCTTCGTGTC
>NC_051400.1:11210987-11211350 GCF_015228065.2 Penaeus monodon
TCACCCTTTTCGAAACCAAAACGACGCTTTTCCTGCCAGCCACCGACGCGGCCATGTGCGCGATGCGTCATTCACGCGTCGGGGCGGTTTGCGTGCAAACAGGACGAGGGGAAGCCCGGAGGAAGCCGAGAGTAAGCCGAGGAGAAGGTGAGAGAAAGCCGAGGGGAAGGTGAGAGTAAGCCCAGAGAGCCGAGAGTAAGCCGAGGGGAAGATGAGATGAAGCCGAAGGGAAGCCGAGAGTAAGCCAAAGGGAAGCCGAGGAGAAGCCGAGATTAAGCCGAAGGGAAGCCGAGAGGAACCACTTTGTTTCAAGGAGCCTTTGTCGCTGCGCCTCGTGGTCGGGAGGAGCGAGCGGATTCGCGC
>NC_051400.1:11211607-11211768 GCF_015228065.2 Penaeus monodon
TTTCCATCTTCTCCTCCCTCTAAACAATTGAATGCACCCCCCCCAAAAAAAAAAAAAAGACTGAAAATAATAGGAATGAATGAAAGACAGACGAGAACAGGAACAGAGAAAAGAGAGAGGGGAAAAAAACCTCGACATCAAGTACCCATCCTGTGGTTTCT
>NC_051400.1:11211932-11212140 GCF_015228065.2 Penaeus monodon
GACCGAGGCGGTGGGCGAGGAGCCTCCCCGCTCCCTAATGAGCAATAGCAGATAAGCCTCCTCCCTGCCGGCGCATCGATTCGGAGCAACATTGCACAATTGCTGGCGATGTTGCAGCTAGGTGACGTCACGGAACTCACTGTGCACACGCATGGATGAGTAGGAGCGCGTTTATATACATGTATATGTACATGCGCACGCTCGCACG
>NC_051400.1:11212946-11213083 GCF_015228065.2 Penaeus monodon
GATCCCCAGCGCCATTGATGTTTTTTCGACGTCAATGCTACGGCTTTGTTAAATATCTGTGTTGAATGGCACGCTGCGCCCTCCCTACATGCGGGGTTAAACAAGGGAAGGATTAAGGGGAATTGCTGCTGTAGATG
>NC_051400.1:11213483-11213629 GCF_015228065.2 Penaeus monodon
CGGCCCAGTCGCGGCGTCAGAAGCGAAGGAGCGAAAATGCCTTCCAGATGGACCGCACCATGCACCCGCGCCCGCACCCGCTCTCTTCCGCATTATACCATTAAGATGATAAAATATCCGCTGCCAGCTCTTACGAGGAAGTGAGA
>NC_051400.1:11213670-11213798 GCF_015228065.2 Penaeus monodon
TCTCATTGCAAACAACCGTGATGTATTGCGGTTGAAAAGTACCTCCCATGTTTTCCCCCGCATCGATTTGGTGGACGGTTGCAGCTGCATCTGGTTCTGGACCTCTGTGGGCGGCTGGGCATTGCTTG
>NC_051400.1:11214260-11214370 GCF_015228065.2 Penaeus monodon
CATCCCCCCCCCCCCCTCGCGCGTGTGTATTTCAGGAGTGACGTGATCCGGCACTTGGGCGATGAGGAGCTTGCGGTTCTTTGAATGCTGTAATGCGAGAAAATAGTTCG
>NC_051400.1:11214592-11214689 GCF_015228065.2 Penaeus monodon
GTGTAATGTTGACGAGGGATTTTTAAAATACTTTTTGTGTTGTTTTTTTTTGCATAAGTATTTTTTTTTCCAACGTTGCCTTTACGCATCGCATCAG
>NC_051400.1:11214939-11215059 GCF_015228065.2 Penaeus monodon
ACGGATCGCCAACCGCCGCCAACGCGAGACGAAATCCCCCGACCGCCGAGTCGAACGCCATCTCGCGGATAATGACTTCATTTTCCTCCATCAGCATCCGGATCTCGCGTCTCTTCGCCT
>NC_051400.1:11215291-11215450 GCF_015228065.2 Penaeus monodon
GATTCCTATTTCCTTCCTTTTCTACCCCTCTTTTCTCCTCTTCGCCTCTAGTTACTCATCTGTCTTATTTCTCTTCCATCTCTCTGTCCTTCTCTGTGTCTCCTTCTTCGTTAATTATAAGTGACGCTGCCGTCCCGTGCGAGCTTTTATTGGCTACGG
>NC_051400.1:11216374-11216446 GCF_015228065.2 Penaeus monodon
TGTAGTTGAGTTTCTTTTTTAATTAATTATTATTTTTGGCGCAGAAATTGCTGGTGCGGCTGCATGACTGGC
>NC_051400.1:11218167-11218436 GCF_015228065.2 Penaeus monodon
CAATTAGTGACTAAAGGAAACCAGACGAAACCGGAGCCGATTTCCATACACATGATTTCCCGTCGCTTACAGTCCGCGCCGCCGGTGGTTTTCAATCACTTTGAACGGATTCGTGAAAAAAGGAAATAAAAGAAAATAAGGGAAAAAAAAGATAATATAAGAAAAAAAAGTGAATAAGTAAATAGAATAATGTAGAAAATAAATGAATAAATAAGTAAAATAAAGAAAGTAAGAAATTTAATTCTATTTATTGTTCTATTTTTCATTCC
>NC_051400.1:11218487-11218576 GCF_015228065.2 Penaeus monodon
ACTCTAAGTTCTGGTTAAGATTAAGAGTTGATCGCTAGGATGTTTCTCTGGGGTCACGGTCGCTTGTTTTGCTTCTTTGTTAGTTTTAA
>NC_051400.1:11218764-11218839 GCF_015228065.2 Penaeus monodon
CTGTTCTACATCAAATCTTCCATTCCATATTCACACTGACCTTCCTTTTAGGTTTTCCAGGATTTGATTGACTCC
>NC_051400.1:11219751-11219869 GCF_015228065.2 Penaeus monodon
TGCCTTCCCACAATCAAAACTTTTCCAAATTTACACCGGGAAAAGCTGTCTTCTTCTCTGGCTCTCTTGCCTCGCTTTCAGTCTCTGTCTTTATCACCTTGGGAATAAAACTGCTTCT
>NC_051400.1:11220303-11220557 GCF_015228065.2 Penaeus monodon
TCTTCTGAAAGTGAAACCGTGTACCACCCTAAGACATACATGACATTTACTTTCGTCTCTTTGCCTTCTTCTAACCCCCTCCTCCCTTCTCGTTCTCCTCAAGAAAAAAAAATCATCCCCTCTCCTCCTCCTTCTCAAAAAAAAAATTCAGAAAGAAAAGAAACTCCATTAGCAGAGCAGAAAAAATACTAAAAATAAGTGGAAGAAGATACATACAAAATCAAAACAAAGAAGCACAATTTTCTCCCCACTTT
>NC_051400.1:11220576-11220770 GCF_015228065.2 Penaeus monodon
TTTCCATTTTGCTTTTGTTCCGCAAGGCATAGTCTTTGGGAGCAAATGAGGACGGAGAGCAAGAGCGAGGCGGAAAGCGAGCTATGGCGGAGGAAGTGGCGTTGCTTGCTAATGAAATTAAGCTAAAAGTGTGGAGGGGAAAACAGAGGGGAGATGAAGCCTTGTTTGTTGGCTTTTCCCCTCAGAAAGAGAGG
>NC_051400.1:11220819-11220936 GCF_015228065.2 Penaeus monodon
GGGGGGTGGAGGGGGGTTAAAAATGGATAAGAGACATGCTTTCGGTCAGTAGGTCGCGCATGCTTGTTTGTTTGCGTCTATGGGGGTTGGGGGCTGTGTGTTCGTGGTTGTGTGAGC
>NC_051400.1:11221374-11221631 GCF_015228065.2 Penaeus monodon
CTCACAATTCTAGGTTAAGAAGTTCCAATTTCTAAGACCAGCCCGCACTGCATGCAAGAAAATCAACCTTCATTCTGCCTCCAGGATCTATTACATGCAGTCGAGTCGGCCAGCTGTCCGTCCGTTCCCATTCCAGTCTGCTGTGGAGGAATTCCAGATCGGCTACGCCTGCATTCCAGGGGTCGAGGAGTGGGGGGGGGGGGGCTCGAGTTGCCTTGCGGGTTCTTAGGAAAACAGGATGTGTGTTCGTGCGGACT
>NC_051400.1:11223082-11223306 GCF_015228065.2 Penaeus monodon
CCGCCCCAGCGCCCCCGCCCCAGCGCCCCCGCCCCAGCGCCCCCGCCCCAGCGCCCCCGCCCCAGCGCCCCCGCCCCAGCGCCCCCGCCCCAGCGCCCATGGCAATATCGAACAGCGCCACATAAATCCTGATGTGGCAGGTGCGCAAAGGGTCATTCCATTTTGGATTCATTTTGTTCATCGTCCAATTCTCCCAAAGGTTTCTCTCTCCATAAAAGAAGAAG
>NC_051400.1:11224305-11224506 GCF_015228065.2 Penaeus monodon
CTTGTATATAAATTATAATTAGCATCACCCTGTCCATTCAAACTTCATTAATTAGCTCCATCGCAGGGCCATCATTCGAATTAGATTTAAGAGAAGGAGAGAGGAAGGTTGATAGTGACCTATCGAATTATATATCTACCAGCCTGTCAATGCATATATCTATTCATATCTGCTTATTTTCTATATACGTTTCTATCTATA
>NC_051400.1:11224654-11224773 GCF_015228065.2 Penaeus monodon
ACTCCCTCACTCTTTCGTGGTAATTAAAAGATAGAAAAAAAAACTTGCATTGTTTTAGCGTCGGAATGAGCGATCAAAGGAAAAAATGAAAAATGTCTTTTGTGCGATAAAATTTACTG
>NC_051400.1:11224821-11224962 GCF_015228065.2 Penaeus monodon
GGCAATATTTAGTATCCTGAAATGCCTCTGTGATAAGGTTTCGATATTTCTTCCTCCTTTTGTGCAGGTTGTTTACGACTTCCATCCTCGGCTTCTGTGTCTGTTGTCTGTCTGTTTTTGTTTATATTGTCTTAGCGTTTG
>NC_051400.1:11226059-11226705 GCF_015228065.2 Penaeus monodon
CAGTTCCGACTATCTCCATTACGCTTGAAGCTAACTCCTATAATTAGTTCATTAAAGACGGTTAATTAGCAAAACAGGCCACCCGTAAATCGCCACAGTTTTAGAATAATGATCACGATCAGATTCAAAACACGAAAACACGAAAATGTTAAAGAGCAGATAGGGTGAAAATGAAAATAAAAGAACAACAACTATGAAGGGAAATAAAATAGACTCCCCTTCCATCAAAACAATTAACAGAAAATGAGAGTTGCCCTTTTCGCCAGCTCCACGCCCATAAATATTCGTTTTCCTCTTTTTTGCATTCTATTCGCCTCACGAGTTCAGGAAATCCATGCACACACAAATGCACGAGCTGGAAAAATAAATACCTGTCCATTTACTCCGTCTATCTGTTTTCCTCACGTGCCAAAATCCGCACAGGAATGCAACAGGAAATATACTCCTATTTTCCACCGTGGATTGTCGGATTTCTGGTTGTGCGAGTGAACAAATGAATTATTTCTCATGATCATTCGCTGCCATTCATGCTAGGTTTTTGCAATGGAAGGCGAAGGAAACAGTATTTCATTTTATTTTGGTCTATCGACTGACACTGGTTGGTGGGATACGAGAATAAGAATAAATAAATTAATTTTGAAAAATA
>NC_051400.1:11227684-11227881 GCF_015228065.2 Penaeus monodon
CAACTGACCATATCTGTCCCTTTGCCCTCCATCTCGGTGAAAATACAGGCCCTGTTTCCATCGGGTGTTTTGAGCAGCTTCTCTTATCGAATGTTCTCCTTTGGCTCAGTTCCTAAACTCCGCAGCTGGTGCTTTCAAGATCCTTCTCAAAGATTCCTAAAGGGATGGCTTTGATGCGGAGGGAAATATCCGTTTGA
>NC_051400.1:11229070-11229230 GCF_015228065.2 Penaeus monodon
CTCTCAGCCTCGCGAGTGACAGCAAACACTCGAGGCCGATTCGAACGCCGCGGCAGCACGGGGGGGGGGGGGGGTCGAGGCTGGCGAGGGAGGCAAGGGTCGAGGAGGGTTGTTGCTATTTTTTCATCTTCTTTTTCTACACATGTATGCATACTCGTTT
>NC_051400.1:11230169-11231104 GCF_015228065.2 Penaeus monodon
ATATCGAATTTTTCCCGAGAAGCAAAGGAAATCGATAATCCGATGTTGTTAAGCACTATAATTGATCGGTATTGAGGATAATGTCAGTTTACATATGCTATTACCGTGCACTTTGCATTGGTGCATTACGCAAGCGGTGTTCATTATCCTCAATGTTTTCCTCTTTTTAGTATTTTATTTTTCTTTCTGTCCTTCATTTTTACTATAATCCTTTTGTTGTCCGTGGTTGTACAACGTTGCGAGATAGTAACGTTATACGTTTCTTCATTAGCGAAAAACAGAAATGTAATTTCCTCAATATGTGAAGAGCGGTAGAGCTTCATCAGCAAAACAAAATAGAAGTCTTTCAAGTATATTAAATGTTGTAAGATTACACCGAAAGGTTAAGAATAGAGGTTTAAGTCTCTATATATACCCTACGTTATATATCATATCTTACAGTGTGTTCTTTGCAGTGTTATCTATACACAAGCCTCGGCATGAGAACTTCATTGCTTTAGAACAACATTCTCATTCGTGTCGTTATTAAGACGATAGTAATATTTTATGATCCAGCACACGCCTCACAAGACCAAAGGAAATGCTGTGACATTGTCTCCTGTTTTCCTTTAATCGTATCAGAAATGGAAAATTAAGCTTGGTTCGAGGCAAAGCGAGAGGGAAATAGTAATGGTTCGCAAGAAAAACTACAGGGTACCACAGCTGACAGAGGTATCGCTAACAACATCGAGTATTGACGGAACTTATCGCGTGTCTTGTGAGCGGAGATATCCTGACAATGGCACAGACGAAGCCACCGACCTGGCCTCCCTCGAAGCTGACGAGGAAAAAGAGGATTCCTTGCTTATAAACAGTGGAGTCCCGGGTGTCAAGAGCAGTGAGAGCTACAATAGTAACAGCATCGCCCCCAGGTAAGTTAGCTCATAGATGTAGCA
>NC_051400.1:11231121-11231268 GCF_015228065.2 Penaeus monodon
ACGTCCTGATCCTTTGTGTAGATATCTGTGTATTGTTCTTTTTTTTCATTTCTTTTGCGTGTTTGAATATTTGACATCACGTGCAGTTTCTACCGTCTTCCTGATCATTCTTAATAGGAATGAGATTTTTTCTCTCATTTTCATAGA
>NC_051400.1:11231678-11233066 GCF_015228065.2 Penaeus monodon
TAAAAAAAAGACCTAATATCTGCTTGGATTCATGAGACATATCCAGTCAAGAACAATATCCTAACAGTTTTTCACAAGGGTATTACTGAAACGGCCGGCCATGAGAAAGAACAGTCACAATATAATACCGTATCAGCTTTCTACGCAAATCTCGCTCTGGCATACAAGACATGGTGTAAAATGGGCTCGTAGTAAGCAGGTGACATGCAGGTAGTCGTGTGTGCGGCGGAGGGGAGGCGGGGAGGGCGGGGAGAGCCAGTCACGTGATATGTTCATTATGTTCTCGGTACGTAAATTTCTGTCGAGAAAAAACGTCATTTCACACTGATTTCACACCTCGCACATCTCTGTCATTAGGTTTAATCGAGGTGAGTTATAATCCGGAAAAAATCAAGAAATAAGCCCTTGAAAAATAATCTCTCAGACAGTCTCTATGTTACTACAAATACAGTATCTTCTACACAATAGATTCGGGTCAATACACGACTCTCGTCACACCATAACGCAATACCGAACAATACAACGAACAAAACATTCACCGTTTTTGTATCTTAATTCGACTACAAGATCACAAAAAAAAAAACATTAGTCCCTTTGTTTAGCTTCGTACCAACCTCATTAACACCAAGCATTCGTGTCTCCCTTCACCCTAACTCCCTCGCCCACCCTCCCTGCCTTCCCATTAACCCCTGATCACCCACCTTTCTGTGACAATGACACGGAGGTCGGCGTAGGTTCCTCGGTCCTTAGTCATACCAGGGGGTCCGAACGCTACGCATCGGTTCCCCTAACTCCTCGCCTGGCATTCCTGCGTCAACAGGGAGCCCATGTGTAGCCTAGTGCCTTTACCAGCGTCCTAGTAAGCTCACCGCCGTACTAGTGATTTCACCGGCGTCCTCGTGATTTTGTTAGTGTTCTAACCGTCCTGCTAGTGTCCTAGCGGTCTCGTTAGTGATCTCGCTTAGAGTCCTAGTAATCTTGCTAGCGTTCCATTCGTCTTCCCAAAAGTGACCTAGTGATTATGCCAGCGACCTAGTGTCATCACCAGCGTCCAAAGGATCTCCCGAACGATCTTCCGACCTCGCTAATGCTCTCTGAAAATGGAGGAGATCGCCGAGGAACCCTTTGAGAAGGTCCAAGTCATCCCAATCAGCGAGGTCGACACGGCCCATCAAGGGGTTAGGCTGCGTCCCTGGCAAGTGGTGAGGAGGAAGATCGTCCCTGAGGGGGTTCAGGGCGCTAGGGACGCCGAGGGGAACTCTCAGCAGGACGGGTTTTTGCTGCTGGTGAAAAAGCTGATATTTGATCTTCCCGAAAGGTGGGTGTTCTTGAGAGGCATTGCTGGAGTCGGTGATGAGGCGATTAAGAGGTGTTCGTAGGGGCGGGAA
>NC_051400.1:11233222-11233589 GCF_015228065.2 Penaeus monodon
CGCACACACATGCAGCATAACCACCCCGTTTTACTTCAACACAGCCGCCATCACTATACATACCAACTCTACTATCCACTGTTCAGCATACTTCATACACGTATACAAAAAATATCCCCCCCCCCAAAAAAAAAAATGTTCCAAAAAAAAAAGAAACTTACTAGACCATTTTCTCATTCCAGGTAAGAGGACTCACCTGGACTATACCTGAACAAGGTGAGTACAGCGACATGGAAATCTTACGCCCTGCAGTACAAAGGAAGTCTTCAAAAGGAAAGAAATGCTCGAAAATGCATTATGTCTTGAGTTACTATGCCTGCCCCTGGAATTTCTTGAAGCAGGATTTCTATTTGGTGAAAATACTTTT
>NC_051400.1:11234433-11235092 GCF_015228065.2 Penaeus monodon
CTGAATATATATCCATATACTGCGATGCTATGTGATATCTCTCAGATCACTCTATGTGACAATAGACAAGGATAAAGGAAAATTTATTTAAGAAAAAAAGGAAAAACATGAGTTGAAATTTTATTTATCTCCGAGAAAACACACATTGTAAAATCTAAGTCATTATAATGATATACAAGAAATTGATGAAGGAAAATGAAATTCATGAATAAGAGACGCAATCACGATCGTCCTCCGGGAAAACTAATGTAAAAAGAAAAATTTTCTTTTTTCCCCTGAATTAATGTATACGAAATGACTCACTATTTAAAGAATATGATCATCTTGACTAAATCATTTGAAATACAATATTCTTTAACGGAATTCAATTGGGTTTTTGTTTCTTAATAGCATAGACAGTTTTTATCGTGGACTTTGTCAAGAGAACTCAAAATCTTTTTAACTTTGAATGAAATCATTGAAAATTATAATTACAAAAAGGCGAATATGAAACATACATGACAATGTAACTGAGAAAAAGTTACATCTTTTTCTCCGGTTTTATGGTTGTGTCAGTGAAAACGTGTAATTATATGTACGGGCGTTTTATGAAATATGATGTCTCTTTATAAGACATACTGAATGATTATACATTTCATTCATGGAAAAATATTTATGTA
>NC_051400.1:11235422-11235613 GCF_015228065.2 Penaeus monodon
ACTTTTAATCTCACGTTATATTTTGATACATTTGTCATTTTTTAAGAATGAGGCAAAATTGTACGTCTGTGCTATGATAAAGAAGAGGAATATAATCCTTCATAAAAAAGTAAATTCTGTATAAAAGCTCCCATTCTTTACGTGATTCAATTAAACTTGTATCACTGTACGTACGCATACACACATACACA
>NC_051400.1:11235717-11235885 GCF_015228065.2 Penaeus monodon
TTTTTTTTTTTGGGGGGGGGGGAGAATATTTTAAGATGCGTTAAACTCCGCGGGACACAACCCACATTTCACTTACATTCAAAACTGAACACACACACCATATTTCGTAACAAACTTTTACAATACCCCTCTAGGACACCATAAACAACCCTGCAAAATCCTCGAGTG
>NC_051400.1:11236038-11236164 GCF_015228065.2 Penaeus monodon
TGATTTGTGTTTCGACCATCTTAAGTTTGTCATCCGCGGTTCATTGATCTCCTCGTCCTCTGTGCACTTCCACGTGTGTATCGGATCTGCAGGAATGGTACACGCTATCGATAGGTTGATGGGTTC
>NC_051400.1:11236743-11237501 GCF_015228065.2 Penaeus monodon
GGATATCTTGTGGTCGTCCTGTTTCCGTTCCAGCTGCCCCTTTGAGAGGTTGACGGTCAGGCAACCCTTCTACCTGCCTACCTGTCTCATCTTCTAGGTCTTCCAATCTTTCTGCCTACCTGCTTATATGCCTACCAGGTTTATCTACTTTATCTACTCGGCATACTGGGTTTGCTGAAGCTGACGGGAATTCTTGTCCTTCCACCCGCTTATCTGGTTTATCTACTAGATCTGCTTACATACAAGGTCTGCTTGCCTACTAGATCTACAGAAGCTTATGTTTTCTAACCATATCTATCGAGTCTTCCTACTCCCTCATATTCCTATCTCCCAATATCTATTAGGTTTACTAAAGCTTCTGCTTACGAAGGCTTCCTACCTCTCCACCTACCTACTTTTCGTTACGTATGTTACGTTTACTAATACTCTTTCTTAACTACTAACTCGCTGAATAAATCTTTCAACCATTATATATACTTACCTCTCTACGTCTATGACTTCTAAAAATTTCCCTCTACCAACAAACATTCTGATTCGTCTCATTCTTTTACTTGTCTACTTACTTTACATACACTACGTCTACTGAAGCTTCTGTGTACCTACCTGGTCTTTCTGATTTTTAGAATCAGCATTGGGGCGATGCTTGACGTCAGAGCTTGTTATTGCCGATACTATAAGTGGGGTTAGCAATACAAGAGACGAGACAGGCAAGTTCCTGGTAATACTAAAAAAAAAAAAATGCGGAGGTTTTATATAAG
>NC_051400.1:11237747-11237957 GCF_015228065.2 Penaeus monodon
AAAAAGACAGACAGGGAAGAAGAAACTCCCAAAAACTGAAATATGCTAAATATAATATAAAAGACACACAATTTTGAGAAAAATAAAATCTTGCATTCTCCATGTTCTGCAAGAAGAACAGAACTAAAATATGACAGATGTCCTATTAACGAAAGCTTTTATGTTATTAAACAAATTTATCAAGGACCTCATTGAGGAATGCAAGGCATG
>NC_051400.1:11238393-11238500 GCF_015228065.2 Penaeus monodon
TCCCGCATTACCTGTTCTATAATGGATTTAACCAGTAATATTTTTGTTGCCATGGATTGTGTTAAGCGTATTGTACCTTTAGCTACGGGATAAAGTAATACGAGGAA
>NC_051400.1:11238890-11239231 GCF_015228065.2 Penaeus monodon
TTTCTCCAAAATCAATATCAATAAGAAAATTTTCCTTAGAATCACTACTCAAACATATCAATCACATTCATTTGTTTACGCAGAAGACCCACATCTCTCCGCACGAAATTGCCTCGTTTTGCATCGGTCTCTCAAATATAGACAAAAAAAAAGCCAGCTGTTATTTTTGGAAGCCTACGTAGCTGTCCACGCTAACCCTGGCAAACACAAGTCAGAATACATTAAAAATGTAAATCGAGGCGTTGGCTGCCTGCTGTCTCCAATAGTTGTGATACTTGCGGTGTTGCTAATGAAGGTGACTTGTGATACGGCGCTATACATGGTAATGATGCAAATATTGC
>NC_051400.1:11239317-11239822 GCF_015228065.2 Penaeus monodon
GGTGCTGATATCATTATAATTGATCATTCTTTTTTTCTGACGCTGATATTATTGTGTGATTGTGTTATAGTATTTATGTAAAATCTCTTCCAGCTCATTTTTTATTGCTACATTTTCCTCCAAATGCCTTCACAATGATACCCAAACGTGTTCACACCCCAATAAAAGAAGATGATGATAAATTTATAAGTATGATGCATCATTTCCCAAGCATCACACAGCCCCTCGTCCTGGTCTCCGTCACACACTATTCCACGCCACTGAAATAGAGTTTATCATCAGCTTTACGAAGGGAAGTCAGGCGTATAGCGAGGAGGAGGAAATGTACAGATGATCCTTGTTATTACGTCTTATAACGATGGATTCGAGTCGGTTGTAATGCGGAAACGCTGTGGCTTCTCGATAAGCAGCCGTTTCAATCATGCTCACTTGTATGGCCGAAAATTGGGACGTGTGATAGCCTCGGCGAGAGAGATTTTTTCCCTCGGGTTTCCTAAGAGTTTCC
>NC_051400.1:11240232-11240352 GCF_015228065.2 Penaeus monodon
CAGAGTATCTCCCTACGTCTGTTTTGAACAACGCCGTCAGAATCAGCTGAAACAAAAGTGTCCTCCAGAACAATAGCCTATTTACAACTGAGGTGCTTTAGCAATCCCCCCCCCCCCCCC
>NC_051400.1:11241077-11241434 GCF_015228065.2 Penaeus monodon
GGTACAATAGGTTTCAGGTCACGATAAAACATCCTAAATCCAACACAGGACAATAAAACGAATCCACTCTACACAAAACGAGCCGAGAGGAAGCTTTCGTTTCGACATAGAACGAAAAACAGTAAATAGGAAACGAACTTAAAGGATTTCTGTCACCGCGTTGGTAACTGGTTTGAAACGATAGATTGCACTGAAATCAGCATGCAACCCCGATACGCATGGAAAGAAATATTTGCGTGATTTTTCCTGTGTTTACGAAAATATGGATTTCGAATTGGGGGGAATTGGATCTGCTCACGTCTGCTCTTATCAGTATGTTTACGGCCATTGAAGGTTTTATCTAGCTGGCAGTATCTT
>NC_051400.1:11241774-11241925 GCF_015228065.2 Penaeus monodon
TGCCACGGAAGTTAATGTTCTAGATAGCGCTTTGGCCTAATTTACGCAATTTCCTGTCAGCCGAGGCCGGTCGCCACTCACATGGCCTGCAGCGGCCAACTCAATGTCACCGGGTTGTCACCTGGCCAACGGTTCGCCGAAGGACTATGTG
>NC_051400.1:11242142-11243522 GCF_015228065.2 Penaeus monodon
GTTCTACAAAGCGAGGCCCTTGCACCCACAAAAGAACTGTTACGCTGCAGTTAAAAAAGCAATCCCTACAACGGCGGCAGGTGACCGGAGAAAGCCGAGGCAATTAATCACACAGAGGCAACTGCAGCAAATGACAGCATATCATTTAGCCGCGCGTCTCGCAGTCAGAATAAAAGAGAGAGGAAAAGAAGAGAAAAAGACGCCTTGACAGATTGTGCTCAGTTGTCGCGGTGACTTGTTGTCGCGAGGAAAAGAGAGACAGAGAGAGGAAGAAAAAATGCCTCTTTTGGCCTTGACGAAAAATAACAGGGAATTCGGCAACCTTTCGCTGCGCTTGCAGGTTCCACCACCGAGCGGCGCTGCGACCAGCAGGCTGCAGACGTTACCAAGCTGCGGGAGTGAACAGACCACGGCCCTTCCTCCACGTCGCCGCTCCCTATCGCACAAGTGTGTTTGTGTTTAGCGATCTCCGGAATTTCTGCTTCAGTAACACACGCGGCACTGGACTTTCTGCCGGGTTATAGCTTATCATCATGACCTTCGTTTTATGACGTGAGTTTCAAGGTAAGGCTGATTGCGATGAGGTAGAGGAAGGTAGATTACTTCCTCATTGAGACCGTAGGCTGGTAGATAATGGACAAAGTTATTATGGAAAATCTTAACGTTAAATAAGATGGCAAAAGTTCTAAACTGATTTGCCAGGTTTCATATTTGTTGATTCATTCAACTATGGGTCAATATTTTAATCGTAAGGTTGATGATGTAAGTGATGTCACTTGCAACACCTCACATAGAATATATACTCGTAGGTGTATATTATATACTCTATAATATGGAGCATAACGAGAGTTGCTTTCCGATTAACCCTCCGTAAAAATCGAAAAGAATGAAACGGATTAATTTCCCATTATGTCAGAGGGACTAAGCACACAAACACCGAAGTGTCCGTCCTGAGCAGTTATTTTTAATAATTTATTCATCGTGCGACCAAAATTAAGATAAAAACGCTCTCCCTACCCGACCATGACCCAGTTTCTCTCACCAAATAAACAGCCAACTTAACTACCACGTAGAGACACAACAAACGTTTAAGATAACCGGCAGGGAACGTGTGATGTCACTTACCCTGCTCTTGTCCGGTCGGAGGCGCTGCGCCGTGATACAAGGAATATCTTCTCTGTTGATGAATAATAAGTGAACTTCCTTGTCATATTCCGTGTCCAGTTAGTGAGGGTCAGTCTGGCTGCCGAGGGATGCTGGAGGTGCTTCTGCTGGAGCCCCGATGGCGAGGTTCTTGTTGCGGTTTTAGTGGATAAAGGTTATGCGTAGATATTAGCATCATTATTTAAGAAACATGCATCCATATACACGTACATATGT
>NC_051400.1:11243805-11243948 GCF_015228065.2 Penaeus monodon
TTCTGTCTTCGACGTAGCATTTGTAAAGCCATTTGGAAGCCATTCGGGCACCA
This sequence comes from Penaeus monodon, assembly GCF_015228065.2. Taxonomy (NCBI): domain Eukaryota; kingdom Metazoa; phylum Arthropoda; class Malacostraca; order Decapoda; family Penaeidae; genus Penaeus; species Penaeus monodon. The sequence continues at coordinate 11,243,859 of NC_051400.1, forward strand.
AGAAAGAGCAGGATTACGTCCGTGGGAATAATTCCGTGAAACTGAAATGGTCATCCCGACCCTCGCTTTCCGTCTTTGTAAAACGCATAT
>NC_051400.1:11248878-11249433 GCF_015228065.2 Penaeus monodon
CCAAACACACCTACTGATATCAGTTCATCTCGTTCATTAAGATATGTTAGTTGTCAGTGTAAGAGTCATCGGCACAACATTTCCATCAGGCGGGAAAGGCGACACCAAGCGTCCCTCTTTAGCATCTTTGGGAGACTAAACCTCTTCCCAACCAAAGGCAAAGTCCCTCTCCCTCCCTCTCCCCTCCTTTCCCTTCCTCCCTCTCCCCCCCTCACTCTCCCCTCCTTCCTTCCCCTTCTCCTCCCTCCCTCTCCCCCCTTCCCTGCCCGACGCCACCCATCTCCCTTCTCAAAATCCTAATAGTAAGGCCCCTACTGTCAATAAACACTTTCCCAGTTAGATGTTCACTGACCTGTTTATTTTGCTGATGAAGACGCGGCCAAGGAGCCAAGTCTTCTGTCTGTAGCTGAATAGGTTACCTGATTTATTAAGCTTAGCATTGATCGCTTTTGCCTTGACCTATCTCGGGATTTTCGTCGCACGCTGAACTTCCTGTTCCATTTCTCTCGTCCTTACTTTATTTGTATATTCTGTATTTGCCTCTTTGCCTCGATT
>NC_051400.1:11250063-11250559 GCF_015228065.2 Penaeus monodon
GGTAAAAGCGTCCCATAGTTAACGAAGCGCGAATTCGTTATGTGACTTGCGGTTACCCTTGACTCAGCTTGTTCAAGTAAGCTTATATAACACCAGTGTTTCTATAAGGCATAAGATCCCCACACAGGATCCTTATTTCGCTCACAGTCCCTCGATACAGGTCAAAGAATCCCAACATAGGATCCTCCTTTCAAGCCAATGGATCCCTTTTGAAGTCAAAGGATCCTTTTTAAAGTAATAGGATCTCTTTTAAAGCCATAGTATCCCTTTTAATGCCATAGGATCCCTTTTAATGCCATAGGATCCCTTTTAAAATCATAGGATCCCATTTTCCCTGTCTTATCGGAAGCTTCAGTTCTGACGTTTAGCAACAATGCGACAAGGAAATTCTGGGAAAAGAAGTAAACTTTTTCCCCGTATTTTTAACCAGACACTAAGGCTGCATGGAGAGTGAGTGTGACATTCTTCTCCTTAAGGTAAGGAGTGAGGGAAGAAG
>NC_051400.1:11251259-11251471 GCF_015228065.2 Penaeus monodon
AAATTTCCGACATTTAGTGAGCATTGCAGTCTTCTTCGAAATCTCAAACCCATTAGGATTAAAGCTCTTGGGGATGACGCCTCAAAGCTCAAGCTCTCCTCCGCGCCCCGCTTGCCCGATGGAGCTTCCCGACGCAAGTGAGCTCGTGTCGAGAACTTTGCTGTTGTTGTTTTTCAGTCTTCCGTTCCTTCAGCTGTTTTTTTTTATAGAGT
>NC_051400.1:11251607-11251675 GCF_015228065.2 Penaeus monodon
CCCGAGATCTAGACGCGTAAGCTTCCACATATAACACACACGTGCGGTATATATGGATGCTTACCTCG
>NC_051400.1:11251826-11251936 GCF_015228065.2 Penaeus monodon
TCCCTGAAATGACGGGCACGCTGACAGACAGCACCTGAATGTCGGAATTCCTTTTCCTTCTAATCCAAAAGTGTTAAAAATGTCGACTCCTCTTAGACGTGTGTGACGTG
>NC_051400.1:11252116-11252409 GCF_015228065.2 Penaeus monodon
CTTCCCTTCACGATGGAGATGGGCGGAGCTTAAAACCCCTCTCCCCCCCTCCCCTTTCCCATCACTCTCCCTCCCCCCTTCCCTTCACGATGGAGATGGGCGGAGCTTAAAACCCCCCTCCCCCTTTCCCCAGTTCATCTCTTCTTAATTCGTACTCTAAGGCCGCCTCGTGTTAACTTCCTTTGTAAAATATTTTAACTTCATCATATTTCCCGCTCTTGTGAATGGGTAATTTTGTTGCCGTTCGTTCTGGCGAGTTGTATTTTTCTTAGTGTTTTAACTTTTTTTTTTTT
>NC_051400.1:11253004-11253243 GCF_015228065.2 Penaeus monodon
CTTTATAATCCGATTCGTGGCTTTAATTAAGACATGGACTGGAAACGACTTCACTTCAAAATATCTTTACAAGCGTTCGCACCAGAGAGCAAGGCAAACCTGACCTTCCTGGGGAGCGAGAAACCAGACATTCTCCCTTTTTCACAACAAACAAGCCTGTTGGGTTTTATTTTATCCTGGACGCCACGTTTGTGAAAGCTCCGTCTGCCCAGAGCTGAATTAGCTAACTAACTAAATGA
>NC_051400.1:11253431-11254020 GCF_015228065.2 Penaeus monodon
CTTGAGTATGCAATCAAATAAGATTTCATTACAATAAAACCAATATACGATTACAAAAAGAAGAAAAAAAAAATTACCCACAATAACCTTATCGTTATTAATTTTACGTTTGAACTTGGAGGTCCTTTGATATTCTGACCTCGATACCAATCCCAATCTTGCCTTTGCGGAACCCCAGGGATTGGCGAATCACCTGTTGGGAGCCAAGGACATGATCCAACACACGATAAAGCTTCGAGAGTTGATATTATCCAGCATTCAGCTATATGAAATCAGATTTAATCCTAATATCCATGCAGAACACCTGGTGCCCTTTATTGCGATTCGTTAACAAGAGGGATAAATCGATTAATCCCTCGCGGACGGTGATTTATTTACAAAACGAAATTTCCTGGCTTTCAAAGTGTCGGGGAACTAGATATCACTCAGCTGGTCGAGTGCGATTAGTTTCCGTGATCCTGGTATGCTATAAAGGAGGTAATTAAGCCTGTGGAATCTATTGCTCCTGGTGTCACGGTGTTAAATGTCATCCTGTTAATTCCCTTTGAAACAAGAAACAAAATTGTGCCGGATTATACACTTCATTTCA
>NC_051400.1:11254049-11254326 GCF_015228065.2 Penaeus monodon
ACTTTTCACTGTTCAGACATTCTGCCTTTATTCATGCTTTTACTCCTTTTTTTACGTGAGAAGGTAAAAGTCATATGCTATATCACTTGACATTAGTAGTCTTAACGATCTGATTACTAGGCCTGTAAGAGGATATTCAAAATAACATAGGCTCGCCGGAAGGCCTTCCGATCCCCGTTATCTTTGTCATTTATTAAAAGTTTGCATGGACGAAAATAACACCCAGTGAGAGATACTAATCGGATTATAATTTTGCCTCGTGTCACCTGCATCTCGT
>NC_051400.1:11254366-11254794 GCF_015228065.2 Penaeus monodon
TTATCACCCCTCCTCCATCCTTTTTTTCAACTAAAATTGATTAAAATACTTACAAAATGTTTATGATCTGATAACATCAACTATTAAAAAGACATGTAGAGACTTCAAACCATTTAGCGACAGCGGAATGTATCATATCGTATACTCGTGTTTAAGGCCCCCTTGTTACAACATATTATGTGCAGTGATTAAATTCATGCCAGTGAGTGACGTAACTACATGCTATGTTCCAAAGCCTAATGGATTTCACCTGTTCAATTTCGAAGAGGGGGGTAGGGGGGGGAGGCCGTATTGACGTTATGCTGTACATGGATGTGATAATACATATCGATGTGGCATTAGTCTCGTTACTCGTTACTCATACGATTGGCTTAGAAGTGTGGATGTAGTTTGGTGTGTCTGGTTCTGTTAAATTGCTTGGTGGTAGA
>NC_051400.1:11255447-11255545 GCF_015228065.2 Penaeus monodon
AAAATATCTCGCAACAAGCCATAGTTTCCTTAGAAGGGCGAAGGGCCGGAGAAAGTTATTTGTTTAGGCAAAGAGTGATAACAATTTGTGACTCTGAC
>NC_051400.1:11256259-11256811 GCF_015228065.2 Penaeus monodon
CGAGAAGAGGCTTTAACCTCACTTCGCGTCAAGATGAATCAGCCTCAAGACATTGCAGGTTTCCTTCCCTTTCTTCTCCCTCTTTTTCTTTTTCTTGTTCGTTATTTATATTTTTTCTGATTTTCTCTTCTCTTTTTATTTCTTTTTTTTGTGTGTTTCTTCTTTTCCTTTTCCTTCTCTTCCTTTTTTTTCTCCGATTTTCGCTTCTTCCTCTCCTTTTTCCTATTCTTCTTCCTCTCCTTCTTTTTCTTCTTCTTCCTCTCCATTTCTCTTCTTTATCTTTTTCTTCTTTTCTTCATCTCTTCCGATTTTTTTCTCTCCTTTTCTGATTTTCTCTCCTTCTTTTTCTCTCCTCTCTTTCTTTTCCTCCTCCCTTTCCTCCATTTATTCTCCCTTTCTACCTTCCTCTTCTTGCTTTTCTCTTTTTATTTTTGTTCGTTTGCCTCTTCTCACTTCGCTCCGTTTCCTTTTGCTTTCTGTTTATTTTAGGTTTTATTGTAGTTTTCTATAAATAAAAATATTATTTTTCATATTGTTTTCGTTGGAAATGCA
>NC_051400.1:11256834-11257188 GCF_015228065.2 Penaeus monodon
GGTATTACTGTCCTTAGCTTCGGTGGGAAGGAGGTAGAGAGTTTTCCTTTCTAGGATTCCAAATGCGTTATTAGGTTGGTTTGTTTGTTTGCTTGCTTGTTTGTTTGTTTTGTATTGTGTGTGGATTTTTTTCTTTATTTCTTTTTTTTTTTGTCTTTGTTGTTTTTCTTATTCTTCTTGTCTTTCTTTCTTTCCTTTTTTCTTTTTTTTTCTCTTTTTATCTTCTTTTCTTTATTCCTTTATTTATTTCTCTCTTTCTTCCTTGTCTATCTTCTTTTCTATATTTATGTATTTTCTTTTTCCTTCCTTCTTTTCTCTCTCTCTTTCCTTCTTTTTTTTTTCTTTCATCCTTCA
>NC_051400.1:11257303-11258049 GCF_015228065.2 Penaeus monodon
TTCTTTCTTTCTTTCTTTGTCTTTACTGACATTAGGCTTGATGGAAAGGAGTTTGAAAGAAGCTTTTGGATCACATTGATTTCAGGGAAAAGGAATATTTGTGTAACGTGGCGGTAGGAGCGAATCAATGACCAGGTCTCGAGATTTGCCTATTTTCCCCCCTCTTTTTCCTTTTCTCTATGCCATTTTCAAAAAGTAGCTAACGTTGTTTCTGAAAAAAAGTGGGGAAAATAAACGATATAAGTTGAATCCCCCTTTACTGCATTGTTTTTTTTTTTCGATATGCGATTCAATCCCAGTATCTGAAATTACCATAGAATAGAGGGAGCTTTGTTACCCTGTGTTCTGGAAAGATTCCCTAGATAATCCCTCGTTAAGCCCGGGTCATTGTGTACACGCCCTGCTTACAACCATAATGGTATTAGTTGTATGTGTTCCCTGTGTTGTATAAAAGGTTGGGTGAACTTGCATGGCTTTATCAGGAAAGAAAAGAAATCGTCACTACTTTGTGATTTGATGGTGTTATTGGGAAATACAGATGAATGTTTATGGGTGTTTGTTGTTCTGGTAAGCGTCTGTAATGGTTTTGTATTGGTGTTAATAGTGGTCAGTACGAAGCAATAACTGAAGTAGTATTTTGCAGTCATCTTTGCCCAAACTTGCCAAAACAATTGCTGTGGCAGATAATCAGCTGAACTTCATCACAGAAGTCTTTGAGGATAAAGAAAGGTACTATGTTAGTCGTC
>NC_051400.1:11258071-11258493 GCF_015228065.2 Penaeus monodon
GTAAGTACGATGTTCTCGTCGCCATAAGCGCAAAATTATCATAATGTTATAGAGTTAATGCAGGACACTTAATACTTTATTAAAACTATACTGAGAACTGAAGATTGATTTGATTTTGTGTAAAATGAAAGCAAAATAGACTAACATGCCTGCAGTACTTATAAAAACGATGTGGTGACTACACATCGACAATTATTTCAAGTGAATAAGTCCCATAACTCTCATCAGTAAATGGTGAAAGTTGATTAGTGACAATTACACATCGAAACCACGAATCCTTTCGTATAACTTTCGGTTCGGTGCTCTTGAGGGAAATCAAAAACCGGGACATCAACATTTGTTGATGCCCCACGAGATTTTGGACTGGTGGGCTGGAAAACGAAAGCATGTATTATTAACAATAACGGATGGAAGATTATCCC
>NC_051400.1:11259000-11259281 GCF_015228065.2 Penaeus monodon
TTATCCTTGTGTCTTTACTAGGTGTGTTTATATGTATCCGTGTGTGAATAGGTCTGTTTGTACACGTATTCTATATAGTATTCTATATAGGTGTATGCAATTAATAACGAGCGAAGACACTGTCCATTGTGAAAATAATGAAGGATTTTATCCGTGCTGTCGGAACTAATCTATAGATTTATTATATTTTGGTAATAAGGAAAAGACATCGTCAGTCCTCGCTTTTAGCGCAATTAACTTCCACGAGAAGGAATTTCTCATCAGAACCACTATGATTTATT
>NC_051400.1:11259306-11259388 GCF_015228065.2 Penaeus monodon
CCATTGATAATAAGTTTAGAAGTTTTACATAATCCCGATCATTATTAACTCTTTACTTCGTTACATACCGAAAATTTCAGCC
>NC_051400.1:11259464-11259662 GCF_015228065.2 Penaeus monodon
ATACTTTCTTGCTTCGTTGTATGTGAAGTGCCCGCTATAACGAATCTCTTATCGTAATATTAGGCGTATATATCGATTATCAGTATTTTCAGTTGACATTATGATATGGTCTAACGAATTAGAGGGGTCCTGTCCCCTTCCTCGAGCTTAATGAGATGTTTGTACAGAGCCGGTGGTGGGTCCTGTATGTTAATAAGA
>NC_051400.1:11259809-11259875 GCF_015228065.2 Penaeus monodon
GTACAGAGCCGGTGGTGGGTCCCGTATGTGAATAAGAGTTTTACGCATTACCTCTCGCTTTTACGT
>NC_051400.1:11259974-11260079 GCF_015228065.2 Penaeus monodon
GGTTTCCTGTGCTTCAGTTGTTGTTTTTTAGGGACTATGGAAGTGGTGTTTTTAGTTTTCTTTTAAATTCGATTTTTTTTCTTTCTTTCTTTTGTGATATCGTGA